>NW_021605171.1:1417648-1419621 GCF_004785775.1 Grammomys surdaster | reverse complement strand
CTGCACATCCTTCACTAGTGAGCACAGTGAATCTGCCTGACCTTCCCCATCATGTGCCCTGATGAAACCTAGTCTGAACCCTACATCCACATTCCTGATCTAGTCTGGCCACCCTTGCCTGTTCAACTCATTTCTAGTATTTCAACAGGGCCCACTCTGCCCATAACCCAACCCATATACCCCTCCCTTAATACATTCAATCTTTCTACCCAGGTATATCTACCCTACACTTCAGGCTTAGAACAGGACATACAACCTAGGATACACACTCAATCCCCTCTTCCCAACTGACTTCCTTTCAGCTGAGCCATTTTTAACTCAGGCTCAATCTAGCTGCAATCCTCTCTTCTGCCTCAACATGCTCTGCCTATGTCAGGCAGAACTAACAAAAGGATTTCATATCCCCAAATCTCATTGCAAAAGTACAAACAATATGAAATATCAAGCCAATATCTCCTCTCCAAAGGTACCAGTCCAGTAGAAATTTTTGCCAATAAGGATTACCTAAGTGAACTCAAGGACACAGAACTAAAAAAAAAAAATCATAAACTTTATTGAACCATTCAAGGCATTTAAAGAATACACAAGAATACACAAAGAAACAGCTCTATGAAATCGAGGAGAAGATACTTAAGGAAACAAACATCTGAATGGTCAATAATCAATAATAAATATAAAGGTAGGTAGGTAGAGCAATAGATAGATAGATAGATAGATAGATAGATAGATAGATAGATAGATAGATAGATAACTTAGAAACATAATGCTGATGGAAATGACAAAGATAATCCAAAACTTGAGAGACAGAAACATTGAAGAGAACTCAAGATGAAATGAACAATGGAAAACATAATAACCCAACTAGAAAACTCAAAGGAAAGCCTTACAAGTAGAAAGCATCAAACAGAAGAAAAAAATAACAGACCTTGATGATGAAGCAAAGGACTGAAACTAAAAAAGGGGCGGGGGGTATTATGACAATTTACTTTAAAACACTAGAAAGAAACATACAGATACCATGAAAACAGACCAAATCCTTGAATTATAAGCAAAGAAGAGGGAGAGGAATGTAAATGACATAGTCTAAGTCTCCACCAAAATCTGAAGAAAGCTTCCCAGATACAAGAAGCACAGGTGAAGAAGAAAGAAACTTTCCATAATACTCATAGCCTAAAATAATTTATATCCATTAAACTGAATCTAAAGAAAATATAGGAAGCAATGTTGTGAGATAAAGAGAATAAAAATCATAGCCAAGTGATCATGGAAAGAAATATGAAGCTATAATTGAAGTCATAATTATTAAAACACAAATTACCTCTGAGAACACAACAGCAACAACAAAACTCTACAACAGAATCACCAAAATTAACAAATACCTTTCTATAATAACTTTAAATATCGATGGCCTCAATTCTCCAATCAAAAGACAAGGGCTTATTTAATAGATCAGGAAACAAAATCCTTCTACTTGTTGGACGCAAGAAATACATCCCAGTTTTAAAGTAGACACTGCCTTAGAGTGAGAAGACTGACAAAAATTCTCCAATCAAATGGGAGCAAAGAATTGTTGCTATCACAGTATCTGACATAATAGACTTCAAACTAAAACTAATCAGAGGAGATTTTTAAAAAGGAGACACTGCATTGTAATCAAGGGAACAGTTAACCAAGAAGATATTACTATTCTAAATATGTATTCACTCAACTGTGGTGCACCCTATAAAAATGTACTATTGGATTTAAGGACACTGATTAAAGTCAGCAGTAGTGATGCTTGCCTTTAATCCTAGAACTCAGGAAGAAGAGGCTAGCAAATCTCTGTGAGTTCCAAGCCAACGTAGTCTATATAGTGAGTTCAAGGACAGCAGGGACTTTGCTGTGAAGTTGTGTTTCCTAGTGACATCAGAAAATAACCTGTAAAGTCTCACCAACATATATATATATATATATATATATATATATATATATAT
>NW_021605171.1:1264586-1417548 GCF_004785775.1 Grammomys surdaster | reverse complement strand
GCAGAGATGCAGGGATAACACTTGCATAAGCCAATAAATGCAATCTACCATATAAACAAAGAAAAAACACATCATCATCTTACTAGATGCAGAAAAGGCCTCTGACAACCCTCCCCCTCCCCCATGACAAAAGCACTGGAGAGATTAGGGATATAAGAGGCATAGCTAAACACAATAAGGGCAATTTACAGTAAGCCTATAGTCAATATCAACTTAAAAGAAATTCAAAGTAATTCTACTAAAAATCAGGATCAGGAAAGGCTGTCCATTTCATACCTATTCAATAAATACTTTAAATCTTAGCTGGAGCAATGAGATAATTGAAGGAGATCAAAAGGATACAAATTGAAAAAAAAAGAAGTAAAAGTATAGTTTTGATAGTATGCATGAAACCCTAACAATTCTACCAGGGAGTTTCTACAGCTGTTTACACTTTCAGCAAAGTAACTGGATACAACATTAACTCACAAAAATCAATAACCTTCCTATATAAAAATGACAAGTGGCCTGAGAAAGAAACATCTTTTATAATAACCTCAAATAATAGAAAATATCTTGGGGGTAATTCTAACCAAGCAACTGAAACACTTGTATGATAAAAAATTCAAGTCATTGAAGAAAAAAATTGAAGAAAGTATCAGAAGATGGAAAGATCTCCCATCCTCATGGATCAGTGGAATAAATATAATAAAAAAATGATCATTCTAACAAAAGCAATCTACAAATTCAATGCAATCTCCTTTTAAATTCTAACACAATTAATCATAGATTTTGAAAAGACAATTTTTAGCTTCATATGGAAACACCAAAAATTCAGGATAGGTAAAACAATTGTGAAAACAATCCCTAGTTTCATCCCTAGGGCTACAAGAGATCATCACATGCAGCCTCCCTTTTCCCCTGCCTACATCTCCTATAGATCTCACAGACTTTCTCTTCCTAAACTCCCTTCATCCATTCATCAGTGTGTCCTAGCCTCCAGGACGAACAGCCACGTCTTGAAAAGACACCACCTGAGCTGGTCTAAATTAGGCAACACACTCATCTTACACTTCAAAAGTCTAGAGAGGAAACAGAAACCAAGGGGAAAAACACCCATATAACAAGACAAACCCAGAAATCAGCACCTAGATCTATATAGTCAGTCCAAATCCAGATGCCTAGTATAAGAATATAATCCAGTATAAGAACATAATCAGTAACAGCCAGAGCAATGTCTCCATCAAAGGCTATCCTACCACAGCAGGTTCTGAATATTGCAACACAGCTGAAGCTCGAGAAAAAGACCTTGCAACCAACTACATGAAGATGATAGAGGTCCTTAATGAGGAAACAAATAAATCCCTTAAAGAAATCAGAAAAACACAAACATTTGGGGAAAATTAATAAATCCCTTAAAGAAAGTCAAGAAAATACAAATGAACAGTTGAAAGAAACTAACAAAACTATTTTTGGGCAGAAAAAAATGGAAATAGAAGCAATAAAGAAAATACTAACTAAGAGAATCCATGAAATAAAAAAAAATTAGGAATTTGAACAGGAACAACAGAGGTAAATTTCACCAACAGAATACAAAGTATGGTGTGGAAACCTAGTGCAGTGGAAACTCCCTAGAATCTATAAGGTGATCCTAGTTAGAATTCCTAGTAATGGGGGATATGGAGTTTCAGCTGGCCATATATTTTAGGCAGGTGAAGCTTCCAGTGTAGGGACTGGTTTGCATTCAATTGAGTTGTTGCCCAAGGTGGCACCATGGAAATCAACCCAGGTTGATGCTAAGTAAAATGTCTACTCTCTGCAAATGGACAATTAGGCCCCATTTCCAAGGACAATATCCACACAACTCACTGAACATAAAGAAGTCTAGCTCTGCCTCATGGATCCTTCACCCCTACATTCATGTCTCTCTTTTGCAGGAATGTACTCTACAGTGTATGGAAAAAGAAACTTGGAAACAAACCCATCCAAAAAGCCTTTGATCTGCAATTTGTCCTACAATATGGTGGCACAAAACTTGTGGGAATAGCCAACATATGTCTTATTTGACTTAAGGCTTACTCTAAGAGAAGGAACCCATATCCAACATTTCTTGAGTATCTAAGGACCAGAAACAAGACAGCTCAGAGACAACATAGGACTGATTAAAAAACCCATAGCCAACATCATTTTAAATGGAGGAAAACTAGAAACAATCCCACTGAAGTAATAAACAAGACAGATATGTCCACTATTGCTAGTCCTTTTCAATAGTGTGTTCTAAGAACTAGTTGAAGGAATAAGGTAAAAGAATAAAATTAAAATTAAAGGAAATTAAAAATAAGGAAAAAAGTCAAACTATTTTTATTTGCAAATGATATGATAGTATACATTTTTAAAATACCCAAAGTTCTACCAGGAAAGTTCTGGAAATGATAAACACATTCATAAATGTGACAGAAAACAGAATAAATATGTACAAATCAATAGCTTTTCTATACACCAACAACAAACACTCAGAGGAGATCATGGACAAACTCCCATTCAGAATAGCCTCAAAGTAAACAAAATATTTAGAATTAAACCAAGTAAGTGAAATACCTCTACAAAGGAAACTTAAAGGCTCTGAAGAAAGAAATAGAAAAAGACACTAGAAATTGAAAAATCATGCCATGGTCTTAGATTGGTAGAATCAACATTGTTAAAATGACTGTTTTGTCAAAGGCTATTTATGTATCTAATAAAATCTCAGTGAAAATTCACATTTCATCTTTCATAGAAATAGAAAAACTATCCTAACATTTATATAGAACCACACCAAAATACAAACAAACAACAACAAAAATGTGACAAAAAACAATCCTAAATAAAAAGAACAATGCTAGAGGTATTAACATTCCAGATCTAAGGTATATCAGAGAACTATAATAATAAAACAAAATGGTACTGGCACAAAAAGAGATCCATAGTGACCTGGACTGGGAATAGGGTCTCAAATGTTAAGGTGTTGAGTGGGAGAACTGGGCATGAGTAATAGTCACGATTTGGGTTCACAGAAGTGGTAGCATTCACTCTTTTGAAGCAATGGCTCCAAGCACTACATTGGCTTTGCCAAGTCAACTCCTGAACAAAGACACAGAACTAGCATTCCCTTTTTTCTTTCATCAGGGTCTCTGAAAAAGTCTGGCTCCCCACACTTGGCCATGTTCATTTCTGATCTATTCATGAAAGCTAGAAAATGGGACCAGACTAAATATCCTCCAACTGAAAAATGGGTGATGAAAAATGACATAGCATGAAATATTATTCTATAGACATTGTAGGATACTGCTAGTGATCTTGGTTGCACCTCAGAGGTGGAGATTAAGTTCCTGAAAACATACTGAACTTCAGAAACAGGGTCCAAAGACCTATGATCTAGAACTTCCATGAAATCATCTTCCTTGAAGACTAATTTTCATGGTATTAGAAGGCATCATGAAAGCTTCAAAAAACAAACAAACAAAAAGGAACAACTAACAGTCTTACCTAGCTATGGTATGGTGCCTATGAAAAACAGCAATGACTGGCTTTGCATAATACCCAGAGGAGTGCAGTAATGGCACACATACTAAGCAGGAACCAGCAACTCTGTTGTAGAACTTAAGCCTTGTTCAACACAAAGAAAATTATGCCTGGTTATAGAAATGAGAAGAGCAACAATACCAACCAACCAGAGCTCACAGAGTCTAAACCACCAGCCTGGGAGCACATAGGGAGGGACCCACGGCTCCAGCTGTATATGTAGGGAAGGATGACAGTGTCAGGCATAGGTGGGTGAGGAAGTCCTTGGTTCAATGAATGCTGGATGCCCCATTGTGGGGGAAGTCGTGGGTGGGGAGGTTAGAGTGGGAAGGTGGGTGAGGGCATATCCTCATAGAAGCAGGAGGAAGAGGGATGGGATAGGGGGTTCCTTAGTGTGGGGGAGGAGGGGATTACATCTGAAATGTAAATAAAATATCCAATAAAAATAAATAAATAAATAAACCAAAATAAATAAATAAACTTAAGGCAAAAAAAGAAAGAAAGAAAGAAAAGAAAAGAAAAGAAAAAATCTAGTCAAATACCTAGGGCTAATGAAATCATGGATCTTGGAGGAGAACATACAAGTGACACTTTACTAAACCTGCATAACAATTAAGCCCGTGCTAAATATTTTCCTTATACTCAAATATCAGTACCATCCTTACCCCTCATCAAATAATCATCTGTTTTCAATAGATGGAGACTATTATAGAAAACCAGATCTAATCCAATTGCACAGGTATGGAACCCAGAGTCATGGCACCCAGGGAGCTTTATGGAAGAGGGGACAGAAAGATTATAAGAGGAGAAGAGTTTATTATGAGATTATATCTCCTGTGAATATCAGAAGCTACACTCATCTGTTGACACTATTTGGGGGCTATTTTATAGGATTTATATATCTTGACCTTCCTTCCAACCCTAATTCCATCCTAATCTCTTCTAACCCCTCCACTCTAGGTAGGAGAAAAAGGTTAGAGGGGGAAAGGAAACGTAGGCATGTTTCGTGGAGTTGAATTCTTTGTAGCACATCCACTCTTCATTACGTTGTCTCCAACTTCTTCTCACCTCTACTAACAACCGAACAATAGAAGCCAGCATCAGCATGGGTAGCAGCAGTCTCCTTCTACAGGCCCTCTCAGGAATCTCCCATGTATTAACTTACCCTCTCCAGAGTCCCCAGAATTAAACTATCTGTAGTTGGCAAAAGTCACACCCCTGCTAGTGAAAGAGGCAAATTATAATCGCCTACTGTGGAGAAGCCTCTTATTCCACACCTGGGATTAAAACAAAAACATATTCACATAACATAACTAGGTTTTTAATGAAACTAAAATTCTTACTGCAGCCATCACCAACACAACAGTCTAAACATGAGTTGAATAAGGACAGCAGTAACATGCATACTAAAGCAGATATGTTAATGTCCAGGAGGCCTCAACCTTACACAAAGAACTACAGGCAAGTATGGAATGAAGAGAGGAGTAGAAATACTCTTCCTGGGGAAGACCACACGAATCTATTCAATATCAAGTGGTCAACACAAGTAGCATTATACAGACTGAGCATTGTATGTTTAAGAATATGCACACATGAAACACATATGTGTGCATATGTGTCTATGTAACAAAAAATATTGCAAAAGAAACCACATATGGGAGGCTTTATAAGGGAGAAAGGAAAAGAGAAAATATGCAATTATAATCTCAAAAATAAAACAAATAATGAAAAAAATAAACTTAGAGTAACTTTAAATTTTGTCTAACATGAATAACAGGGACGACAAAGCACACATGCGGGAGTCAGTCTAGTAGCAAGCACGTTTACTCTTGAGCCATCTTAATTTGTATCCCTTCTGTATACGTGTATATGCCACATTGGCAAGCACATGGGAGTGGGAAACTAATGTTTTTTTTTAAATAATGTCAGTAATTCACATGTTTATAATAGGGAATGAATGTTAGACTGCTAACATTCTTGTTGGCTAATGCAAGAACTTATAAGAAAAATCATTGTTCTTGTAAGAATTCATTACATCTGGAAAGTTCTAGAACTATTTGCCTTCAAAATTGTAGGAAAGTGAAAAGAACCCCAGATCCCTAAAGTTATTTGAATTATTCCATTATTTCACAGACAAATTTATCCTTTAGATATTTCAACTAAGAAATGGGCAAAGATTTTGAGGACACATATCTCCAAAGAAACTATCCAAAGACTAATCAGCACATGAAAAGATGTTCAGTGTTACTAGTCATGAGGAAAGCAACACCACAGTGAGGTATTAAGTCACACCAGTTAAGGTTGCCATCATTTAAAAGGAGAAGAAATAGTAACATGTAAGTGCTGATGAAGATGTTGAGAAATTAGAAATTACTGTACAGTAGAAAAAGTAATATATCCACCCAGGACAACTTCATAGATATTCTTAAAACCATGCAAAATAAAACTACTACGTGGCTCATGATCTCACTTCATGGTATATAGCTATCTGATTCTATTTTGTTCTGTAAAAAAATACCTGAGAGTAAATAATATTTGATGAACTGAATTTGTTTCTTATGGTCTTGGAGACATGGAATTCCAAGTTTAAGATGCCGGCATCTGTGAGGATGTTCTTGCACTGTTATGATGGAGGGCCGAAAAAGTGATGAAGTAGAGGAAAAAAGATCTGTTCCAGAATACTGGCACTAGTTTTCAGGGCAGAGACTTCATGCCCTCGTCATCTCTTCAATAGCCCCCTCTTAAAACTGTCAACAGAAATTTCATTCAACATGAATTTCAAAGAAAAAAGATTCAAACAATAACAATATAAAAGAATTGGAAACTAGATCTTGAGGAAATAATCTAAACCCGTTCAAGACAGTACTATTTTCAACAGATAGGAAGATGCCAATTTATTATCCATTAATGGAAGTATAAATTGAGAAAACATAGATAATTCTTTTTTTATAATTTATTTTTTCTCAAATAGTAATTCACTCACACAGGGGTTATAAACACAGAAAGGCAGGATGTGGGGAAGGGAATAACACTGGAGTTTGGGTGTTCAGGGGGAATACAGATATCTTCTGAACCGGGTATCCGCTGGCTAAAGGTTCAGAGGACAAGTCACTATGACTCTTCCTATGACTCACTTGTCCTTATCTAAGTTGGTATTGTCTGCTAAGGCTACCTATTTACAAGGTCTATGACTACTCAGGCTTGTAAATTTCCACAAAAGCTGCCTGTTTACATTAGCGCTTATAGTCATCTGTTTCAATGTTTTTCCACTGAGACCCAAGACTTGGTGTTAGTATACATGTATGACAGGCCTATTGCTGATTTTAGGCCATACCTGTCCCGATGTCTTTTTCCTGGAGAGGGGATACTTTTGACATCAACCCCTATGCAGTCAGGCTTGTCTCTCAGGGAACCCAGATAGATATTTTTATCTTTTATTGATATTCCCTTGCAGTGCTTAGCCTAGCAGCCTAAGCAAGAATTCAGATTGCCAGTCAGAGGGGGTTCTGGGTGGCCCTTCTCTGCTTGGTCTAGGGGTAGAAGTCCCCCCATTTAGGTTGGGTGAAGATGGGTTTTGGAAACACCCTGTATAAAGTAACAACCTCATCTTGAGTCTCGTGGTCCTCCATAGCTAACTAATGATAATGTATCTGAGTAGGTTTTGCTACCAAATTATTTATCTGTTGTATCACATAGTTAGTCCGCCTATTTGAAGGCCAGGGACCAGCAGAAAAAAGCAAAAACAACCCAAATAATGGTCCCAAGATGGAAGGAAATAGGGTTGACAACCTTGGAGAGGCTGAAAACCAATTCTTGTACCAGCATTCATCTGTCTCTTTCTCTCTCTGATTTTTCTTAGGCTTCACTACCTATTTCATGCTCTCTTTAACCCTCTTTGTCTTGTCTATGTAAAGGCAACCTTCTTCTTTAAGGGCTGTACACAGTCAAGAGCTGTACACAGCCTTTTCTATTGTACTAGAGTAAATCAAGTCCAATAAGGGTCTTTGCAATTTTAGGAGGTCTTTCAGACAGCGAAACGAGGGATTTCTTCAGATTAGTGATGTCAGTCTCTAGCTGTTTGATGTTCTTGTCAGTGGCCCTTCAAAGGTCTGAGTAGTATAAGTTCGGAGGCCAGCATCTGGATTAGAACTTCTAACAGCAGATATCAGGAGTGATTCATCTTTACCTGGGATGCTGCCTGAGTTAAAGCTCCTGGGAGTCCCTCTTTCTCTCGGTTTTCTGGGGTTGGGTACAGAGCTGCTGCCTGTGACCTGTTCTATGCTTGGGCCCAGACTGGAAGTCCTCAACATAGTTAATTCTTAACAAGAAGAAAAGTGAGTCAGAGGCAAGAGGCAAGAAGAAACAATGAGAGCTTAGATATCAGAACACTAACGATTTCAAGCCTCAAGCCTTCCCTCTCCACTAGCCAAACAAATGAGTTAGAAAGGACAAATGTAGACCCAGTGTAACTCACACATTCATGGACACAGATCTACTTAGGGGTGAAGTGTAACCCAGGATGCAGAGCAAAGCCTGTCACCCCGAGCCTGGAGGGTCTGCAGCTGAAATGCTAGTGAGAGGAGAGAAAAGAGACCAGCTGGAGTGCTAGGACAGAGAACATTGTCAGCAGAGAAAACAGGATCACAAGATTGTTCTGGGCTTTGCCCTACACGGGCAGGCTGCTTTAGTCTGATTGCTCTGCATTCTATTAAAGGCCTGGAAAGATCTCCCACATCTGTAGCTACACAGGTAAAACGCATATTCTATAAGGGGATGTTCTGATGTCTGTGGCAGTGTAAGATGGGATATGAAACTTCCTGAATTTCCAGGCTTTATAAACATAAAATTCTGCCAGGCCTACAAAGGGAAAGGCTCAGCTGCACATAGTCCTCTCTGGCCTGGTCTCACTTATTCAAAATTTGGAAAGAAAATGGGTCCTCCCCTCCCCCACAAACAAACAAAAGTTTAAAAGACAAAAAGCACTGCTTGTACCACCATTTTACTTGTTATTTTGTTCCTAGTTTTTGTGTTTGCTTTAGTGTGCTCTCCGTATTGTTTTTCATGTGTCATCACACGAACTTCCCTGTTTCTTCTCTCCACCTCCCCATTCCTTTTCTACTTTTAAGTTACTTAGCTATTAGTAACTTCAATTTTACGGAAATAATTTAGAAGTTACTAGAATGAAATCTAAACCCATCAGGATACAAGAATGAAGTTTTAAAAGTGAAGTTTAGAGCCGAATACTTACACTAAAACATTATAAATATCTCAAAGGAAAAGATGCCAAACCTAAAGCCAAAAACTGAAAAGAAACAATAGATACTGAGGCAAAGAGTGATAAAATAGTGACTAAAAGCAACATAAAGAATCAGTGAGAGTAGGAACTGGTTCTTTGAAAAGATGTACAAGATTGACAAAGCATTAACAAAATTAGCCTACAGAAAGAGAACGTGAAACTAATAAAGCTGGAAGTGAGCATGGGTACGCTTACAGTGGGTTCCTATTAAATTCAGAGCCAGTGAGTATCATTCAGAAAACTTACATCTTTTTAAATGGAAAAATCTAAACTAAATGGATATTTCCTGCATACAACTAATCTGACAAAATTATGGTATGAGCAAGCATGTTTCAGAGAAGCAGGAGAGGGACATGATTAAAGCAGTTATGAAGAGTCTTCCAACAAAGAAAACCCCAGGCCTGGAGGAATTCCCTGCAGACTTTCTCCAAATCATTAAGAGTTAATGTCAAGCCTCCCCATCCCCCAGCTGTCCTTTGGAGTAGAAAGGAAAGGAGCACTGCTGAACTCATTCTATGAAACCAGTAGTACACTGACACCAAAACCAGATTAAAGACATAGCCAAGAAACCCATCCAATTTCCTTGGTGGACACAAATGTAAATACCACCCCCAACCCCCACCTCGAGTTCAACAAGATGCTTGCAAATTGAAATCAAGGGCATATTAAAAAGAATTATCGCGAATGTGAGCCAAGTGAATTTCACTCCAAGCATACAAGGACCGTTCAATATATGCAAATCAATAAATGTGGCAAAGCATTTAAATCGATTTAAGAAGAGAAACCACACAGCAATCTCAAAAGGTCAATTTTGACAAAATTTAGCATTTGTTATGAACAGTATATCTTGAAGAAACCAGCAATAGAAAGGATGTGTTTTGAGATTTTCATCATGCCCACATAGGTGAGATGATTGCTTAAGACCTCTCACACGCAACCATGTTGAACTGTGAAAGAGTGAGGGTATGTGGGGCTGGCAGGCTCGAGCCAAGCGGGGCATTTAGGCGCATGCGTATTCCTCCTCCCTCCACCACCGGCCTTCTAACACCTTCTTCAGTTGGTTCTCTCTTGAGTCTGCCACCTCCTGCTGAGCTGGGCCTCAGAGGTGGTGGCTCAGGATAGGTGTCCTCTGCACTAATCGGTCTACCTGCGTGTAGTCTGAGAGCCTGTGGTCTGAGAAGTCCCAGGTGTTGTGTACAGCAGCAGAAACATCCTAGGCAATGGCTGCCATCCGGAAGAAACTGGTGATCGTGGGAGATGGAGCTTGTGGAAAAACATGCTTGCTTATTGTCTTCAGCAAGGACCAGTTTCCGGAGGTTTACGTGCCCACAGTGTTTGAGAACTACGTGGCTGATATCGAAGTGGATGGAAAACAGGTGGAGTTGGCCCTGTGGGACACAGCTGGTCAAGAAGATTATGATCGCCTGAGGCCACTCTCCTATCCGGACACTGATGTCCTCTTGATATGTTTCTCCATTGGCAATCCTGATAGCTTTGGGAACATCCCACATAAATGGATTCCAGAAGTCAAGCATTTCTGTCCCAACGTGCCTATCATCCTGGTCGGAAGCAAGAAGGATCTTCGAAATGACTTGCACACAATACAAGAGTTAGCCAAGAGGAAACAAGAACCGGTGAAACTTGAACAAGGCCGAGATTTGGCGAACAGCATTGGTGCTTTCGAATATGTGGAGTGTTCAGCAAAGACCAAAGACGGAGTGAGGAAGGTCTTTGAAAAGGCCACAAGGGCTGCTCTGCAAACGAATCGTGTGAAGAAAAAGACTGGTTGCTTTGTCTTCTGAAGTTTTTGCACAAACACAGCCCTGGTACAGTTAATTTTCAAGTGCTATTTACGAAAGTTATTGTGTAGTTGCTAGCCCTTTTGTTTATTTATATGTCCGAGATTACAAATCAGAAGTCATCTTGCTACCAACGTTCAGAAAGCAACCGTGATTACTAGTGGCATCCAATCTGTCTGACCTGCCAGGGTCCTGACGCTTCTGTAACAGCCCACTCTGCGCTCCACCTGATACACCAGGCACTAATTGAAGAATTAATTATTTCTAGAAAGAGAAACGGTAACTTGGTCATTTAGACTGTCACTACTTCCTGACCTGCCCAATCTACCATCTGTAAGCTGGGAAGAAGTTGTTGAGTCACCACTTGAGAGTTTACTCCGTAACAACTTTCACTGCCATCTTTATTCTCTTTGAAATCTCTCTCCATGCAGCTGTGGTAGAGTAACAGCTCTGAGGTTTCATGTTAGTTACCTTATAGTTACTGTGTTATTAGTGCCACTGAATGTATGTGACCAGAACTAAGAAGATCTACCCCAGACTACATGTAGCATTTTTGGTATATTTGGATTCTCTGACACTGATATTTGTCATTCCCGCAGCAAGTATACTGGTTGAAAGAAAGAATTTGAAAATAAAGTCATATGGAAAATTAATTTTTATAGTTTTCATTTTCCCCTTTTCTGTTAAAATACAACTATATATTCCCTCTTTGTAGCCTTTCATGTTCTGGTACTCATTTCTAGAAATGGGCTAAGACAATAGGAATATGGTTTCATACATAAGGCAATGAATCCATGAAGGTGGCATAGCCCATCTCACCTGGTCTGCAGGCTCTGGGTCTCAGTCACAGTACCTCTGTTCTCTACACATTATTCAAATTGCCTCCCAGAGAGCCACCTGCTCTTATGGATGGCATGAGGTGTGAAGGCTCTTTCTCCCCAGTGATTGAAGGTTCTTCTGTGTCTTAATTTTTCCACATAAAAGAATAAATGCAGTTTTCTGAATGCATGTGTGTGAATATTTGTGTATGTATGGAGGAGGGCTGTGTATGGCAAACCTATAGCCAACATTACACTCAACACATTCTCCCTAAAATAGGGAGTGAGTCATGGGTGTATATCTCTTCCTTTCTTATTAAGTACAACATTTGAAGTCTTAGAGCAATAGTCATGCTAAAGATGAAAAAGTATACAGGAAAGGATTCATGTTATGACTACTTCAGATAACACCGTCCGATACTTAAGAGATCTGAATGGCTTTGATAGTAGGATCTGATGATTTTTTGAATTTCCTCAGTTTCTGTTATGTCTCCCTTTTCAGTTCTGATTTTATTATTTGAATACTGTCTCTGTGACCTCTGGTTAGTTTGGCTAAGGGTTTAACTATATTGTTGATTTTCTCAAAAGAACCAATTCTTGGTTTTGTTCATACTTTATATAGATTTGTTTCTACTTGGTAGATTTCAGCCCTGAGTTTGATTATTTCCTGCGGTCTACTCCTCTTGGGTGTATTTGCTTCTTTTTGTTCTAGAGCTTTCAGGTGTGCTATCAAGTTGCTAGTGTATGTTCTCTCCAGTTTCTTTTTGTAGGAACTTAGAGCTATGAGTTTTCCTCTGAGCACTGCTTTCATTGTGTTGCATAAGTTTTGGTATGTTATGCCTTCATTTTCATTCAATTCTAAAAAGTCTTTAATTTCTTTATTTCTTCTTTGACTAAGTCATAATTGAATGAGGTAACCCAATCACAAAAGAACACACATGGTATGCACTCACTGATAATTGGATATTAGCCCAACAACTCGAAATACCCAAGATACAACTCACAGACCACATGAAGCTCATGAAGAAGGAATACAAAAGTGTGGGTGCTTTGGTCCTTCTTAGAACGAGTAACAAAATACTCAAGGGAGCAAATATGGAGACAAAGTGTGGGACAGAAACTGAAGGAGGGGCAGTCTAGAGACTGTTCCACCTGGGTACCATCCCACGTGCAACCACCGAAGGCAGACAATGATGTTGATGCCAGGAAGTGTAGGCTGACAGGAGCCTGATATAGCTGTCTCCTTAGAAGTCTGCCAGAGCCTGACATATACAGAGGCAAATGCTCACAGCTAACCACTGAACTGATCATGGGGTTCCCAATGGAGGAGTAAGAGAGAAGACTAAAGGAGTTGAAAGGGTTTGTGTCCCCATGGAGAGAGCAACAATATCAACCAACCAGAGCTCCCAAGATCTAAAGCACCAGGCTGGGAGCACATAGAGAGGGACCCATGGCTCCAGCTGTATATGTAGGAGATGATGGCCTTAATCTCATAAAGGCTGGATGCCCCAGTGTAGGGGAATTCAAGAGAGGGGAGATGGGAGTTGGTGGGTGGATGGGGGCAACATCCTCATAGAAGCAGGAAGAGGGGGGATGAGATGGGGGGTTCTGGGGCGGGAAATGTCGAAAGGGGATAACATCTGAAATGTAAATAAAATAGCCAATAAAAAAAAGATATCTGAATGGCTTCCAGAAAAAAATCATAAATTTGTTATCACTTTTAGTAAAGAAGCTGAACATAAATCAACACAGGAAGATCAGCTTCTCCAAGTCAGGCATGGCTCACTGGGGAAAGGACTTAGCATGTAAGCATGGTAACGTTAGTAAAAAGCTGGATGTGGAGGTGAGCATCTCAAACTCCAGCATGGCTATAGTTATATAGGAGGAGGAGATAGGAGAATCTGCCAGAAGCTCATGGGCCAGCTGACCCGGCTTATGCGGTGCTGCAAACAGAATAAGAAGCCTTGTCCCAACAAGGCGGCAGGCAAGAGCTAACCACAGTACATTGTCCTCTCACCTCCATCTGTGGGCACTTAGGCACCCACATTCAACAGACCTACAAACAGACACTTTAAACCTCAATCCTTTTTGTACCAGTAGCAACTTTCCCAATCAAAAGAAAACAAGTTCAAATCCAATCTACAACAGAAAAAAAAAAAAAGCAACCAAATATCTAGGAATAATTCTAATAAATGTTATGTCTTAGTGACTTTGATATTACTGTGAAGAGTGACTTTGATATTACTGTGACTTTGATATTACTCTTACTCCTCAACCCTGAGCACCTGCAGGTTATCCTCTGCCCTCTCCCCTTCTCTTCCCCCTCTCTCCACGTGGTCATGGCCGGCCTCTACTCCTCTCTACTTCTCTCTCCTCTTGCTCTCCCACTCTCTTAATAAACCTCCCCTCGTGGAACCATCTTGGCCTGCTGTGATCTGTCCCAAGCTGTGCCGTGGAAATCCTTTCATTGGAGGTGAGCATCTCAAACTCCAGCATGGCTATAGTTATATAGGAGGAGGAGATAGGAGAATCTGCCAGAAGCTCATGGGCTAGCTGACCAGGCTGACCAGGCAACTTATAAAAGAAAACATTTAACTAGGGGCTTGACATGACAGTCCATGACAACAAGCAGGAAGGGGTGGTTATGGAGCAGTAGAGCTTATATGTGATCCACAAGCAGGAGGCAGAGAAGGCTAGCTTCTGAAACCTCGGAGCCCACCTCCAGTGACTTACCTCCAACAAGGCCACACCTCCTAATTTTTACCAAACAGTTCTACAATCTAGGGTCCAAATATTCAAACATATGAGCAGATGAGGCCGTTCTCATTCAAGCCACCACAGTAAGTGAATGACCTTTAGTGAAAACTGTATAACAGTGTTTTAACACTATTTTAAAAGTATTTAAAAAAATATACTAGAAATTGGGACGTTCACTCTCAAATCACAGGTTGGCAAAACAGCCTCTTCAACAATCATTCTAGGAAAACTCGGTATTCAAATATAGAAAACTAAACTAGATCCATAACTCTTACTCTGGGAAGAAGTCTAAAACTGTTAGAGATAAACCTAGAAAAAAACGCTCACTTCAAGATACTGGAATAGGTAAGTTTTTGAAAAATATTCCAATCGCACAGTCAATACTTGTAAGGAACTTACAAATGAGGTGGCATGGTTGCAAAGTTTCTGTATGAAATAAAAAACAGTAAGAATAGTTGTTAGCCTACAGAGTAAGAGAAAATTCTCAACAATTCAGGTTTTGAAAGGATTAATATTTAGATTTTTAGTAAACACTGGAAGAACAAAAAAATTCATAAATGAGTGAGTAAATGAGATGGTTCTCAAAAACAAGCAGAAGTAACCAAAAAATACATGGGGAGAAGTGTTCAGTAATCCCTAGCTATGAGAGAAATCCAAATTAAAATTATTTTAAGATGCCATACTACCACAAGAAGAATGGCTATCATCAAGAAAATATAATAAATTCTGGTAAGGATGTGGGAAAAGAGAAACCTCCATATACTTCTGAGAAATGTATACTGGCATAGATGGTATGGCAATCAGTATGTATTTTCCTAAATACAAACAAAATCCCACCTAACACAACTGTAATATGTCTAAGCTACCACTTCTGGTTATATGTTTGAATACAGATGCAACTGCAAAGCACGACACTGTCATTTTTTAAATAAACCTTTGACTTTCTCTTTCTTTTTTTTTTTAAGTATTTAGATGGCTTAGAAAACATTTCCTGTGTGATAATGTTTCACAGTGGTTAACTAAGAGCGTTAAATGACTTGAACTATCAGACAACCTCTGTTGGAGGACCATTCCCAAGACAGCACCTACTGCACAATGTGACTGTTTGCTACGTATATATAAAAGATTTTGAATACACACACACACACACACACAAACAGACACACACACATGAGAGAGAGAGACACACACACACACACACACAGAGAGAGAGAGAGAGAGAGAGAGAGAGAGAGAGACAGAGAGAGACAGAGAGAGACAGAGAGAGACAGAGAGAGACAGAGAGAGACAGAGATTTCCCTAACAGACCATACCAAAAATCAAATTATCTTCTCCATATGTTGACTTTGCATTTCCATTGCCATTTTAAACATTATTTTGTCAGCAGTCAAGCTGTTATCCATGCTTTGGGTTCTAGATAATATATGGGATTAATCATTTTCATAGAGATTAGCTAGAGCTAGCCTAAGGTCGGCACTCTGTATTTTCTATATCCATGAAGAGGCTAAAGTTCACATGCATATTTTACAATTTGCCTATTTATCAAATCACTTTTTTTTTCATTCACTAATTTGATTGACATATTTACTGCATGTGGATTGACTCCCACTTCTCAGCATGAGATGTTTACCTCTGTCTAGACATAGAAGTGGAATTTGTTGGTCAACACTGTGAAGAAAACAACAGAGAGGAAAGAAGTGTGTGACATGAGCCATACAGCATTTTGGCTTTCTTAAATTAATCGTGGTCACAGCTGGTGAAATATAACAGTGACTGGCTTTCCCCCTGAAGTACAATCTGGAACTTCAGTGAATTGGGAAATGTTCAGTTTTGCTCAGCAACTACCAAGTTCATGCATGTTATGATACTACTCAGAACAGCACTTGATAGACTCAAGAGTTTTTAGGACAAAGCCTTCATCACAACGCACTGCAGAAATCATCAAGTATATGGTTTCCTGCTACGTGTTAGTGTGCTTCCACAAACTGTGTAACAAATTCTTTTCCCAGGTACAAAATGAGGGCTAGTTCACCTGTGGTGCATAGATGCCCAAACTCAGATTCCTAGAAGCTTTACTTGTAAGCCTCAAATATATAAATAAGTAGTGTTTCAGGCAAATGCAATGATGTGTGCATGCCTTCACTGGTTCAAAGAAGGGCATGTTACTTCTGTAATTTTAGAGGTAGTGTTCATGTGACTATGCAGTCACATAAAAGTTGATTTAAACTCTGGGCAGTTTGCATCATGTAAATAATGAGAACCTGCACACAGCTCAACATACTTCCAAGTCCCACACATGATAAAGCATAAATCTTTTCATAACACAGATCTTTAGAACAAGAACAAATTTTAAAACACATTTGACTGGGATTGCATGACAGAGTCAGTACAACTGCTATCAATGGGTCATTCTGAGCTGTTAGGCTGAAAGAACTCATGAACTTCCTCATAGAAACTGACATCAGTTTTTGTACACAGTCATGATCCCATTTGTCAGATGTCACACTGAGTATTTCATGTGACCTTTCATAATCTGGATGTACTTAATGACATTGCTAAATATTATAGCTATCCGATAGATAGATCACTGTCTAATTCTGATCATTATATCTCCTACGTGCATTAAAAATCTCTAAAAGAAAATATTTAACAACAAATTATTAATGCAAGTAAACGCAACCACCATAGAAGATGGCCGTACTGCCTCCTATCTTTGTGCATATTTCTTTGCCCGCACAAGACAAGATGGCTAATGAGATAACATCATGGAAATTTGAAACTATCATGACCATAGGAATTCACTGTTTTTAATAAATTAAGACCTTAATATTCAACTTCAATTTTGTTTCAGATGAATCATTTTGTATGCTTTCCAATATATAACATATTAATATAGTAGGATATGTGCATATTTTACCAAGAATTGAGAATTAAACATCCAAAAATCTAAGTGGGCAAAGACACATTCAAATATAGATTTATCCATATTTGCAATAGACTTTTAAATACGGTCAACTAAGAATTGCTGAGCTTCTCAGTGTCCATAGAGAAGAGCTCTAGATTTTTTTGTGTTAGTTTATAGCTAACTTCAGGAATTATGAAATTTTCTCATTTTCAACTTGGAAATCAAGTTGAATCATGAATAAGGAATCATGTGAATCAGTTACATCATACAAAGGACTTTAATAACCTAATAACCTATCTAAAATTAAAGGATTCAATTTAGCACAGAATTGTTATACTTCTTTCAAAATCAACCCTCCCAAATACAACCAATTATTAAAGTCAGTACTGTTAGTTTGAGTGTGGGTGAACTCAGTTGAGGTATGGAGTAAGGGAGGTTGCAGACTGGTGAACAGTGGCGTCATACACCAGCTTCTCTTCATCACCAGAAGTGTTACACTGCACAAATGACATCAACTGAAGGCAGCAGGGCCTGTAGCTGCTGTCTCCTGGGTATGTTCCCTGTGCTAAAGCTAATGTTGCCCTCGGGTCTATGGAGGATTTATTGTTAATAGAGGATTTGATGATGAGTATTTGACAGGTGTGCTTCAAGAACATCCCTATACATAACATAAAGGTGTATTTATTTGCTGTCGAGTTTTAACACAAGGTCAGGTGTTACCTCACTTTGACATTCAGGGACTAATTATTACTATTGTGATTAGTAATAAGGGTACCTGTAAAGATAATTAAAAACTTACAGGAAACTAGTATAGTTTGAACTTCTGTTTTTATAAAAAGCTCCTGCAAAATTAAGCACTCTTTTCAAATCATGGTGGTCACCCTATTATAATAAATTACAAAGATTATTCTGGAAACATGTTCACATATAATGTTATAGGTATATTCTACATAGACTCACAGATGAATGGATGGACACACACACACACACACACACACTTAAACATATACAAGCACCAAATAACAAATGCTTTGAAAGGTCGATAGAAGTGTAAGATTTTTGTCTTATTTACTGGTTAGCCTGTCACTTAGAATCCTACCAAAGCTTCGTCCACCGATGCTTGGGCTATCTGGGGACATTACAAAATCTCTAAGGGCCAACCTCAAGAAGCAGTTCACTGCAGGCATGCCTTTCAAAGATTATACCTCCACTAGTACCACCCTCCGTATTCCCTACCCCTGTCCTTCCACCCCCCCTCACTCCCCTGCTCTCTCTCCTGTTCTTCTTCCCCACACATCTGCTTCCAGTCCATCACGAGGTGAGTAACCTCAGCCGCAATGTCAACCATACAGTCTCATCACCATGACATCCTGCTCCAGCTGGTCCAGAATCAACAAGACAAAGGACCTGGATGGAACTTTTAAATTATGAGACAAAATAACTCCTTCCCCCAGCAACAAGACATGGAATTCCTTGTTTAGATACAAACGACATTTTATTCAGATCCACCAGTTTTAAGTTTACTCCTGAGAACTAGTTTCTATGAGACAGTGCTTGTATTTCTGTAGATATATTAGGCTGTGTTATCAAGGGGGAACACAGGGTTTCAAGAACCCCAGATTTTATATGCAGCCATTCTGCCTGCCTTAGTAATAAACAAACGTGCCCCATACTCTTGAAGAAGACCATTACAAAGGCACAAGGCTGCTACACTAACATCCTTAAACTATTATTCCAGAACAAAAAGAATAACTGTTTCTGTTCCTGTGACATGCAGAAATGGGAGAGACTTGTATCCCAACAATGCCAGAAAATTTATTCCCAGCATGTGGATTAAGGAGAGTCCATGGCAGTGCTCATCAGAATCATCTGGCCTTTAATTCTCTAAAGGCAAAACAAAACACCAAGGCATGTCTAATGTATGGATATTTCCACATCACCTTTCTTGGAAAGCACATGTTTCCTATTTTGAGGTCACCCTGACACACTCCCTGCTGGAGAGCATCAGGGCTGGGCTTGCTTCCTGGGAACTATGCTGCCAACTGACTTTGAGCCCTGCAGAAAGCTGAGTAATGGAGCATTAAATACCAACAATCTGGCTATCACAAGGTCTTAATCTCTTTAAGCCCCACAGGGATCAAGGCAAACATCAAAATAAGCACACCAAATGTGACTTCAGATGCTTCTTTAGGCAGAAAAGCCCAAAACACTGGTTGAGAGCATGTGAAGCTCAGAATTATTTGTATTATAAACAGCATATTAAGATATTGTCCTCTCAGGCAGGCAGCAGTGCAGGAGAATGGTTGCCAGACTTCCCATCAGGCTGCCATGTACTCACTCAGGGCATGGGCAAACAAGGATGCCAAATGGAAGCAGAGTTTACAGAACACAATTGGACGAGCTTACCCAGGACCTTAGACAAGGCAATCTGTAGCAGAGGAGAGTTTAGTTTCAACTATACAGGAGCTTTGTGATCTGTTTTTTAATGGAATTTTACTTTTCTTCTGTACTAGAGTGTGGGTTGGGTGCTATGGGGCATAATTATTAGTTTTTAATTGTATGCCTCTGAATATGGCTGAGAGTCTAATGGAGAAAGCATGACTCCTCAACTTTCCAGTCTTTGAATATTGATTTAAGTTACTGCTTTTGTGTCTTCTTTCTGTGTTTTGTCTGCAAATATAAATAATTATCTATAACCTATACAACTATGGGAATGCTTTTAAAATCATATTTAAGACAGTTCAAAGAGTAGCATATAGAAGAAACTTAAGACAGCTTGTGGAGTAGCCGATGACCATGCTCTGCTTTGTGTTTGCATTTTGGCTGATAACTCTGTGCAGCTGTGGATCTTTCTATCATGGACCGGCCATGACAAATCAAAACTCAGGTGGCCCAATTCAGATCAGCCTCAGGGAGAACAATAGCTTTTCACATCCGCTGCTTCTCTGAAGTGGTGCACTGCTTTTCTAGCTTTGTGTTTACATTGTAGTCTTCTATATAGTGAGCTGTGGGAGGAAAGTCATTTGAGAGGAGCTATGCCAGCCCCCTAGGTAGGAGATACACACAGATAGAGGTGCTGATGAGCTCAGTGTAAGAGATGTATCTCATCAGCTGCAAACGTGTGTGTGTGTGTGTGTGTGTGTGTGTGTGTGTACGTGATGAACAGGAGGGCTTTAATGTGAATATAATTACCATATGCCTGTGAAGGCAATAATGTTTCTAACCCACATTATCTGCCCACATTTACAGCATAAACTAAACAGCGCTAAGTAATGTGGTTTATTTGATCAGCACAGACCCGTCCTTTTCTTGCCAACACAGCCAGATCTGGCTCTTTGCTGGGTACACAGAGTTTGCGAACCCTTTTTGTGAGAAAATTGGTTTTGCTTATATAATTACTATTTCATGCATTTTATTTCATATCTGCATATGGGAAAAATATGTATAGATAGATACAGCTTATTGAACATGTTTCCTAAAGATTAATAAGACATACATGATGCAAGTGTGTTAGTGTGAACTTGTTTGGAACGTGGTTCAGATTTGCATTAAATTCATGGCCTTGCATACAGCATGGAGCATGACAATATAGTCTATTATTTGTCATGTCATGTGAGTGACATTGGACTCACTTTATCTTATTGCCAATGTAAAATGTTTGAAGATATAAATGAGAAAACTTACCTATTTTCCAATGTATCAATAATCATTTCTATGTTTGTTTATTTTATTTATTGCCAAGTTTATTAACTCACATTTTATCTAAAGTTGTTATAAAT
This sequence comes from Grammomys surdaster, assembly GCF_004785775.1. Lineage (NCBI taxonomy): Eukaryota > Metazoa > Chordata > Mammalia > Rodentia > Muridae > Grammomys > Grammomys surdaster. The sequence continues at coordinate 1,396,654 of NW_021605171.1, read as the reverse complement.
ATATCTTAATAAAAAATAGTTCCTCTATTCCTTGATCCACAGTTAATTCTACATAAATTTCAGTGCCTGGTTTTGTTTATGTTCAAAAGACGAGTGAGTAGGTAAATGAATGCACACTCAAAGTAGTGGCGGTCCACTATTTGTTCTTGTCATTCCTGTGCTGTGCTGTATGTGACACACTGTAGCTGGTACTCTGAAGTCTAGTGAAGTTTTGCTGTTTCTGTTGTAATTGAGTCTTCATAATATCTTGACACCATTTCCCTCATCTCTTTTGTCCTTTAAATTTCTTTATTTGTGTCGTTTGCATTTGTTTTCCTCATAATTGCATATTATTAAAATTTCTCTTTTCTCTGTGTTTACTCATATTTTGATTATTTTTTATCTTTCTTTAATTAATCATGAATTCTTTCAGGAATATGAAATATAGTTGATGAGCATACAATATTCTATATTTATATTTTACTGACAAACTACAAGCTATGATCATCTGTCAGTTTATGTTATCCACTTGCATTTATGTTATAGATACTATAAATATCAATTTTTTATAAACTATCTATTATATATGTTATATATAATATATTATAATATATATGTATGCTATATGAATATATTTTATGTGCATTATATATAATAATTATATTATATAATGTAATATTTATATGTAATAATTATATTAAATGTAAATATTTATATTTACATTTAATAGTTAAATATTTAATATGAACATTCAACTATAAACTGTTAATAAAAAGTATTCCAGCTTTCACATGCCATTTTCCAAACATAGACCCAGATGAATTTAATTAGTATTATTAATACAGTTTTATTTATAAAGTAAATACATAAATATTACCAATAGTTTTCTCCACTTGTTCCTGAAACTCATCTGATAGAGTATTCTATAGCACTGACACTAAATTGAACTTCCAAGAAAGGATTGCCCAGTACTACAGGAGCTCCTATTTCCTCAAGAGTTTTAAATGTTTTATTTGCATACTGTGATCTGAATCATAGATACTAGTTAGTTCTAGAGTCATTTAGGTGCACCCACAAGGCAAGTCCTCCTCAAAAATTAGTTCATCATAGTTAATACATATGAAGATTTTTGCAGTTGGACAGATTATAAAAATGATACTAGTGATTGTGTAGATGGTAGATGAGAAGTCTCAGCCCCTGGAACCTCACAACAGCATGTAGGTAGCAATTTATGAACCAGTAAGCCTTTGCTAAAAAAGTTAGTACCAAGGTCAACACAGAATCAGGGAAGGTTCATCATATCCTCCAGGATTTTGACACATACTTGTGGTCAGAGGGGAAAAACTGAGATTTCCAAGCAGCATCCATATATCATGTCATCACAAAGAGTGTCTTTTAACCACGTTCAAGCCTTTAAATGCCTGCATTCCTGACTGGCATGTGATTGAAAACTCTAGAGATCTCAGATTTGATCTGTGGACACTCAGCTCACTCTTAAGTTCCTGGCCACAGGAATCATGAGTGATAATAAATATATTAACACAAGTCATTGGTTATACTGGGTGACTATTATGGCACTAATTGTGTTGAAATTCTAACCCTTAGCATCTCAGAATGCAGCCTTGTTCTGAGACAGGGTCTTTACTCAGATGGTCAAGTTAAAATGAAATCCTTAAGGTACAATCCAGTCCAGTGTGACAAGTATCCTTATAAAGAGAAGGAATTTAAAGATAGACTCAGACAGATACATAAACAGACACATGTACATGTGTATGCAGGCATTCACATGCGCGCGTGCGCGCACACACACACACACACACACATATACACACACTTGTAATGATTAAGACAGAAATTAGGCTGATACTTTCACAAGACCAAGGGTATCAAAGCGAGCTACTGATGATGAATCTATATGAAAAGCACAGAGTAGACTCTCACCATCCACAAAAGGAGATGACCTTGTCAATAGCTTAACTTAAGATTTCTAACCTTCAGAACTATGAGAAAAAATGTTGCTTAAGAAAATAGTGAAGATAGGTCAATTATTGTGTTTGAATCGTCACTCACACCTTATCCTTTGAAACCCCCCTCATGCTGAAGGAGATGGATAACCTCTGTTTGTGTACAGTAATCTCCAAAACTGTAGAAAATAAGTTCCATACATTTCAGATGATGGCCCTACACTTGAGGTATACAGAACAGATGAGAAGGATGAGACCTTGTTCTCCAAGCTGTCACAGACATATAGACTGTCTTGTATGTCCCAGGTGAGTATACGACATCGGGTTGTCTACCTAAGAATTGATCACATTGATGCTCTAGTGAAAATCACAAGTGGTGACCTTTCTGTCATTTGCTCCATGTTGCTGAAAGAATCTCCAAAACCATCACTTCCCAGGCCCACTCATCACCTGCACTAACAAAACCTCTGAAACTTCTTACTAAAGCACTTTCATTTGAAACCATCTGGACTGGTCCATTTCCTAACCATCCCATGATAGATAGACAGACACATGATCACTATGGTCCTTTCTTATTAGTAGATTTTTTAAAATAAGCTACTATAAATTAGTGAGGTTACTGTGGAAAGTTGCTAGGAAGCATGAATTCTAGAACACGTCACTTTGTGACTATCAGCAGAAAGACCATAAAAGACATTTCTGTAGAGAACCTTGGAAGATGGAAGTAACAGTTAGGGCCTTGGAGGTGGCTGGTTCTTTATACACTTGTTTATAGTGTTTAGTGTATAGGTTACTCAGTTTCTAAGAGATTATACAAGTGAATATTTTAAGAATCATAATAGACTTTTAGAAATTATCAAACACTTAAAATGTTCAATTTTTTTTGTTTTCTCCTCAAACATCATGTATTAAAATTTGCATACTATATTTTAAAATGAAACAATTCCTTCACACACCTATCGATTATTAGTTAAGGTGGCTTGCATTTGCTACTTGACACTTGTTATGATTTGGACAATTAAATTTAGAATAGCTTTAGAATTAAGTGAAAATGTAAAGTCAATATACTTTGATAGATAGTCTAAGGGTTTGTTAGCAGGGTGTGAGTCTGAGGTAGAATCATATTATGAAAACATTACAAGTTTTAAAGTACTCATTATTTGGTTTATACTAAGTACACATGTATTAGTCTAAGTTTATAGCTTTGCTTCTGTTGTCATAAAGATATTTCCTGCTATGATCGTCTCCTTTTTGTCTTCTTTAAATTTTCATTTTTATTAGTTGTTTTGAGAATTCCATATAATGTTTCTGATATAAACTGTCTTCCTAAGTGCTTCTAGTTTGATGATCCCCTTACTCTCCACCAAACTATTTTTTCATTTTTCCCCTACTTATCACATGCAATTTATGATGTCCATATATCCTAAGATGTGTGTCTTTCTATTGGATCACAATTGACTTGCAAGAGCCCACACTCTTTGAAAAAACTGACTTTTTCTCTCCATGCATCAGTTGACAGTAGTCTTCTCTTAAGTGTGATACTTCATGCCTACCTTGGTTGTCCGTATTTGGCTTTGATCTGGCTTAAGCTTGCTCAGGTCTTATGCATACTGCCTCATGGGTTCTGTGAGGTTCTGTGTTCAGCTACTCTCTTGTGTCTGGAAGATACTGTTTCCTTGTAGTCATCCATTTCTAGCTCTCACACCTTTCCTGGTTCCTCTTTGCAGTGTACCTGAGCCATGGGAGAAGGGTATGTGATATAGACGTCTCATTTAGGGCTGAGAATTGTGTGGTCACTTAGTTTTGCACCTGAACCAGGTATGAGTTTCTGTATTGATCATTATCTACTGTGGATGGAAGATTCTTAGATGAAAGTTAAGACATGGATTAATCTGTGGAATGAATTATTAGGAATTGGTATAATGTCTTAAAGAGTAATAATGGAACAAGAAGGGCTAAATTGGGATTAGGGTTTGGAGGTCAGGGTAAGTAAAAGAAGGAATATGGGAAAGGGTAATCAACACTAAAGATTTTAAGTAGTGATATGAAAATATATATTTAAAATAAAGTTTCCCTATGACTGGTTGTCAATGTCCCTACTAAACATCACAGAATAATAAATAAAAAGCCCAATGCCAGAAAAAGGTTATTTCTTTTAGAGCTCTCATCTAGGGAGATACCATAGGCCCCTAAACACTCCAGACTATTGACAATAATATTGGCTACCCTTTAATAATCAACTTGGGTTAGAGAACATGGAGATAGCAAGCAGATATTGACCTAGAATCCTCATACCTACTGACTAGCTTTCATAGTACTGGATGGTGCTATGCATACTACCGGAAGAAAAGGTAATCACCAATTTTCTCCAGCTGTGAACCCTAGAGCTACAGGAAAGATTGGCCTGGTGAGATGTAACTGTTGATGCAATAGTGGCACCAACACCATGGGTGTAAACAACTACTTTATGCTTCATGTGAATTTAAGTTACATTTTACAAGATGACACTCATACTTTGCTCTATAGTTGGGCCAAAAACTTGTGACTAGATAGGCTCTAGGTATTAAGGGAGAACCTACTACTATTTATTCTGCTAATTGGATATGATATGAAAGTAATTTTCTTATTACTTTTATGAGCCTCTTAATCCTGGCCTTTAAATTACCAGCAGGTATATGCATATGTGGTATATGCATGAATTTCATATATATATATATATATATATATATATATATATATATATATGTATATATAATATAGTGGTGACTCTACGTATCCAGGTTTACAATGATGAGTTGTTGAGAAGGATAGTTTTTAATCTGTAAAAATATTCACATTTATAATCTTGTTTCATGTTCTACTAAGTATACAAAACTTCATTTCTTGCTACAAGAATGATCTGCACATTATTTTAGTACATTATTTGGAGGAAATTGTAATTCAGAATTCTGAATCTTAACTATGACAACAAATTTAAACAACTTAGTTTAGTTGGAGAATGTTGAAGTACGTTATATCCTGAAGAGTACACCTTAAGAAGCTGACTTTCTCAGCAAATAGCTGCAACACTTTACTCTGTTAAATGTCACACTTAGACTGGGTAATTGGAAGTGCAAAAGACTATGGAAAGAACACACAAATTAAACAGAACATACTGATTTCTGATGTAATGGATGGCCACATGATAGAACTGTTTTTATTTATAGTAAATGAATCCAAAGTACTTTATTTGACAGAATTACCTTCAAATAGTCCAACTATTAAATGAATTCAAAAGGATATGTTACTTGTTATTTGGAATACAGCTATCCCAGCTCATAGGGTTATGTTTAAATTCTACAACATATTTCATTTTTGATCATCTAGGAGAGAGAGAGAGAGAGAGAGAGATTGTAACCCCAAAAGTCTAAATTAATTAGTGACATGTTTTCTCATCTCTTTCATGAATAGAATTATAAAAAGTCAGTTGCTGCTGTAAGTGATGTGTCCTGAGTCACATCACTTTGCGTGTTTCACATATAGGTTCACATACTCACATCCATACATTTCCCATCTTCCGGACTTTACAGCACTTCCTGGGCCAAGCAGAAAAAATCATGAGCTAGGAATTGCTTGAAGGCTGTTCAGTTACAGCAATTAACTTCAGGATTACAAACTACAATGAGTAACTAAGACGTAAGTACTCTTGTTGTCACCCACTCCCTCATTTAAAATCAAGGACTATTACACATTTTAACACTTAAAGCCAGGGACAACAGCAAGGACAGACTAAAATTTTTGTCTATAGGCTTTCGAACTTATAAACAGTGAACCATGAAATGGAAGATTAGTAACTTTCAGCAGAACATCAACTGGAACCATCTGTATGTATTCTACTTACTATAAGTCACCAACCAAATATACACAGCTGAAAACAACAAATTATGAAAGTAGGTCCAGATGGAAACACCTCAGGTACAAGTAAGATCTGATTACTCTGTACCTTTGGTGTGAAAGTGATTATTATACTATTCACAATAGGATAAATTCTCATTGCTCAGAAAATCAACTACTTGCTTGCTACAAGTATATGCTACATCTGGTTCAAAGATCCTAAAATTCAACCCTTCAGGTCTTTTAAAAATTGCTATTTTTTTTTACAGTCCAGTCATTGCCCCTTCCATGTCCACTCTCCCACTTCATCCTTTCTCCTCTACCCCTGTCTCCAAGAGAATGCCCCTTCCCTCCCCCCACCCCGCACCCCCACACTAGACCTCCCTACTCCCTGGAGCCTCAAGCCCCTTGAGGGTTAGGCATGTCTTCTCCCACTGGGGCAAGACTAGGCAGTCCTCTGCTGTATATGGGTCAGGAGCCTCAGACCAGCTTGTGTATGCTGCCTGGTTGGTGGCTTAGTGTCGAGAGATCTAACAGGGGTTCAGGTTAGTTGGGACTGCTGGTCTTCCTATGACATTGCTCTCTTCCTCAGCTTCTTCCAGCCTTTCCCTAATTCAACAAAAAGGGTCCCTGACTTTAGTCCAATGGTTGGGTGTAAGTATCTTCATCTGTCTGAATCGGCTGCTTGTTGGGCCTCTCTAAGGACAGTCATGCTAGGCTCCTGTCTGTAAGCAAACCATAGTATCAGCAATGCCTTAAAGCTTCCCCTTGAGATGGATCCCAATTTGTCACTGGAACTCCTTTTCCTCAGGCTCTTCTCCAATTTTTTCACTGTAGCTCTATTAGACAGGAACAATTGTGTGTCAGAATTTTTGACTGTGAGATGGCAAGCCCATCCTTCCACTTGATGCCCTGTCTTCTTTCTACTGGATTTGGACTCTACCAGTTTCCTCTCTCTACTGTTGGGCATTTCATGAAAGGTCCCTCCCTTTGAGTCCTGAGAGTCTCTCACCTCCTAGGTCTCTGGTACTTTCTATAGGGTCCCCTGACCTCCTATCTCTGAGGTTACATATTTTCATTCATTCTGCTGGCCCTCAGGGTTTCTCTTCTGTTCCCCTCCATACCTTATTATATATACATTTCCCCTCCCCCTCCATCTCCTACCTGAGTCCCTCCCTCCCTCTGCCTCCCAGGATTGTTTCCTTCTCACTCCCAAGTGGGATTGAAACATAGGACAAATCTGCAACCTACAGATTGGGAAAAAACTTCACTAACCCCACATCAGATATAGGGCTAATATCCCAAATATGTAAAGAACTCAGGAAGCTAACCTCCAAGAAACTAAACAATCGAATCAAAAAATGGGGTATAGAGCTAGATAGAACTCACACCAGAGGAATATGGAATGGCCAAGAAGCACCTAAAGAAATGTTCAACATCCTTAGTCATCAGGTAAAAGCAAATCAAAAATGACCCAGAGATTCCAATTTACATCAGTCAGAATGACTAAGATCAAAACCTCAGGTGACAACATATGTTGGCAAGGATGTGGAGAAAGAGGAACACTCCTCCATTGCTGGTGGGATTGAAAACTGGTACAACCACTCTGGAAATCAATGTGGAGGTCCCTCAGAAAAGTGGAAATAGATCTACCTGAAGACCCAGCTATATTACTCTTGGGCATATACCCAAAAGATGCCCGCCATACCACAGAGGCACATACTCCACTATGTTCATAGCAGCTTTATCTGTGATAACCAGGAGCTGGAAACAACCCATATGTCCCACAACAGTAGAATGGATACAGAAAATGTGGTTCATTTACACAATGAAATGCTATTCATCTATAAAGAACGAAGACAGCAGGAGTTTTGCAGGCAAATGAATGGAACTAGAAAATGTCATCCTGGGTGAGGTAACTCAGACCCAAAGAGATATACATCATATGTACTCACTATTAAGTGGATATCAGCCAAAAAATTACAGAGTACCTAGGATACAATCCACAGAACTCAAGGAGGTCAACAAGCAGAAGGGCACAGGTATTGATCAATCTTAATCAAATCTAGCACCTCATTTGAGGTCATGATGAAGCCTTGGTAGCATAATGTTATTCCCACCAAATTAGCTGGTTCAGTTATTCCTGAGTTATGATAGGTGTTCTACTCCCTGAAGTAAAATTTGTTTATTAGATTTGCACAGCATAGTATACGCATTGGCTATTTCCTGAATATGTAGGTGAATTCATTACTAACTTTCAAAAATATCTTGAAGGCTATCAGGATCTTTTTGAAATCTGTGTCAGCCCACTGGTATACATACATGTATACATCTATCATAGCAGCTACTCTGTAAACAATATTGTTCAGAGCCTTCTCTGCATATCTGATTATTCTCACAATGCATATACAACTTGAACTTTGAGTGTACCCCATCTTATCGTTCAATACGTTAGCAGGCCGGGAAATTTGCCAGCAAGACCTTGACTCTGCCTGGACTCTGCCTGACAGGCAGGCTTTCACAGAAGTAGGTAAAAATGGCTTCTGACACATGAGTTCTGGGATCACAGATGTGTGCTACCACATGCAGCTTTTACATGCATCCTGCAGATTGAATGCACATCACCAACTTTGCAGAGCAAGGGCCCTTACCCCCAGAGTCATTCGCCAGCCCCATCCAACTCTGAATATGAACCCCATAACTCAATCCTTGAATTCACATTATCCTCTATATTACCAGAAAAAGTTAGACTTATGGCTGGATTTATGTTTGGAAAGAAAAAAAAAAACTATAGTGCTCTCCCTTGAATACATCTCTAGAAGTGGTGCTAATCCTGAGGAAATTTCATTCTGGACAACTGACTAACTGGCATCAATCATGTCCAGGAGGCTGCCTTATACAGGTGTTCCACTTTACATCACTATCTTAGCAGGAACACCATGACTTTGAGTCACTAATTATTATAACTACTTACTGTTACGAAAACTAAGGTTTAGAGAAACTTAAGGATTTTTTTTGTTTTTTGTTTTTGGTTTTTCTGGAAGGATTAACCAGATTTCCAGGTATGCTATTTTGAAAAAGCACTTGAGACCCACCACTTCAGTAGTGTGACTTCTCTAAGAAAAGTGGTATGTAGACTTAATATCAGGGAAATTACACTGATATACAAGAGTCCAGGCTATCCACATTTTATTTTTTAATAGTTCTATAATATCATAATTTGATGATAATGAAGTTGACAGACTTTAAATTATACATGATCAATGTTATTTTAATAAGACATATAAAAAATACACTTACAAATTCTTGGGCCTTCCTCGTTTCAATGGGCAAGGCCTGTATTATTCTCCTTGAATCTTGACTTGTTAATAATCAGTCAGATGCAGCTAGATTAATATATTGTTTTCAAACTGTGTCTGGGAACAAACTTCCAGAATGTTGATGGTTTAAAATAGCATGAATTTGTTAGATTAAAATTCAGCCTTTCAGGCTCAAATTAGTTTTCCTGGATTAACCTTGGTATACCCCTAGAAGATGGACGGTGAAGCAGAGTCCACACTTTGTAGCTTCTAGGGGTCCTTCCTTGTTATGTCGTCCTTCCCATTCTTGCCCTTCTGACCTGTTTTCATTTTGCTTTCCTCTGCTGTCTCTGACCTCTTGCCTTTTTCTCATTAGAACCTTTGTGATCATATCAGTACTCCTATAATTAACTCAAAGCAATCTTCCTATGCCAAGGGCCTTCTTTAATCATATCTGTAGATTTGGCCTTGTAATATTAAAGCAATATATTCGACACAGATCTTCTGGCTTGAGGGGGTCTGGTTGCCGGCCTAGCTGAATTGGAAAAAGTTATACATTTTCACACCGTCTACTTGATTTTTTTCACGGAAAGATGGCTATTGAGCTTTAAAGGCTACTGAAGTATGTATGCTACAGACAGCAGCTCACTTGAGCTGTGAGTTGACTGCCAGGACCAATTATGTGTGTGAGGAAGCCATTTCAGATGCCTGTCCTAGCAGCTTCAGTCACTCAGACCCTATCTGACTGCCCCTGCATGCTGTCAAAGGGGTTAAAACAGTAAGTAACATGGTTTGAACCAAGTACAACTTTTCACGTTACTACACAAAGAAACACAGATTTACCTGATTCTTTTTGGACTCTTGATCTTACTGCTACGCTTGCAGAGAAGCCCATACTAGCTCACAGGAAGAGATCACAGCAGGAAGTCATATGTAAATGTTTCAGCTTACATCCCAATTGTAATTTCAGTGGCCAGACAGCAGTAGTCACCCATTTCAGGAGTGAAGACCTTCCCACATGATTCTTAGTTCCCCACTCCCCCTAGCCTTCACATCCTCCCACTGAGGTCTGAGAGTTCGTGGGTTAGAAGCTAGCCAGCCCATCTAGGGCCTGTATAAACTGCTGTTCAGAGAATCCAAACGCCTAACAAAACAGCCATCTTATTACACTAAATTTGGAGGTAATTTTGTACAAGTAATAGTTGTCACTCATAGAAAATCAACCCCCAAAAATCGGAGTATAAAAGTAATTTTTCTCAGTAGATTTTTGTCATGCATATGAGAATAATTAAAAATCACTGGGAAATGAATTATTTCTTTGTTTTAAATACAATACTTCATTTGGTTTGTCATTGAATGCTGTCATTTTTAAATGTTGTGCTCATATTGAAAGCTATAAGATTCAGGGTGTAATATATGCATTGAAGTTAATATTTTATGAGCACTATGTATATTCAAGAACAATTATAGCAATCAGTCCAAGCATATTGTAACATACAACTTCCTTGTTTCTATTCATCATGTTTTATACTACTGGGTTACATTTTCTCCAACAGAAGTCATGTTTCTTATTAATACCACCATTGACAGTTTTAAAAACTAAGAGTGATTTAGGCCAGAACATTTCAAATATTAGCATTTATAGTATTTTTTGATATATACACACTAAAAATTTTTTCTCATAAATATTAGAGCTTGGAAAGAGATGTTTCCCACCATATTTCCTTTTGATCTCTGCAAGAAGGGGAAACTCAAGGCTTACCTTTCATGGCCTTTTCTTTTGAATACCACAGGCCGTTTCCAAACATCACCAAAAAGCTGTGCAATAGCTGTTTATTTCCAGACATGAGCATTAACTTGATATCAGTACCACTAATATATCAGAAAACATATAAACGTGAGTAGTATTTGTTACAGGGAACAACTTTTCTTAGCATTATGATAAAACTAATAGTAGTAATGTTAGTCTATGCTGTGTTTCTATGTTCCATGTTAACTCTATGACATAATAGATACTTTTTTAAAGTATCGATCATAATCATTATGTATGTGGACATGTGCACATATATGTACATATGTCTTGGATTATGTAGAGATCAGAGGATAATTGTGTGAAGTCACAGTTACGTGGATTCTGGGAATTAAACGTAGATTTTCAGGTCTGGCATTGCTTTTTTTTGTTCCATGCAACTATATTTTTTTTATTTTTTATTTTTTTTATTGGATGTTTTATTTACATTTCATATGTTGTCCCCTTACCCCATCCCCCACCCACCCAGGAACCCCCAATCCCCTCACCCCTCCTCCTTCTTCTCTGTGGATGTAACCTCTATCTACACCCCCCACTCCCACCTCCCCACCCTCAAAATTCCCACCCCCTGGGGCATCCAGCCTTCATGAGGTCAAGGTTCTCTTCTTCCACCTATGCCCAGCAGGGCCCTCCACTCTTACATATTCAGTTAAAGCCCTGGATCCCTCCCTAAGTGCTCCCAGGCTGGTGGTTTAGACCCTGGGAGCTGTGGTTGGTTGGTATTGTTGCTCTCCTCATGGTGCGGCAAATCCTTTCAGCTCCTTCAGTCTTCACTCTAACTCCTCCATTGAGAACCCCATGATCAGTTCAATGGCTAGTTGTGAGCATCTGCCTCTGAATATGTCAGACTCTTTGCTCCAAATGCAAGGGCACCTACATACATAAAAGAAACTTTACTAAAGCTCAAAACACACATTACACCTCACACAATAATAGTTGGAGATTTCAACACCTCACTCTCAGCAATGGACAGATCATGGAAACAGAAACTAAACCGAGACACTTTGACATTAACCGAAGTTATGAACCAAATGGACTTAACAGACATCTATAGAACATTTCATCCTAAAACAAAGAATATACCTTTTTCTCAGCACCTCATGGTACCTTCTCCAAAATAGACCATAGAATTGGTCACAAAACAAGCCTCTACAGATACAAAAAGATTGAAATAATCCCTTGCATCTTATCATATCACCACAGAATAAGACTGGTCTTTAATAATGACAAAACCAATGGAAAACCCACGTGCACATGGAAACTGAACAACTCTCTACTCAATGATGACTTGGTCAAGGAAGAAATAAAGAAAGAAATAAAAGACTTTTTAGAATTCAATGAAAATGAGGACACATCATACCAAAACTTGTGGGACTCCATGAAGGCAGTGCTAAGAGGAAAGCTCATAGCTCTAAGTGCCTACAAAAAGAAACTGGAAAGAGCACACACTAACAAGTTGACTGCACAACTAAAAGCTCTAGAACAAAAAGAAGCAAATACACCCAGGAGGAGTAGAAGGCAGGAAATAATCAAACTCAGGGCTGAAATCAACCAAATAGAAACTGAAAGAACAATACAAAATATCAATAAAACCAGGAGTTGGTTCTTTGAGAAAATCAACAAGATAGATAAACCCTTAGCCAGATTAACCAGAGGGCACAGAGACAGTATCCAAATTAATAAAATCAGAACTGAAAAGGGAGACATAACAACAGAAACTGAAGAAATTCAAAAAATCATCAGATCTTACTACAAAGGCCTATACTCAACAAAACTGGAAAACCTGGATGAAATGGACAATTTCCTAGACAGATACCAGGTACCGAAGTTAAACCAGGAGCAGATAAACCATCTAAATAGTCCCATAACCCCTCAGGAAATAGCAGCAGTCATCAAAAGCCTCCCCACTAAAAAAAGCCCAGGACCAGATGGTTTTAGTGCTGAATTCTATCAGACCTTCAAGGAAGACCTAATACCAATTCTCTTCAAACTATTCCACATTGCTTTTTAATAACAGGTCTTATTTGGTAGTTTCTAATTCAGAGCTAATATGCTACTCTCCTCTACCCTCTTGTCTCATGAGTCATTTCAGTGAGGCAACTTTTATCAATTAATTATAAATGGTATGTTTGTATCAGAGCTAAGCTGAAAAATCCACTACATTATTGCAGTAAAACAAATGTGTTGTAGATATTGTTAATTACTCTCATCTTTAATTAACAAAAAATGTAGAACAACTAAAAAGTTGTTTGACAAAATCCTACTTGTTAAATACCGACACTTTCCCTGTCCTTTCCATATGAGTAATTACATGTTAAATATATATATGTATCTGCATTTAAAATGTACTCAGTAGAGAAAAATCATTAGGCTGTACAGTCTATCCAATACAGCTTTAATTTTTTCAACATCTGTAGTATACTAATATTCATGATGGTTAGCATTTAAAGAAGACTGCATATTGTTGAGCTGAGCATATTATTGATAGTTTTCTGTGTATTATCTCTGGAATGAAAATTGTAGTTTCCTAGACTCCGGTAATGAACAGATCTTGGAAGTGTATACATTTTTTGTAAGTTTGGTTTATACTATGTATATGTGTCAGTCTATGAGAATGTTTAAAAATGTGGTTAGCATTTGGAAATAACTTTCCATTGCCTTTCTAAGACAAGAAGCAGAACATTGCCATTAAATAAAGAGAACTGTTGCCATTGTTTTTTGATAACACCGGACACCTAAATATAACCTAGGGTTTTGTGATGATAATTTCTTTGCTTTCTAGAAATCAATTTTGCATCCACTTTCCCAGATATCTTTCACTTTTTCATAATAGAATCAAACAATGAATTTTCTTTTAAATATTTCTTCTCAGAATTACATTCTGGATGTTTGTTCATGTTAGTGCATGAAGCTAAGGTTCTTTTTCATTATAAGAAAGAATACTCCACTATGTGAGGATGCCCTGATTTATCATCCACATGCCCTTTTATGAAATACATATTATTTTTAGTCTGAACTCTTTTGAATAATAGTACTTTGAAAAAATAGAAACTATTCTATCTAAAACAGTTTTCTTACAGTTCCATAAGAGCCAAATGGAAAACTTGGGTCAACAGAAATTCCTTCTCCTTGCCCTGTAGTTACTCTGTAGGTCAATGAGGTCACAATTGTCATAGATGTTGATAGGCTGTGTGGCAATAGGATCCAGAAGAGATAACAAAGAAAGGACCTGCTGGGTCAGAGGGAAGGAATATTTTCTGTCTTAACCAAATCCCCAGAGTGATTTATCAGCAGATAATTTGAACTATGATTTCAAGCATGCAAGATGGATTTTTCTGTCTTCTTATTTTTGAAGGTATCTGGATCTATTACAGTATTTTATTGTGGCTTCAATCTCTACCTTGTTAATGAAATTAAGAATGTGTAAATGTACTTACTGGTCACTTGACTCTCTTAACTCTTTCTGTGAGTTTTTCATTTTTTAAAAATCTGTCTTTTTCTCACTGCTTTCTACATTTTAAAGAACTTTTAAAAATTTTGACCACCAGTCTTTAAGTTACATGTGATTTTTTTTCTATAGCCTTACCTCTCTGTGGCTGTTCTTTTTGTTCATTTTATAATATAGTTTAGTAATGTGAATATTTAACCTGTGATGTATCATTTAGAGAAAGTTTTAAATTCAGGAGTAAGTCAAATTTTGAAAAGTCGTTGCTCTTCAATTAATATTTGGGGGAGAGTGGCTATATATACACATTTTATTATTTTATTTATGGTTAGTGTATTTTGTGTCTTTTCTAAAATCGTTATTCTCTTTTCTATATATAGTCATTCCTGGATATTTGTGGATTTATTAAAATTACCTATAAATGGTTTCATTCTTTTCTTTCTCTCTCCATAAAATAATATGCCATCTTAGAACTCAATTCTACCATTTTTTTCATACAAAGCAAGTCACAATTCATCTCAGACAAACGAGTGACCACTTATATTTACTTCATGTTGATAGTGTCTGCAGTGCCATATTATGAAGTATTTTTCATATAGTATGTGGCAGTGAACCTGCTAATATGCATGATAGGGCTCTCTGCTTTTTGACTGCCAATGCAACAGATTATCTCATCCCTGTTCCTAATGACATACTTTCTCTATCATGATGGACTGTGGCCCCCTGGAAATACACCAGGGGATACATGTCATTGGGGACAAAATATTTCAGCAGAGAATAGACATCAATGGAATGATCACAACCCTCTTTGGTACCACAAGAATAGAAGTATTGAATTACTATTGAGACACTTTGAGGAGAGCCATTCTAGTTTTGAATCTTGCCACATCCTTCACTGGGGAAAGTCCAGAGAGCAAATAATCATCACCTGGTTGTGACTCTTATTTATTCCCAAGAGGACACTTGATAGACACTGTTGATTGTGTCAAGAGCAATATCCATTAGATAATTTTTGCACATCTGAAAATACCAGAAATGATGTTATAAACAGTTTCTAAAGACACAATTTTCTTTTTAACATCATTTGTTGTACTTTGCAATTCAAAGTGGAAAATATGAAATTCTTCATTAATTTGTATATAATCCTTATTCAAGGGCAATGCTAATCTTCTTTATGTTGTTCCAATTTTAGTATATATGTATGTTGCCAAAGCAAAAACAAAACATAATTTCAATTTATGACTAAAAAACATGTTTTGAAGCTATAGATATCCAATAGATGAATGACATATTTGGTAATGTGATTGTGTACTTTGCATGTGGTATATTCAAGGAAAGAATATACATAAGTGTCATGAAATGATTTTAGAGAAAATGAAGATGATGAACTTATTTTTCACTAAAGTGATGTGTTTCTTTCAGTAAAAAGTTGTTTTAAAATAGTTATTTTATCTATTATATTCTTACAACTTATACAAAATGGAAATCTCTGTTTAGTCAGTATTTAGTCTTATTTGACTTTTGAAAGACTGGGAATTAAAATTTAAGATCCTACATAATATTTTTTATTACTATGATAAAACATTACAACCAAGGCAACTTATGGAATAAACAAAGTTTGTTTTGGGGTTATGATCCCAGAGAGATGAGTCTGTCACAGCAGGGAAGCATAGAAAGTATAGTTGTAGGAACAGGAACCAGAGAGCTTACATCTTGAACCAGAAGCACAAAGCTGAGAGGGTCAAGTAGAAAAGGTAAGTCTTTGAACTCTCAAAGTTCACTTCTAATGTTACACTCCAAAAGGGCCATATCTCCTAATGTTCCCCAAAAGCATCACTAACTGAGACCAAGTATTTAAATGCATATTCTTATACAAACAAGTGCATACAAGATCACTACCTCTATCACTCATTTGCTCAGGCTAACCTTGAATTAGTTTTCTATTCCAGGTTATTCTCTAACACCCAATCCTTTTGACTCTACCCACCAAGTACTGGGATGGCAGATATGTGCCACCACACATAGACACTTGGAATTTTTCGAGAACAATGAATGATAGATGATGCTGATACACTGTCCATTCTTCGAATTAAAGGTTTTTGAAATAATTCATGCATGATGTTTAGAATAGTGGTACAAGCTACTGTCACTTATTTATCTAAGTTTGAAGAAGCCACCCAACACTCATCTAAAATATCTAATATTTGAATGGGATTTCAGTTACACAACAGCATTAAATTGAACAAAGAAATAAATTTTGAGCATTCTCAACACTTGTAGTCTAATAGCAAAATCTCAAAGGTATAAATTCCCCCAGATGTCTTCCATACATGTTGGATACCTTTCACCCACAGTTGCTATCATGAGTACATCTAAAGCTCTGGGATGTGGCTTAATAGTCAGTGAGAAAAAAGGCAACAGTAGATATAGAAGCTGATGTAGAGTGATTCCTGCCAATCGAGCTTAAACTGGATGGTGTTACCTCTCTAATCAGAAGCATCATTCCTTCCAGCTACACTACATATGCTTTTTGTGCTTTGGAAGTAAGTGTCCTTAAGTGAAAACTTCATTTCCTTACATTCCCTTCAGGGCTCTCCTTAGCCTGGTATCACATTATTGCCATCTGTTGTTGATAATTTTTATTATGGAACAGGCTTATCTAAGGTCATGTCCCCCTTTACCAGCAGAACAACACTGGTGGAGTTCAGTATCAGTCTGAACAGAGGCACAAGGGTTGCAGCTGGATATGCACATTCGGGCACTGGGGCAGCCTAAGTTGCCCTCTTACCTCTTTGTTGTAGGAGACTAAATATCTTTTTAGCTTTTTTTTTTCTATTTAGAACCTGTAATAGTTTCAAGAATATAAGGAATGCTATTCTATTGTTTCATTAAAAATTAAGAACCAACTCATTAACTGTATAAGCATTTAAATATATTAGATTTATAAATCATGTATTGCTTCATGACACATAGCTGATGAAAAGTTACAAATGAAAATATAAATATTTTGTAACTATGAGATATAAGTTGTTTGATTAAAAAACCAGCTTGGACACATATACATTGGAGTACAAGTATAGGTTCAATAAGAAATCTTATATATCATTTAACAACTACATACTTCCCTGTTGGTTGATGAACTCAGACAAATTTTGACCAGTTTAATGTTTCCCTTGGAGAAATATTTAGTCAAGCTATTTTCCTAGTTTTAAAATTTTATTTCTTTTTCTTGCTACTAAGGTACATCAAATATTTATTAATTTTTTATCAGACTTGTGGTTTTTAGTATTTTCTAATTTCTAGGTTGCCTTTTTACATTTGGTATTGTCTATATTGCTGTAGCTAACTTTTGAAGGAATCTCACTTATATTTTTCTGTGCTGCTTATGCTTTTAGTATCATAGCCAGATATTAATTGTCAAGATGAGTGTCATAGACCCTGCTCTTCTAGTACCTTGGTGCTTTTAGGTCTTAACTGGAAATTTACCATGCTCTGTTGAGTTTAGTTCATGACATAACATTGAAGTCTGACTTGGTTTTCTCCCAAGTGGAGCCCAGGTATTTCAACAACACTCAGTGAAGAGGCTATATTTGCCTCATTATCCAATTCTTGGAAAATGAATGGAACATTAGCTGTCTGTGTTGGCCTGTCTTTGTCAACTTGACACAAATTTAAGGCATCTGAAAAGAGGAAACCTTAATAGATTTATTGCCTGTCTCATTGGTCTATAGTCTGGCAGTCATTTTCTTGTCTAATCACTGATGTAGGAAGACCTATCCCACTGTGGGTAGTGCCAATATTTGACAGGTGGTTCTGAATTATATAAACAAGCAGGATGACCAAGTTATGAAAAGCAAGCCATGAAGAACAAGTCAGTTGGCAGAGTATCCCAATGGCTTCTGCTTCAGTTGCTGCCTTCAGATTCTTGCCGTGGCTTCCCTGAATGATGATACATGGTTTACTATTGAAATTGTTTTGAACACTGCCTATAGACATGTGGCTTTATTTCTGGGCTCCCTAGTTTTTCTCGGTGATCTCCAAGTTACAGAGAGCTCCGGTTACTATTAGAGTTTATAATGTAATTTGAAAACAGAAAGTTCTTGGTGATCTCCGAGTTACAGAGAGCTCCGGTAACTATTAGAGTTTATAATGTAATTTGATAACAGAAAGTAGAATGAGTCCATATATTTTCTTCTTGGTCAAAGTTGCTTTTAATGTTAAAATTTCTCTTTTTTTGTAATTCCATGAAAGTTAAGATTATTTTCTGTTTCTGCAAAATACTTTTTTTCTGGTTAAGATTTTTAATGACAAATATTCTCAAAAAATTCCTGTTGAAGTGTCACTTGCATCTTGTGTGATGAGAGACAGCAAGATTGACCTCTAGATTAACACTCAAGGAAGCAATGCATGTTTATAATAAAAAGTAAAACATGTCAGAATATTAAATATAGAGTATTGTTAAAGATATCAGCATGGAAAAGCTAATATTATGATGTAACAAAAATCCCCCTTGCTTTGCAAAATTACACTGGCCCTCTCAGTGAGTCTCCATTAGAGATTAAACCTTAGTTTCAAAGCTTTTAGAAAGTTTTTTCTTTAAAATTTTTTCAAACACGTATCTTGATCATATTATTTTTCTTCCCCTAACTCCTCTCATATCCTTTCCACCTCCTTATCATCAAATACCATGTTGTTCCTTTCTTAAAATTTAAGGGGAAAAAAAAAAAACAAGAGAAAAACTACAAAAATAGTAAAAGGAAAACAACAAAGTCAGCATGAACAATAAATAAACAATTGAATAAATAAATAAAACAAAACAAAATGCACATACAACAAACCAAAAGCATGAAGTCTGTTTTCTTTGTCCAATTGCTTCTGGGTATGAGGCCTACTCCGGAGTTTATATACTTTGAGAAACTCATAGAGAAAATTGACTTTCCTTTTCCTAGTATATATCAACTATAAATATCTTCTTGATTTGGAGTTGAGCCCTGCATTCACTAATACTTTTTTGGCACTGCAACATTGTCTGGTTTGAATCTGTGCAGGTCTTGTGTGTGCTGTCACTTTGTCTGTCTGTATCAGTCCTGTTGTGTCTGAAAAGTGCTGTTTTCTTGGAGGCAACTGCTACCTCAGGCTCTTTCAATCTTTCTATCTCCTTCTGCACATTTATCCCTGAGCCTTGATGTAGGGGTTCAGTGAAAACATCCCATTTAATTCTGAAGGACATCAAGTCTCTCATTTTTTCACATTGCTCAGTTGCAGTTCTCTGCATCCATTACCATCTTCTCTAAGAAGATGAGGGTGAGTGATGGCACTGATCTATGGCTACAATACTATGTAATTGTCCATTTCGCAGCATCTATTGTTGCTATCCCTGTCCCATTAATGTTTAGGCATCCATGTTGGTGAACTTTAATGTGTGTGTCTCTTCTAGGAGATACTAACAGCAAAATCTTATACTTTTATTTTATAAGACTTACATTTGCTTGATTAGAATTATTCCAGTGTAGTTTATTCCAATTTTTTAGGTTACTGCAAAAAGTACGCTTTCATTAATTTCTTTTACAATCTGCTCATCATTTGTATATAGGAAGGCTGCTGCTTTTTTTGTGTATTAACTTTGTATCTTGCTAATTTGCTAACTGTGTTTATCAGATACAGATATTTCCTACTGAAGTCATTAGTCTCGTTTGTGTAAAATATCATTATCTGCAAAAAAGAATACTTTAAATTCTTTCTTATCTGTATCTCTTGATATCCTTTAGTTGTCAGATTGGCCTATCAGAGACATCTATTACCAGGTTTAATAGGTATGAAGAGAGCGGAGAACCTTGTCTTGTTTTTGATATTAAGGGAAACACTTTGAATTTTAACCATCCAGGTTAAAGTTGCAAGAACAATGGGAAGGGTTAGTAGTTGACCCAGAAAACTCTTTTATGTGAGTGTGGGCTGGGTATTCTGTTTTGGTATACCTCTTGGGTATTTTGCTTACCTCTTTATATTTCAGTTTTCTGTTCATGTAGGAAAACTATGAGAATATGGGGTGAGTATTCTGCCTTGACAGATCTTTATCCTTCTTCAGTGCCTGACAGACTCATGTCCCTTTGTAGTACTTGACAGACTCACATTCTCTGTCTGGTCCTGGGTCTTCTTTGGGGCAGGGGGAGGCGAGTGTTTATAAGACTTTCAATGACAACTTCTGTTTTCTTGGAGGTTATGGCCTATTTAAATTGTTTATCTAATCATAATTTAACTTTAGTAAATAATATCTATCAAAAATGTCTATTTCTTTTAGATTTTCCAATTTTATAGAGTATAAATTTATAAAGTATGACCTAATGATTCTTTGGATTTCTTCACTGTCTGTTGTTATATTGGCCTTTTCATTTCTGATTTTGTTAATTTGGATATTCTCTGTGTCTTTTAGTTATTTTGAATAAGGATTTGCCTACCTTGTTGATTTTCTCAAAGAACTTTTTGTTTTATCGAATCTTTATATTGGTTCTCTTCTTTTTTTTTCTGTTTTATTGATTTCAGCCCTCAGTTTATTTCCTGTCCTCTATTCCTCTTGAGTAAGCTTACTTTTTCTTCTAGAGCTTTCAGGTGTGCTATTAAGTTGTTGATATGAGATCTCTACAGTTTCTTTATGTAAGCACTTAAATGGTATGAAATTTTCCTCCTAGCACTGTTTTCATTGTAACCCACAAATTTGAGTATGTTGTTTATTTATTTACATTATAGGAAGATTTTAATTTCTTTCAAAACATTTGTCATGACTCAGTGGTCAGTCAGTAGAGTTGTTCATTTTCCTTGAGTTTGCAGACTTTCTGTTGTTCAAATCTGGTTTTAATCCCATCGTTTTCTGATAAAAAGCAGGTGCTTATTCCCTTTGATGAGTATGAAGTGCCATTCCTTATTTTTTTTATTAATTTTGGTTTGAAGTCTATTTTGGTAGATATTAGAATGGCTATTTTTTTCTTAGTTTCATTTGTTTGGAAAATCTTTTTTTCAGCCATTTGCTCTTGAGGCAATGTCTATCTTTGATGCTGAAATGTGTTTCTTGTATGGAGCAGAAAGATGATTCCGTTTTGGCATCTATTCTGTTACTCTGTGTCTTTTTATTCGGAAATTGAGTCTATTAATATTGGGAGATATCAATGGTCAATTGTTAATTCTGTTATTTTGTTCTTGGTGGTGGTGGTAAGTGTGTGTGTATGTATGAACGTGTGTGTGTGTGTGTGTGTGTGTGTGTATTCCTTCTTTTGGGTTTGCTGGTATGAGATTGTTTCCTGTATTTTCATGGATGTAATTAACTTCTTTGAGTTGGAGTTATAAATAGGAAATAGATTTTAATAGCATAGAGAGTGGCTATCTGCCCAGTTCATGTGCTGTTCAAAGCTTATTATAAATATAGAGATCATGTGAAGCTTTTACTTGGGAACTCAGTTGTCAAAGACGGTAGAAATCCTGGACTGGGATTAAGTACAACATAAGACTTGAATAACAGTTTGTGTTTTCTTTATTGCTTCTATTTCTATTTTCAGGTCTTGAAATTTTTATGCACTTCCTTCAACTGTCTGTTTGTTTATTTTACTTTCCTTGCTTTCTTTATGGGTTTTATTCCTTTCCTCCATTTTTTGTCTTTTCCTTGACTACTTTAAGTGATTTATTATTTATTCATTTCCTCTTTAAGATCCTCTATTATCTTAATAAAATTAGCTTTAAAATTGTTGAGGTTTTTTTTTTTTTTTTTTTGTCCACTGCATATTCAGAACATGTTGTAGTAAGAGAGCTGGGCTCTGGTGGTGACATACTGTCTTAGCTGTGATTGTGTTCTTAAACTGGAATCTAGGCATCTGGTTTTCTGGTGATTATAGGTCTAGGTGCTGATATCTGAGTTTGCCTTTGTTGAATAGGTGTTTTCTTCCTTGGATTCTGTTTCCTTTACAGTTTTCTGAATGGAGTGGCTCATGGTTGAGTAGAGGGTCTCCACCCTAGTTGGATGCTAGACTTTTGGTGCCTGGGGTAACTTCTGGTTGATCAGAAGTTTTTCATGGAAGTTGGGTACTGAAGTTCCAGAGGTGGGTGTGGCCTTTGGTTTACCATGGGCATCCTAAGTTGGAGTTGGGAGCCGTGATAGGGTGACAGAGAGGGGTAGGGTGATTGCAGGTAGGCTGGATGGGCACTGAGTAGGGGCAATGAACACAGATTCCCTGTGGTTCTGGTGGTCAGCAAGGCCTCTTATCTAGCAGAGTGCCTCCACTAGAGTTAGGAACTGAAATATAGTGCTGAGAAGAAGGGGCAGTTGGCAGGAGACTGGACAAGCACTGAGTGTTGGCCTTTTGTGGGCATGACTCTTCCCTGGAAATTCTGGCTCCTGGCATGACTTCTGGTAGAGCAGGGAGCTTCAGCTGATGTTGTGGATGTATCCATTTCTTTTATCATGTCTTTGATGTCTGATATTCTCTCTTCTACCCCTTGTATTTTGTTAGTGAGCCCCTTGTCTTTGAGTTTTGTGTTCATGTTTCTAAGTTTTACCCAGTTTGGGTTTTATTTATCGATTCTTTTTTTTTTTAATTTTTATTTACAAGTCTTAACCTGATTTCTTCATCTCATTCTACTGTTGTTTTGTATGTTTGTAGATTTATTTAATGGATTTATTCATTTGCTCTTTAAGGACCTCTAACATATTCATAAGGACTATTTTGAAGTTTATGTTTGTGCTTTGGCTATGTAGCATTGTTCATGGTCTACTGTTATAGGGTTGCTGGGCTTTAGTGGAGACATGTTGTTTTGGATGTTATTGACTCTTTTTATGCTGCTATCTAGGCATCTGGGTTGGGGTAGATCGTAGTTCTAGGTGCTCATATCTGGTATTGGTTTCTTTCATGGACATTTTGTTCCTTTGTTTCTGTTGCCCTTTCTGCATCTTAGAGCAGTGTGGTAGATGTGGGATGATTAATAGTTAGGGAATGCTTCTGAGATCCTGCCAAGTGTGGCTTTTGGGGACTTTCAGAGTGTGTTTCTTGGTATTGGGACCTCTTCTTAAGGATGGAGATCAGCTATAGTGACAGGAATGATGGCTTTCACAGGAGGGATGAAAGCAGAATGTATTACTACAATTTCTTAGTTCCCTCAGAATTGGGCCTGATATGGAGAAGAGGACACAGGTGGTAGTCTGCTGAGGAACCGAGGAATGAGACTTCTGGATTGGATTTAGAGAAGAAGGAGAGTGTAAATCTGAAAATCACCTACATGTGTTCCTATCCTATATCTATTTCCCTGACCAGTGTGGCCAATGAGTTCCCAGGAAGTGCTGCAGGAGTTGGAGGATGAGATAAAGATCCATGTGGTAATGGCTGTGAGAGAGGATCTGCATGATCTTCTAGAGATGGGGGAAGAGAGAAAGGGGAGGCTGCAGCAGGTGATCTTCTACAGAGCTGGAGATGAGACTGGGTATTGTGTTTGAAAAAGAGGAGGGAGAATGACGGTATGAAGATTGCTCCCGCTGCTTCCCTTAAAACACTAAACTTCCATAAACATTAAGAATATAGCTACCTTTAGGAAGTGTATATATGAGAACCTGGAGAAGAAATGTGTTTACAGAAACTTTTTAGTACACTTATTTTGACAATAGAAATGTGAAGCAGAAAGGTATGGAAATATGTTTTATGAAAGCAATGGCCATTTCTTCACAGCTTCTTGTTTTCTTAAATGTACTTCAACACTATTAGAAGAATGAATAGAATTAGGCAGAGAGATAGGATAAACATTTTAAGGGATTAAACACAGAAATAACAAATAAAACCTGATTAAGATAAGAAACTAAAGTTTCTGCTTTTTCAAAGACCCAAATTACTTTTCTAAAATAGGAGTACACACATATTTGTGCATGGACACACGCATGCGTGTGCATTCACATACACAAACACACACACATCTCTCCCTATATAATAATATAAATCTTTATATATAAATGTATGCTGAAATGATCTTGGAATATATAAAGATGCATATAAAGCAATTTCAAACATGATTCTTAAAATCCTTAAGATGATGAAATAAAGATGCTATTTCAGCATAGTTATTAGGAAATAGATAAACCAAAGTCTTTATTTTTTGCTTGAGCACCGAAGAACTATCTTTGCAGTAACTGCCAAATGCTTAAAGCAATAATTTCCAGTGAGATGATAATTACCAGCTTCATGTGAAAGAGGAAGTGGAATAGTACTGTCTGAGAAGGTGGCATGCAGTATCTTGAAGCATAAATAGCATAGGACTCCCCAAGGCATCCCAACAGCTTTTCATGGATAAAGAGTATTTAGCAAACAGCAAATTGTTGGTGTGACATTACTAAAAGATGAATGAGAAATCTCTGCAGGAGGGCTGCCTTGCAGAATAAAGAAAGAACAGCCTTTCTGTTTCTAGCTTAAGTGTTCCTGTGTCTCTGGATTTAACGTTTTTAGACACATGCAGGGTGCCAGACATGTTGCTTCTAGGAAATGTAGCATAAAGAAACTGCCACTGTTCTTTTGAGTCTATATTAAAATGTTTCATTACTTTCTTTGCCTTTTATTTCTTTAAGTAATTTTAAGCTTGAATTCCTTACCATTTCCTACAAAGTATGAAGAAGCCATCAATGCAAAAAGCTGTCATCCAGTTCACACTGACAAGATTCTGACCTTTATTTATGTGAACTACAAACTGTGGCAGTCTATGACTATGCTGGCTGCAAAGTCACTTGATTTGGGAAAATACAGCCATAATCTATTCTTGCAAATTTTAACGGGGACCTATATAACCTAACATTGGACCAGCACAAAGTGACATTTCCGTCAGTTTCTCTGTGAGTGTGTATACATTTTATACTGTCTACAAAGTCTTCTTAATCTTAATGAATCTCTGGAAATGTTATTCTTTAAGTTAGTTCAATGTGACTCTCAGAAATGACCTTATCTGTTGGCGATGATGCACACCTTAGATGCAGAGGGCACAGACAGGAATTTTTTTGGATAACTATTGAACCTCCTGACTACGTAGCTGTAGCTCAATATTTTCCAATCATCATAATGGAAAATAATTATGTACCTTTTGCATTAGATTTATTAATATATCACTACTCTAAAAGGTACTCTAAAAGATCTGCTCTCTTTGAACCATAAGAAATGATATGCCTCCCATGATAAACCAAAAAGCATTAATTCTGATATAGCTCATGGTAACAGGAGAGATTGTAAGGCAGGAGTAGCAAGAACTCTGCTTAGCTTTGGAGAAGGCACAGGCTCTGATTATGAGCTTGTGGGTGGCAGGACTAGCTTGGAAAGTCCAGAACTACTTCGTGTTTTAAATACCAATTTTCTTCAAAATAAAAAAAAAATTAATATAGAGAGAAGTCAATACTACTTTAATAGACATTAATAGAAATTATTTAGATTTTAATCTCAAAAAGTTTAAAAGTCAACTTCGATTAGTTTTATTTGATAAGATCCTGGTTAGTCTACTTTCTGCGACTTGTTATACTGGTTATTTTTAAGATTATGCTTATCTACAGAAACCTCCCAGTTCTAGGGACACTTACTAGCTGGAAAAGCATTTCCTCAACCCAAATGACAGTTACTTATCTTGCACTTTTAAAAGGAAACAAAATTTGGACCAGACACCATCCACTAAAGTTGAGAGGAATTAACTTGTGGTAGCACTGGCCAGCGCGTGCAGCTCGTCGTTGCAAACAAGTGATCGGGGTAGTGCCTTGGTCACCATGAGTAATGAATGTTAGGAATGTCCTAGAAATGACATAAGTTACACATTAAATAGAGCAAGTGGCAGGAGGCACCTATATGAGTTAAACGGATGAAAAAAATGGCTCTTGAACTTAAGTTACAAATTAACATGTAGGCAAACTCTTAGCAGAATAAAAATTTAAAACTCAATCCAGAATACTGTGTTTAGAGTCTTATTATTTAGAAGTTGGTTTTGGAAGTTATACAGAGAAATTGCAGTTAAGGTGTTCTAAGGACGGCATAAGATGGCATATAGGATTTGCCTTTTCTAATGGATGGTTTAGCTTCAGGATTTTTTTCCTGTTTGAAGGAAAATGATAAGTTTTATATCTTAAAGAGAAGAACTTTAATATTTTGGCCTTGAAAGATAATATTGAACACACAGCAGGAGGATTTCTTCCAATGGACAGGAGAAGCACCCATCACTCCAATCTGGGTCATGGGCAAATCTCACATTCCTTTAGATTTCACAGGCTCAAAGCAATGTGAAATTTTTGACATTTTCACCTCTGTGTTTTCACACATAAAAGAGACACTTTTCAAGGGTAAGTAGCGATTTTTCTTTTCCTGCTGAGAACTGGTTTTGCAACTCAGAGGGCAAATGGGGAAACTTGCTTTAGAAGCTTCCGCGGGTGGAATGTAACCAGCCCCACACACAGGAAGCACACATCACATAGGACCCTAAAGCAGAACCCCTTGTTGATTTGCTGAAAATTTCCCTTTGAGCCAGTCTAGCAAATCTGTGAAAAATCAGAAAAAGGTGTCACAAGGTTGCATTCACAGTTAAATTCCTTCAGACTTACATACACATTTAGTCCTCACTTAAGTTTTAATTGGCAAAGAAAATAGCTCCTTTTCTCCAAAGCTATACATTTTCATCCTGACACTGTGTGTTTCATGATAGCAATGGTCCTTTAGGAATGAAAACCAACGATATATTTTTAGAATTTTTTATGTATGTATTGCTACTATTGGAAAATAAATTTGGGGATAATATGAGGATGAGATTTATGATGTAATAGATGTTGAAAATGGAAATTCATTCAATTATAAAGCACACAGCTCTTAAAGGAACAGAAAAAAGGACTGAGTCCTTCTAAAAAGCCTACACTAGAGGGAAGAACCCATATTTCAAACACCACTCAACTGGAAATGATTGTAGTTTAGGAAAGACTGGGCAGGAGATGTGTTTTGTTATTGGAGAGAACACTTTGGCAGCTGTGTGCAGGGACTCTATGGGTTTGAAGGTTAAGAGCTGGATTTAAACAGATCAACTGGCATGTTGGTTCACCTCATACTTCTTTCATGACTGGAACTTCACCAATGACAGTAGGGAGGTCTCCACAACGGCAGCTGATTGATATCTGACCCTCATAGCTCTGAGCCCAGCTCTACAGTATCCTTCTCATCATTTGATTTCTAGTAGCAATCAGCTGAGCATTGGGACTCTGAGCCTATCTATGTCAGCTTCCTAGGACCTCACATTCCTAGTCCCCAACACCTTGGTCTTTAGCTCCTCACTACTTTGTTCTGGGTTATCTCAGTACAATTTACCTTTTTTTAGGTTTTTGGATCCTCTCAGACTTTTTTTTTTTTTTTTTTTACTGACATGCCTGGACCCTCATAGGTAGAATAAAGATATCATTGTGTATCATCTATAATGACATTATAGCAGCAACAGCAAAGTGTAGACGTGTGGGATGTGGTCAGATCAGATGGTATAATGCACATATCAAGTCCTGAAAGGTAAGCTATGGTGCTATTTTAATACCATATTTGAGATCTCACTATACAGATGCCAGAGCGCTAAAACTTCATCAACCATGCTAGTAATTCCTCAAGAACAGAATGCTGAGTACAGTTCTTAAAATGGGGCGCTCCTCAAGGAATAAAGGAGAATTCTTCAGTATCTTTGTCAGATCGCTGTGGAGATATTTGAATTTACTGTAGGAAGAGTGAAAAGAAAGATGGGGTGTGTGTGGGGAGTGTCAGTGAGAGAATGAGAAAGTGAGAGTCATAAATGCTAATGGAAACCATAAGGCTACAGAGTATCTGTTAGTCTATTATTTCTCAGTAGGGTTCCTGTGCCTTATATAATCGATCTCTTACACAATCCATGCCTATATTCCTTGAGAAAGCTACTTAACTGTTGAGGAAACACATTAGACATCAGGTCATGATGTCACAGATTTGAAGGGCAGTGTTGTTTCTTGTTGATTAGTAGATTTCTAACCTCTGGGAATCTCTATCTCCCCCCCCCCCCCCCCCCCCGGTCTTATTGTTAATAGCAGTCCACTGTTCTCAGTGTTGCTCTGTGTATGAAGAGTCAGATAATAATCAGCTGTTTGACAGCTTTGAATCATCAGCTGTTGCTCAGTAGTCTCTAATACTAAGAGGGAAGCTATGGTCCTACGGATGAAGCGCCATGTAACAAGTGAGGTGGTTTAGAATGCAAAAGCACAGGGCCTGATTCATAGAGAGGTTTTCCCATTAAACATGAAACTTGGAGGAAAATAGGTGAGCTGATCAAATGAAAATATGATAGTGTTGGAGTTCAATATTAGATGTTGAGTGAGTTTGTCTTTTTCATGTTTGTCTATCTACCTTTAGCTGTGTTTCAAATTCAATCATCTTGCCTCAACTAGCCAGCTATTCTGCATGTCTCTACAATAATTTACTTGAGTTTACTTGAGAATAAATATATTGTCTAGTTTTGCTTTAATCATTTTGATTTTGCAGCTATACTTACTTGGTAGCTGCTTATATAATGGTAGTTTTCTCTATTTTTACATTTCTAACAGTTAAAAATAGTATCTGGCTAATTGTTTTGTATTCTTTTGGTGTTGGCAACAATGGTTCAATATGTCCAACCGAATATACTTTCCCAATAAAAATGTTTATTTCTAAGTGAGTCTGTCTTCTCCACTTCTTCAAGATGCACAGTCTTAAGGTTTCTTGGTTGTCTTTAAGATTTTTTTCTACTTTGTGTGTGTGCATGCACATATATCTGTGTCTGTGAATGGTAAATGTATGGTGTATGCATCCAGGAGGAGGTGAATTCAGCCCCCATAGGTAGTGGGAGTCTGGATGAGTGAGTGAATGAGCATAGTTTTGCATGAAATATTCAATACTTTATTACATAATAAGCTTCATGTAAACTATTTTGACTAGCCATGATCTTATTACATGATCTGAACTCATGTGTAGAAGGTTGACCTAAGCTACAATATTGATGGGTTGAGTTTTATTCAATGTTTTTACAATGTATTTATATATATAAAGTCTTAATTAGATGTAGTCCCATTGTAAATTGAGAAAAACCTGTATACAAATGGATTGATATTAAATCATGCAGAATGAGTCTTTTCTGATCAATGCAGTTCTAGTTTTTGGCCAAACAAAGCATGTTAGGACAGTGAATCCACAAATTTAAATGCAAAGGAAGAATATTTCTACTAATGCACACCGAGTAACTCAGACATACCCCGTAACTAACTCAGACAGGGTTTTGATGCTTGTCTTCTGGAAGAAAGTTTAGCCCCAGAAACCCTGGATAAGCTCTCACTATTTGCAGAATGGAACAGGGAGTATATGTTGATTTTCAGGCAAGTACTTTCATTACCTGTGAAATGATGAGAAGACACATCCCTCAGAATCCACAGAGGCATTTTTCCTCTCATCTGCAGAAGGACACTGTCTCTGGCTGGCTCTGACACTCCCTTGACAGCCAATGTTTTGTCTGCAGCCTTTTCTGTCTGAGGATTCCTATTTCCTGTCTTTCTTTATATGGTTGGAGACTGAGAGCAACACAAGGTAGACAGAAAGCAGAGTGCTTGATCCTTGAGAGAAGGAGAAGAGCTTGGTAGCGGATCCTGGTGGCCCCTTCTCTGCTTTGCTTGGGGACACCGATTTTTACAGAATGTTTTCTGAGCGACACATTCATGCCAAATCCTGTTTCACCAAAAATGTGGTACAAGAAAAGAGCTTAAAGCCCTCATGTGGCCAGTGGGCTCACAAGGGAATCTGCTGTTAGTTTATGGATGAGAAGAAATGGTGGGTTTTTTGTTTTGTTTTATTTTAATATTTTGTTTTATTTTTTCTGTCCTGGGGATTTTGAATATTTTTTGTCTCTTTTTTTCTTATAATGAGGTTGTGAAAAGCAGATGTTCAGTAAAGTTGAATGTCCTGGAAGTACTCAGCCCCGTGTGGCAACTCTCCACCTCAGGGTAGAGGCTGTTTGCAGCAACAAAACACTTTTTTTAATACTCGCGACAGAGTGATATCCACTGAACTAAAGAATGCTGTCTCTAAAATTAGCCTACATGCAAACCGACTTATTGTTGAAAGGAATCATGAAGGCTAGCTTAAAGGGTTTTGCTGAATAGAGTTAGACTAAAAACATGCCATATTAGTTATTCTGCCTAAATGTCACAAGATGAATACTAAGTTTCTTTTATAAATTTATCTCTGACTGTAGTCTCTCATACTAGTGTGGCAAACAGCCCATAGTAACAAGTCACCTTATCTGCAATTATAGTGAAGCCTTTTGAAAAACTAGAAATGTCCAGTGTGTCCTATTGACCTTGAACTCGAGGTAAAGGCTATAATCAATCCCAGCATAGACTTTTATTCACCAGAAACTCCATTGGAACTGTGGGGTGTTTGCTCAAATTATTGTTCTATTGAAAATAATGAAATAAACTTGAAACAAGATTTTTTTCTAGTAGAAATGGCCATCAGCCCTGTATTACTCTAACACCATGTGGCATTTCCACCAAAGGACTATTTCATAGTGATGGAAAAGAAATAATGACTAAATTGTAGAGCTATTATAACTGATCATTATGGCATAGACTGGAATATCTAGATAAGACCAAGAAGGCAAGGGAAGGTCCCAAGAGCCCTCTAAGCCAGAGCTGTTTCAGAGACATCTAGCCTTAGTTTTCTCTTACTCAGAACATATAAAGTTGTTAGTTTTCTTTTCTTGGTACCTTGGTCTTCTGTCTTTCCCTGTGATTGAATTCACTGCCCATGCCAAGAAACAAAGTTGGAATTCTGCTAGACAACTACTAGCACCTAGTTATAGAGGATTCTTGCTAGGACTAACAGAATTGGAGACTGAAAACACAAAAACAATGATCTAGAAAACATCTAGGAAAGAAAAGGAACAAGATAGCATTGAGAAAAACAAACCATGGACTCTCATATAAGGTAAAAACGGGAGGATTAAAGCAATAATGACAAGATTTAATGAAAATAGGAGGTAGGGAAAATAATTTGACTAGAAGTCTTGTCTGTGAGGAATGAAGCCATTTCAAAATTGTTCTAGAAAGACTAGAACTTTTCAGAACTTCTAAACTGGTTAATCCTTGTTTTAGTTACTGTTCTATTACTGTGGAGAGACACAAGATCAATACAACCTTTAAAATAAGGCACTTAATTGGGCTTTGCTTATGGTTTCAGGAACTTAGTCCATTACCATCATGGCAGCAGGCAGATATTCGGGCATGGTGCTGGAACAGTAGCTGAACGCTTACATCTGATCAATAGGCAGCAGGTAGGGAAAGACTGGGCTTGACTAAAATCATAAAACTTGCCTGTAGAGACATATCTCCTCCAACAAGATGATACCTCTTACTCATTTTTAAGCAGTCCACCACCTGGGAATGAAACATTCAAATATATGAGCCTATGGGGCCCATTCTCATTTAAAGCACCAGTCTTGGATGCTTGTCAAACTCTTAGGACATTCTTCAAGATGCTTGTTTTGTGGACTACATCAGAACCAGAATAAATTGGATACTCTGGATAATAGAGTTTAAGGAAAGTTAGAAACTATATATCACCATTACATTGGGATCTACTGGCAATCCAGTAGAAAATAAAGGTTAAATTACAGGAGACACTGGTGCAGGTGATATGAGCAACATGAAGTGAACTCCATCGTTCAGCTATTTACTGTTAATGGGATCATAATTAAAGTAGGGAGGGTAGATTACTCAGTTGAATGGAGTACAGAACACCACCTGGTTTGTTGGGTATCGATGCCTATATTGCAATAAAAAAAAAAAAACAAGTCCTGGTTGTGGATTTACTATAGTTTTTATGAATTTGAATAAGTAACTTTACTCATTGTGGCCTCTTTCTCCTGCATAGTAAGGGCCACAGGGAGTCTTAATGATCTAGAAGCTCCTTCCAGCTCTAGACATCTGCAGAACTGCAGAGAATGGAAATGAATGGAAAGAGCCGTGGGATATAGACAATGCTTTACTTATTTCCAAGGAAGAAGTCTGTCTGTCATGCATGCTCTGATGTTCTGGGCATGTCGATTAATCATGCTGGGTACATTAATAGCAGCAATTTCTTGAAATAGAAGAATGGGTGTCCTTCCAGGAGAGCCCTTACAATTGTGTGTTTCTACCCACAGTTGAGAGTCAGCAATGTTAGCTAACTTTTCCAAAAGCAAAAATCTGCATTTATTTACTCTATGTGCTGTGTGGAAACTTACCACTGGCAGCTTTGGCCATTGAACCTTCTATAAGAAGCAGTTGTGGTTTCCAGATGAGATCCAGTGGATGGTGTTTCCAAGGCTGCTTCAGGACCATCTGAGGCATTTGAGTGTATTTTGCATGCTGGCACAGCTAACCTGTCATAATTTTTTGTGCTATCTCCTATCCCATCATTATCTTATTTTGGCAACCATAACATTGGGATCTCCCATGAGATGGGAGCCCTAAGTCCAGAGGTCTCAGAAATGCTTTGTGTTTCTCATTGAGCAGACTTGCAGAAGGAGGCTAGCATTTGGTGATTAAAATAGAGGACAGATGGTAAAGCCAATATAAATCCACAGTAAAACAAAACATTGGAGACAATTTCAGTGGGTAATGGGCAGATACCTCTTATAGTATTTTCTAACTTGTGATTTGGGTTGTCTGAAAATCAGATGGACAGAGTGTATAGAATTACTTGCTAAAACTTACTATTCAACTGGCTCAATACTTATTGACTACAATCAAACTGAAAGAAAATACTAGTTTTCTTGTATGGATTTTTTAACTTGAACATTTTACAATTTTTAAATAGATGACTACATAGCCTTAAACTGTTTCTCCCAATTGATATATAAAACCCATTATATATAGCTCACATTGCCTCCAAATTCACTATGACTGATCTCAAACTTGATCATTCTTCCTCCAACTTCCAAATTTAACTTCAACTGCGATATTTAAAATGTATTAAATGATACTGACGAAATATCTCAGCGGTAAAGTACTTGCTTAGCATGAATGAAGCCCTAGAATCAATCCTCGGTATTAAAATATCCATAAGTTGAGTATGGTTATACATACCTATAACCCCAGTAATGAGAGTCTACAACAGAAGGATCCCAAACTACTGGGCAGCATGTCTTAAAAAACAAAGCCAAAAGGATAGAATATAAATGCCAACTTAGAAGACATCAGGCAGGTCAACTAATATTGAGGAATGATTACTGAGTTTGACATTAGAATACTGGTCTACTTAACATTCGGGTTTCAGCACTGAAGAATTTACTTTATTCCTGTTAAATGAGTAATCTAAGATCATAGTCAAAACTGTAAGGTCTCCCTGAATCCCACTGGCTGGAATGCATGCCTTTTGGAGTGGTCTCCTGTGGGCAAGAATGACTCCTAGATAAGGAGATCATATTGTCTAAGAAATGGTGGTATGGAACCCATGTAGGAAGATGACAGAATTTCAATGGTGTAATAACTATTGATTTGGGTAACTACTACAACACTGAGGAAAACATGAGGTTTTTGGGTAACTGGGAAATGTGCATTGTGTTCACACCTATAGAGATAGCTGGCATACTTTCCAGATATTTTGTTTTGTTTTGTTTTCTAGACAGGGTTTCTCTGTGTAGCCCTGGCTGTCCTGGAACTCACTTTGTAGATCAGCCTGGCCTCGAACTCTTGAACTCAGAGATTTGCCTGCCTCTGCCTCCCAAGTGCTGGGATTAAAGGTGTGCGCCACCACCACCCGGCACTTTCCAGATATTTATTGTGTCAGGAAAACATTAAAATAGTGCATATGTAGACTTATTTATAATAGCCAGAAACCAGGTATGCACTCACTAGTTTGGATATTTGCCCAGAAGCTTGAAATACCCAAGATTCAACTCACAGACCACATGAAGCTTATGAAGAAGGAAGATCAAGTGTGGGTGCTTCGGTCCTTCTTAGAAGGAGTAACAAAATACTCAAGAGAACAAAGTGTGGGACAGTATCTACTTTTTTTTTTAACATATAGTTATCCATTTCTTCCAGCTTAAGAGTGAGACATCTGAGGTCATGGTGAATGACTCCAGCCTTCCTGTGCTGATCGTGAACACCTCTGATGAAGAACAATTCTTTTTCATTTTCAGAAGCTTTTAATTCAGGAGGAGTTTTTCAAATGTCAAGACAAAAGAGTCTCTTGGCTGTATATTGGAAGAAAATATAGACATAAAAACATTTGAAGAACCAACATAAGTGGTCTATTTTAGACATACATATTAGGTAATGTGAACTTCTTTTGTTTGCTTTATTTAATTTAATACAATGCCTTGGATGACTGCCTAAACATAAACTGAACAAATACAACAATAGACATGCCAAAATAGAAGGGGAGAGCCCCTGAGAACTCAGTTCTATACAAAAAGCTAAGAAATGTTGAAAGTAGAAAAACAGTCTTCCCTAGAAAGAGCACTCCAGATGTTTTTTCTATACCAACTGAACAGGTTTATACTATGTATAGGCACACACACACACACACACACACATACACACACACCCAAGGAGCGGTAAATTGGAGGGTTTGAAACAAGTAAATGTAAGAGAGAAATGATGTGATGTATATTATAACCTCAACAAACAAACAACACACAGACCTGACATAGAAATGAAGTAAATGACAGTTACCTAGAGCTATGTAATGGAATGGTAGTAACTGGCACAGTGTAGTCAAAGGATGTATAGTGTCACGGAAAGGAGCCTGTGTACAGTATGCTTGAAAGAGTTAAGAGCAACGTGTTGTGAACTTGAAAATTGTGAAGGTAAGTTTAAAGGCTATAACCATGGGAAGTACTTAAGGTAATGTGTAAGGTGATTATATTGATAAAGCTACTCGACAGTGCATACATAAATATCATGTCATATTATTTTTCATTAAAATAATACTGAATGACACGACCATTTTTGTGAAAAAGTAACAGACCAATTTACTGTCTTTACTGAAATCAGCAAGTAAGTAGACTTATGCACAACATTTGGATAATGAATATTTCAGTCATTTCCAAAAGAAGAAAAGTAACTGATATGAGCTCTGATCATATCCCAGTGTTGTTCTCCTAGAGAGACAGTGAAGACGGAGGAGTAGAACAGGGCCCTGGAATTGTGCTTTGAGAAGGAGCTGGACATGGCAAGTGAAGCCAGTCAGATCATAGTGCCAAATGCTGGGAAAGAGAGATTTCTAATAGTCCACAAGCGGTGGGGACCTCAGCTCAGCACTCCTGAGCACTGATGTGTCCTTCCTGGGGCAGGACAGGACTTTTGTGTATGAAGCGGAGAGTGTGCTCTGTGTACTTTCTTCAGAAGCTGCAGAAAGGAATGCCATCATGCTAATATCTTGACTTTGGCCCAGTAAAAATTCTATGCTCCTAGTTTAATCTTGTTATTGCTTTGGTGGAGGCAGTTCTGGGGAATGAACCTAAGGCCTCATCCACATAAGGTAAACTATACCTCCATTTTGATTTCTGAACTTTAGAAATGTGAAATAATACATTTGTGTTATTTTATTTTTTATTTTTACTTTTTACGTTT
Source organism: Grammomys surdaster (assembly GCF_004785775.1). Lineage (NCBI taxonomy): Eukaryota > Metazoa > Chordata > Mammalia > Rodentia > Muridae > Grammomys > Grammomys surdaster. The sequence continues at coordinate 1,360,656 of NW_021605171.1, read as the reverse complement.
ATTTGTTTGTTTGTTTGTTTTAACCTCCAGATTTTGTTCCCCTCCCAGTCTACTCTCCAACTGTTTCACATCCCATACTTCCTCCCGCTCCCTTGTCTCCACGAGGAGGATGTCCCTACCTCCAATCTTATCCCACCAGACAGCTAGGGACCTCCAGTCTCTTGAGGATTAGGTGCATCTTCCCTGACTATACTGAGACCTGGCAGTCCTCGGCTGCATATGGGTTGGGGGCCTCATATCAGCAGGTGTATGCTTTATGATTGGTGTCCAGTGTCTGAGAGATCTCAGGGATCCAGGTTAATTGAGACTGCTGGTCCTCCTCAGGGTCGCCCTCCTTCTCAGCTTCTTCTAGCTTTCCCCTAATTCAAACACAGGGGTCAGGCAGCTTTTGTCCATTGGTTGTGTGCAAACATCTGCATCTGACTCTTTCAGCTGCTTGTTGGGTCTTCCGGAGGGCGGTCATGATAGGTCTCTTTTTGTAAGAACTCCATAGCCTCATATAGATCTTTCACTTGTTTGAATAGAGTTACCACAAGATATTTTGTATTATTTGTGGCTATTGTGAAGGGAATTATTTCCCTAATTTCTTTGTCAGTCTGCTTATCATTTGTATAAAGGAAGACTACTAATTTATTTGAGTTAATTTTATATCCAGCCACTTTGCTGAAGTAGTTTGTCATCAGCTGGAGATGTTTTCTGGTAAAGTTTTTGGCATCACTTATGTTTACTATCATATCATCTGCAAATAGTGATACCTTTATTTCTTCTTTGCCAATTTGTATCCACTTGATCTCTTTTTGTTGTCTTATTGTTCTAGCTAGCACTTTGAGTAATATATTGAATAGATATGGGGAGAGTGGGCATCCTTGTCCTGTCCCAGATTTTAGTGGGATGGCTTCAAGTATCTCTCCATTTAATTTGATATTAGCTGTTCATTTGCTGTATATTGCTTTTATTATGTTTAGTTAAGGGCCTGGAATTCCTGATCTATCCAATACTTTTAACATGAAGAGGTGTTGTATTTTGTCAAGTTTTTTTCTGCATATGAGGAGATGATCATATGATTTTTTTCCTTTGAGCTTTTTTTTTAATATAGTAGATTACGTTAATGGATTTTCACATATTGAATCAACCTTGCATCCCTGGGATAAAGCCTACTTGATCGTGGTGAATGATGGTTTTGATGTGTTCTTAGATTCGGTTTAAAAGAAATTTATTGAGTATTTCTGCATCAATATTTACAAGTAAGATTGGTCTGAAGTCCTCTTTTTTGGTAGAGTCCTTGTGTGGTTTAAGCATTAGAGTAAGTGTGGCCTCATAGAATGAATTAGGTAGTGTTCCTTCTGTTTCTATTTTATGGAATAGTTTGAGGAATATTGGTATCAGGTCTTCTTTAAAGGTCTGGTTGAATTCTGCACTAAATCCATCTCATCCTGAGCTTTTTTTTTTTTTTGGGGGAGGTTTTTAATGACTTCTTCTTCTTTTTTTTTTAAGTGGGATATGGTCCTGTTTAGATAGTTTACTTGTTCTTGATTTAATTTTGGTATGTGGTATCTTTCTAGAAAACCATCTATTTCATCTAGATTTTCCAGTTTTGTTGAGTATAGGCTTTTGTAGTAGGATCTGATGATATTTTGAATTTCCTCCATTTCTGTTATCTTTCCCTTTTTATTTCTGATTTTGTTAATTTGGATACTGCCTCTGGGCCCCTTTGTTAGTTTGGCTAAGGGTTTATCTATCTTGTTGAGTCTCTCAAAGAACCAACTTTTGGTTTTGTTGATTCTTTGTATTGTTCTCTTTGTTTCTATTTGGTTGATTTTGGCCCTGAGTTTAACTATTTTCTACCTTCTACTCCTCTTAGGTATGTTTGCCTTTTTTTTTTCCCTAGAGCTTTCAGGTGTGCTGTTAAGTTGCTAGTGTAAGATCTCTCCAGTTTCTTTACCAGGGCACTTAATGCTATGAATTTTCCTCTTAGCACCATTTTCTTTATGACCCATAAGTTTGGCTATGATAACTTTTTCACTAAATTCCAGGAAGTCTTTCATTTCTTTCTTTATTTCTTCACTGATCAAGGTATCATTGAGTAGAGAGCTGTTTAGTTTCCACGTGTATGTGGGCTTTCGGTTGTTTTTGCTGTTATTGATGACTAACTTTAGGCCATGATGATCTGATAGGATTCATGGAATTATTTCAATCTTCTTGTATTGGTTGAGGGTTGTATTGTGACCAATTATATGGTCAATTTTGGAGAAGGTACCATGAAGTGCTGAGAGGAAGGTGTATTCCTTTGTTTTAGGGTAAAATGTTCTGTAGATATCTGTTAAATCCGTTTGGTTCATAACCTCTATTAGTTTCTCTGTGTCTCTGTTTAGTTTCTGTTTCAATGTCCAGTCCATTGGTTAGAGTAAGGTGTTGAAGTCTCCAACTATTATTATGTGGGGTTCAATGTGTGTTTTGAGCTTTAGTAAAGTTTCTTTTATGATTCTGGGTGCCCTTTTGGAGCATAAATGTTCAGAATTGAGATTTTCTCTTGGATTTTCCGCTTTGATGAATATTAAGTGTTCTTCCTTATCATGTTTGATAACTTTTGGTAGAAAGTGTGGGTTTGTTCTACTTTATTGGATGTTAGGATGGCAACTTCAGGTTGTTTCCTGGGAATTTACTTGGGAGAACTTTTTCCATCCTTTTCTTCTGAGATAGTACTGTCTTTGTTATTGAGGTGTGTTTCTTCTATGCAGCTAAATGCTGGATCTTGTTTGTGTATCCAATCTGTTAGCGTATGTCTTTTCATAGGTGAGTTGAGTCCATTAATATTGAGATATTAAAAACAGATGAGTGTTGGTTCCTGATATGTTTGTTTTTGTAGGTGGTTTTATGTGCTTGTGGTTCTCTCCTTTTGGCTTTGTTATGGGATGCTTAATATCTTGCCTCTGGTGTAGGTACCTTCCATGTATTGGACTTTTTCTTCTAGGATCCTCTATAGGGCTGGATTGGTAAATAGATACTATTTGAATTTGGTTTTGTCCTGGAATATTTTGTTTTCTCCATCTATGTTGATTGAGAGTTTTGCTGGGTACAGTAGTCTGGACTGGCATTTGTGTTCCCTTAGAGTCTGCATGACCTCTGATCAGGTTCTTCTGGTTTTCATAGTCTCTGTTGAGAAGTTTGGTATAATTCTGATAGGTCTACCTTTGTATGTTACCTGGTCCTTTTCCCTTGCAGCTTTTAATATTCTTTCTTTGTTCTGTGGGTTTAGTGTTTTGATTATTACGTGAAGAGAAGATTTTCTTTTCTGGTCCCATTTATTTGGTGTTCTATAGGCTTCTGGTACCTTTGTGGACATCTCTTTCTTTAGGTTGGGGAAGTTTTCTTCTATGATTTTGTTGAGAACATTTTCAGGTGCTTTGAGCTGGGAATCTTCGTTTTCCTCTATTCCTATTATTCTTAGATTTGATTTTTTTCATTGTGTCCTAAGTTTCCTGGATGCTTTGGGTTATGAGTTTTTTATGTTTTGAATTTTATTTGACAGTTGTGTCAATCTCTTCTACAGTATCTTCTATACCTGATATTCTTCTGTCTCTTGTATTCTGTTGGTGATACTTACATATGTAATTCATGAACTCTTTCCTGGGTTTTCCATTTCCAAGTTTGCCTCCATTTGTGTTTTCTTTATTGTTTTTACTTTCACTTTTAGGTCTTGGAGTACTTTATTCAATTCCTTCACCTGTTTGATTGTGTTTTCCTGTATTTCTATCAGTGAGTTATTTATATCCTCCTTAAAGGACTCTATTAATCTTCATACGATAGGATTTTGGTCAGCTTCCTGATTTTTAAATGTGTTGGTGAATTCAGGGCTTGCTGTGGTTGGAGAACTGGGTTCTGATGATGCCCATGCATATTGGCTTCTGTTGCTTATGGTCTTGTGCTTGCCTCTAGCCATCTGGTTGTCCCTGGTATTTGCTGGTCTGGGTGACATCTCGACTCTACCTCTTTTGTTTCTGGGTTGCTTCAGGTCTCCTGGTAGGCCTGCGGCCCTGGCTGTGGCAGACCACATCTAGGGTCTTCCAATTGAAAGCTTTTCTGAAGGACAGAAGAACTGCTGATCTGTTGTCCTGGCTTCAGTAGATCTCCTGAGAGGCCTTCAGACTTTTGGGTCTTCAGAGGAATAGTCAGGCTGTTGTACTGTGTGAAGATGTTCTCCAGGGGAGTCTACTGACTGTGGTTTCTGTTTCCCTGTATGCAGCAGAATTCCAGGGAGGCTTTCAGTCTGTTGGGTCAGTTTCCCTGTGTACAGAGGAGCTCCTGGAATGCCTTCAAGCTGTGTATCTTCAGGGCAGCAGACAAGCTGGCGATCAGTTGCTTGATTGCTTTGTGTATCGCAGATCTCCCCGATTGCCAGCTGCCCTGTTGGCAGTGGATCTCCTGGGAGGCCTTAAGCTGTGGTGTCAGTTACCCTAGGTGTAGCAGATCTTCTGAGATGGCTCAGAACATGGTGTCTTCAAGGGAGCAGAACAGCTTGCAGTCAAATACTCTGAGTGCAGTGGATCTTCTGTGCTGGCTCAGGATATCAGGATATGGTGTCTTCAGGGGAGCAGACAAGCTAGTAGTCTGTCCAGCAGAAAGGACAGAGCAGAAGGGGCCATTTGTGTTATTTTAAGTCCTGGAATCCTAGTAATCGGTTAAAGCAGCAACAGAGAATCTATAGCTCCCTACTTTGTCCTGTGTAATAGCCTTTGGACTGAATTTTCAAAGTGGAGGGCAGAAACACAGGCATATATATATACATATATACATATGCACACACACACACACACACACACACACACATTAGGGAGATAATATCATAACCCAATTGAATAGTACTTTTTGAAACCATTTCAGCAATGGAATGGTGATTTAGGGGGTAAGGAAGGAGGCCTTGCCACACTGCTAGACATGATTTTAAGGAACTGGAACCTGTGCAGGAGGACAGATGTGCATGTGATATACTGCATCTAAAGCCAACACAATCACAGAATCTCACTCACTCAGGTAGAATGTACATCTTATCAAAGCTAAGGGGCAGAAGATGCCCCAAAGGAGTCAGTTTCATAGCGTGACTACATTTCCAAATGGCATGTCTATGGATGAGTGTTTGGCTCATAATTCACCCTCTCCTTCATTTTGTGATTAGCTCATAGGGCTCAGGGATATGATGGAGCTTGCCCAAGGGCTGGAAAATGATTAAGCATGGAGGACAGTGGTAGCCACACTCTTCTTTTCCTACTACAGTACTGCCCCAGCTCCCTGGTTTCCTTTTTAAGGCCTGCCACATCCACCACCTAACTTGTCTCTAGCTCTTATGATTTAATTTTTAATTACCTATGTGTTTAATTAGTCTACACTTATACTTGAAATTTGTACTCATTTCTAACAAGGGGCATAAACGCAGAGCTGAAACAACTGAAAAAGCACAGACATGAGTCTCAATGGAAATTTAGTTTTTCTCGAACTCTAGTAAAGCACTTTGCTAATCACCTAGGTGAGTGCTCATTTCCTATGCTCAGGAGAGGGTGTCATGCACATTACATCCTTCAACTGTGCTAAAGGGAATGAGCTATAATTTTACAATGGAAACACATGCTCAGCCTCTGGCTTTTCCATTAAAAGGCAAATGAAAGACAATCAGGCTCAGTATAATTGTACTTAAGCACCTTAACAGTTGTCATAAAAAAAGTCATAAGATTTCTCATTATCTTTGCATAATCTCAATAGCTCCCTGAAGAATTTCAGGGAAATATTTTATTTTTATTTATTTATTTTTTCATTTTTATTGCATATTTTATTTACATTTCAGATGTTATCCTCTTATCCAATTTCTTGCCCCACCCCAGCCAAGAACCCTCTATCCTGTTCCCCCTCCTCCTGCTTCTATGAGGATGTGATCCCACCTACCCCCTCACTCCCACCTCCACACCCTAGAATTCCCCCACACACTCGGCTTACACCCTTCATGGGACCAAGGATCTCCTTTCCCACCTATGTCCGACAAGGCCATCCTCCCCTACACATACAACTGGAGTCATGGGTCCCTCCCTATGTGCTCCCAGGCTGGTGGATTGGACCCTATGAGCTCTGGTTGGTTGGTATTGTTGCTGTCCTCATGGGGCTGCAAACCCTTTCAGCTCCTTCAGAATTCTCTCTAACTCCTCCATTGGGAATCTCTTGATCAGTTCAATGGTGAGCTGTGAGCATCTGCCTCTGGATATGTCAGATTCTTGCAGACCTCTAAGGAGACAGCTATATCAGGCTCCTGTCAGCATGCACTTCCTGACATCCACATCAGTGTCTACCTTTGGTGACTGTACATGAGATGGATACCCAGGTGGAATGGTCTCCAGATGGCCCCCCCTTCAGTTTCTGTCCCACACTTTGTCTCCATAATTGCTCGCTTGAGTATTTTGTTACTCCTTCTTAGAAGGAACAAAGCACCCACATTTGGTCTTCCTTCTTCATGAGCTTCATGTGGTCTGTGAGTTGAATCTTTGTGAGTTTGAATCTGGTATTTCAAACTTCTGGGCTAATATTCAATTATCAGTGAGTGTATACCATGTGTGTTCTTTTGTAATTGGGTTACCTCACACAGGATGATATTTTCTAGTTCCATCCATTTACCTAAGAATTTCTCAAATTCATTATTTTAAATAACTGAGTAATAATCCATTGTGTAACTGTACCACAATTTTTTTATCCATTCCTCTGTCTAATGGATAAAGAGGTTCTTTGCAGCTTCTGACTATTATAAAAAAGGATGCTATGAACATAGTGGAGCATATGTCCTTGTTATATGTTGGAGTATCTTCTGGGTATATGACCAGGAATGGTAAAGTTGGGTCCTCAGGTATGCTATGTCCAAATTTCTGAGGAAGTGCCAGACTGATTTCCAGAGTGGTTACACCATCTTGCAATCCCACCATCAGTGGATGAGTTTTCCTCTTTTACCACATCCTAGCCAGCATCTATTGTCACTTGAGTTTTTGATCTTGGCAATTCTGACTGGCATGAGCTGGAATCTCAGGGTTGTTTTGATTTGCATTTACCTGGCGGTTAAGGATGGTGAACATTTCTTTAGGTGTTTCTTGGCCATTCAAGTTTCCTCAGTTGAGAATTCTTTGTTTAGCTCTCTACCCCGTTTTTTAAAAAGGGTTATTTGGTTGTCTGGAGTCTAATTTCTTGAGTTCTTTGTATATATTGAATATTAGCCCTCTATCAGATGTAGGGTTGGTAAAGATCTTTTCCCAATCTGTTGGTTGCCATTTTGTCCTATTGACAGTGTCCTTTGCCTTACAGAAGCTTTGTAATTTTGTGAGGTTTCATTTGTCAATTCTTGATCTTAGAGCATAAGTCATTGGTGTTCTGTTCAGGAACTTTTCCCCTGTGCCTAGGTATTCGAGGGTTTTCCCCACCTTCTCTTCTATTAGTTTCAGTGTATCTTGTTTTATGTGAAGGTCGTTTATCCACTTGGACTTGAGCTTTGTACAAGGAGATAAGAATGGATCGATTTGCATTCTTCTACATGCTTACCTCCAGTTGAACCAGTTCAACCATTTGTTGAAAATGCTGTCCTTTTTCCACTGCATGGTTTTAGCCCCTTTGTCAAAGATCAAGTGACCATAGGTGTGTGGGTTCATTTCTGAAACTTCAATTCTATTCCACTGATCTTCCTGCCTGTCTCTGTACCCATGCCATGCATTTTTTTTTTAATCACTATTGCTCTGTAGTACAGTTTGAGGTCAGGGATGGTGATTCCCCCAGAAGTTCTTTTATTGTTGAGAATAGTTCTCACTATTCTGGGTTTTTTTTTGTTATTCCAAATAAATTTGCAAATTGCTCTTTCTACTGTGAAGAATTGATTTAGAATTTTAATGGAGATTGCATTGAATTTTTAGATTGCTTTTGGGAAGATGGCCATTTTTACTATAATCCTGCCAATCCACAAGAATGGGAGATCTTTCTATCTTCTGAGAGCTTTTTCAATTTCTTTCTTCAGAGACTTGAAGTTCTTGTCATACAGATCTTTCACTTGCTTGGTTAGATTCGCACCAAGGTATTTTATATTATTTGTGAGTATTGTGAAGGGTGTCATTTCCCTAATTTCTTTCTCAGCATATTTATCCTTCAACTAGAGGAAGGCTACTGATTTGTTTGAGTTGATTTTATATCCAGCCACTTAGCTGAAGTTGTTTATCAGGTTTAGGAGTTCTCCGGTGGAAGTTTTGGGGTCACTTAACTATACTATCATATCATCTACAAATAATGAAGTTTTCACTTCTTCCTTTCCTATTTGTATTCCTTGACTTCCTTTTGCTGTCTAATTGCTCTGGCTAGGACTTCCAGTACTAGGTAGGGAGAGAGTGGGCAGCCTTGTCTAGTCCCTGATTTTAGTGGGATTGTTTCAAGTTTCTTTCCATTTAGTTTGATGTTGGCTACTGGCTTGCTGTATGTTGCTTTTACTATGTTTAGGTATGGACCTTTTTTTGTTGTTGTTGTTTTTTGTTTTGTTTTTGTTTTTTCGAGACAGGGTTTCCCTGTGTAGCCCTGGCTGTCCTGGAACTCACTCTGTAGACAAGGCTGGCCTCGAACTCAGAAATCTGCCTGTCTCTGTCTCCCAAGTGCTGGGATTAAAGGCGTGCGCCACCACCGCCTGGCAGGCCATGAATTCCTGATCTTTCCAAGACTTTTATCATGAAGGGATGTTGAATTTTGTCAAATACTTTCGATCATGTGGTTTTTTTCTTTGAGTTTGTTTATATAGTGGATTACATTGATGGATTTCTGCATATTGAACCATCCCTGCATTCCTGGGATAAAGCCTACTGGGTCATGATAAATGATTGTTTTGATGTGTTCTTGGATTCGGTTTGTGAGAATTTTATTAAGTATTTTTGCATCCATATTCATAAAGGAGATTGGTCTAAAATTTTCTTTTTTGGTGAGTCTTTGTGAGGTTTAGGTATGAGCATGATTGTAGCTTCATAGAATGAATTGGGTTGTGTTCCTTCTGGTTTTATTTTGTGGAATAGTTTGAAGACAATTGGTATTAGGTCCTGCTTGAAGGTCTGATAGAATTCTGCACTAAAACCATCTGGTCCTGGGCTTTTTTTGGTGGGGAGGCTTTTGATGACTGCAGCTATTTCTTTAGTGGTCATGATACTGTTTAGATGGTTTATTTGCTCCTGATTTAATTTTGGTACCTGGTATCTGTCTAGAAAATTGTCCATTTCTTCCAGATTTTTCATTTTTGTTGAGTATAGTTCTTTGTAGCAGGATCTGATGATTTTCTAAATTTTCTCAGTTTCTGTTGTTATGTCTCCCTTTTCATTTCTGATTTTAATAATTTGGATACTGTCTCTGTGCCCTCTGAGTAGTCTGGCTAAGGGTTTATCTATCTTGTTGATTTTCTCAAAGAACCAGCTCCTGGTTTTGTTGATATTTTGTAGAGTTCTTTTTATTTCTACTTAGTTGATTTCAGCCCTGAGTTTGATTATTTCCTGCCATCTACTCCTCTTGGGTGTATTTGTTTCTTTTTGTTCTACAGCTTTCAGGTGTGCTGTCAAGTTGTTAGTGTATGCTCTCTACAGGGTTTTTTGTTTTTGTTTGTTTTGCTTTTTTTTTTTTTGTAGGCACTTAGAGCTATGAGTTTTTCTCTTAGCAGTGCTTTCACGCAGTCCCACAAGTTTTGGTATGATGAGTCCTCATTTTCATTAAATTATAAAAAGTTTTTAATCTTTTTTTATTTCTTCCTTGACCAAGTCATCATTGACTAGAGTACTGTTCAGTTTCCAAGTGTATGTAGGCTTTCCATTGTTTTTTCTCATTATTGAAGACTAGCCTTAGTCCATGGTGATCTGATAAGATACAAGGGATTATTTTATTCTTTTTGTATCTGTTGAGGACTGTTTTGTGACCAATTATATGGTCTATTTTGGAGTAGGTACCATGAGGTACATTCTTTTGTTTTAGGATGAAATGTTATATAGATATCTGTTAAATCCATTTGATTCATAAACTCTGTTCATTTCATTGTGTCTCTGTTTAGTTTCTGTTTCCATGATCTGTTCATTGCTGAGAGTTGGGTGTTTAAATCCCCCACTATTATTGTGTGAGGTGCAATGTGTGCTTTGAGCTTTAGTAAAGTTTCTTTTACATATGTGGGTGCCCTTGCATTTGGAGCATAGACGTTCAGAATTGAGAGTTCATCTTGGTAGATTTTTATTTGAAGTGTATGAAATGTCCTTTCCTCATCTTTTTTTCATTACTTTTGCTTGAAAATCAATCTTATTTTATATTAGAATGGATACTCCAGTTTGTTTCTTGCGATCATTTGCTTGGAAAATTTTTTTCCTTCCTTTTACTCTGAGGTAGCGTCTGTCTTTTTCACTGTGGTGCATTTCCTGTATGCAGCAAATTTCTGGGCCCTGTGCATGTATCCTGTGTGTTAGTTTATGCCTTTTTATTGGGGAATTCGCTCCATTTATCTTAAGAGATATTAAGGAAAAGTGATTGTTTCTTCCTGTTATTTTAGTTATTAGAGGTGTAGTTATGTTTGTGTAGCTATCTTCTTTTGAGTTTGTTGGAATATTTCTTTGTTTATTTTTCTATGTTGTTCTTTCCTTGTGTTGGCATTTACCATATATTATCCTTTGTAGGGCTGGATTTGTGGGAAGATATTGCATAAATTTGGTTTTGTCATGGAATATCTTGGTTTCTTCATCTATTGAGTGTTTTGTTGGGTATAGTAGTAGTCTGGGCTGGCATTTGTGTTCTCTTAGCATCTGATTTTTCCTTTGGCTTCAGGATTCTTGATGGTTATTTTTCCTTAAGTTGCACAGGAACCAATTCAAATGATTCTGGTATATAATAGAACACTAAATATATTAGTGAGAAAGGTAATCAATTGGCAAACACTTTATTTATAGATTATAGAAATAAATAAATTTATTTCTATTGCTGTATTAAAATATCCTGAATAAAAAGCAACTTAGGAATCAAGTTATTTGTCCAGCAATGAATGAAAAGATAATGAGATATAAAATTAAATACTATTCATCCATAAAGAAAATTGTAATCACACAATTTGCAGAGAACTTAAAATTAGTCCTATTAATGTGTGGAGGTCATATAACTTGTTTAAAAGCAACTTAGGAAAGAAAGTTTAGTTTTTTGTTTTTTCCTTCCTCCCCCCCCCCTCTCTTTCTTTCTTTTTCTTTTTTTATTAAAACAATTCCAGGTTTTTGGGAAAGTTGAGGAAAGAACTCAAATAGCTAGTCACATCACATTCATATTTAAAAGAAAAAAGAGAGTAAATATGTCCATACTTCCTTCTTGTTTGTGTTTGCTTTCTTTACTCTTACACTGTCTAGGATCCAGCCAGGCCATGACATGGTGCTAATAACATTCAGTGTTGGTCTTCTCCCTCAGTTAGCAATCAATCAGCAGTTCCCCACAGACATGTCCATATACCAGGCACATTTAGGTGCTTCAACAAATGAAGCTACTTTTACAGATGATTCTAGGTTTGGTCAAGTTGGTAATTAAAATTTATTTATTTATTTATTTAGTAGTGATTCTCAACCTTCCTAATTCTGTGACCCTTTCATAAATTCCCTTGTGTTATGATGGTTCCCCAACATAAAATTGTTTTGTTTCTATTTCCTAACTGTAATTTGCTACCATTATGAATCATGATGATGTGAATATCTGATATCCAGGATATCTGCACAGATGTGGAGACGGCTGTCAAGGATAATTCTACAGGCTGAGAGTCTGCACTGCAGCCTTCCTTCTTAGGGATAAAAGAGAACTTTATCAAGTGCATGGGCAAATTGCTGATGTCTCTTGACAAAAGAAAGTTAGGAAGAATCCTGCATGAATCAGTTCTTGCTTTTGAACTTTGTTTTTATGAAAGGCAGGCTGATATAATGAGTTATATGATCATTTTCATATATATATATATATATATATATATATATATATATATATATATGGAAAACTCTATTTATATGCATATATATGTATCCCAATTCTCCCTCTACTCCTCTCAGTTCTTCCTAACATACCCACCCATCTGGATCCAACCTGATTCCATCTCTCATTAGAAAACCAACAGATTTCTAAGAGGTAATAATATATAATACAATCTTATGCAATGTAACATGACATACTGATAAAACCAAGACTAACAAGTTGGAATTAGGCAAAACAAATAAACAATGAAAAGAGCCCAGTAGAAACACATAAGACAGAACCACTCATTCTCATACTGAAGAATCCCATAGAACCACTAAACTGGAAGCTCTACTATATACACAAAGAACCTGTGCAGGAAAAAGAGAGAAAAATAAAAATAAAAGTAAAAGTAAAAAATAAAAACAATGAAAAAATGAGGCTGGGGGAGCCCTTACAAAACATTAGGAGACAAAAACCCTGCAACGCTTTCATTGAATTCATTTTCTGTTGACCATCTACCACTAGACATACTGCCTATTCTCAAGATTAGTTTGTTTTCACAATGAGACTCATTTGGAATAAACACAGTTTTCATTCTCATGTGGTTATCAGTTGGAAATTACTTATGGGTTTTGGATGGGGCATGTTCTCACTTCTTCTTTCAGTTCTAGGATCCCATTAAGTACAGACCTGTATAAGCCATGTGCATGCTGCCTCCATCTCTGTATCTTCATATATCCATTGACCATGTTGATTTAGAGGGTCTGGTTTTCTTGGTATCCTCATTCCCTTCTGTCTCTTACACTCTTTCTGCCTCCTTTTTGCTGGGGTTCCATAAGCCTTGAGGGGAGTGATTGATGGAGACATCCTATTTAGGGCTGAGTGTTCCAAGGTCCTTCACTCTGCGTAATGTCTGGCTATGTTTGTTCACATCTGCAGTACAAGGGAGCTTCTCTGGTGATGACTGAGTAAGGCATAGCAGTATGTCATCATAAGTCATTTCATTGCTCCTTTTTGTTTTGTCTCGCTTTTGTGTTTTAGAACAGTAGTATTTTGTTTCACTGTAGATCTGTGAGCTAACTAGACTCAGGTCCTTGGTCACCCAAGCAGTGTTAAGTATGGGTCACATCTCCTGAGTGAGTCTTAAATCATACCACACATTGGGTGATTGCTCCCATAGCTTTTGCTCTAGCATATCTTACAGGAAGGACACAATTGTTGATTAAAAGGTGTATGGATGGCCTGGTGTTTATGTTTCTCTTTTGGTGGCTTGCAGGGTACTTTCCTGTACTGAATATGTTAGCATGTAGGAGTGAGGGCACTATGTAGACACCAGCTTGACTCCTCTGTTCAATGAGTTGTGTAGGTCTTGGCTTCAGCAAGAAGACCTTGCTGTCAGCTTGTGTAGAACAACCTATTCTTGTCAAGGGCATGATTTGTTTGGGGGTTCCTATGGAAACCTTTGGTCAACAACTCAGTTAGACATAATGTAATCTCAGGTCTGGATGCTTCATTTGGTAACAAGAGATGACCAGCTGGGGCTCTTTCTCTCCCACTATTTGGTGATTTCAATTTAGATTGAATTCATATATGTATTTTAGGAAGTTTCTACTGTACTGAGTTTCTATACTATCCCTCAAATGACCCTTAATTTTACTTCTTTCTTCCCCTACTTAAGTCCTCTCTTCCCCTTTCTTCTCTCCACTTGATATTCTTTATTTTTAAAATATTTTATTGGTTATACTGTTTGCATTTTAAATGTTATCCCCCTGCAGATTTCCCCTCCAAAATCCCCCTAACACATCCCCTCCCCTGCCTCAATGAGGGTGCTCCCCCACCTGCCCCACTGCCCTAGCATTCCCCAATGCTGAAGCATCAAGCCTTCAGAGGATCAAGGGCCTCGTCTCCCACTGATGCCAGACAAGGCCACCCTCTGCTACACATGCAGCTGGAGCCATGGGTCCCTCCTTGTGTATTCTTTGGTTGGTGGTTTAGTCCCTGGGAGTTCTGTGGAGGAGGGTAGAGGGTGTCCTAGTTGGTTAATATTGTTCTTCCTATGAGGTTGCAAACTCCTTCATCTCCTTCAGTCCTTCCCTTAACTCCTCCATTGGGATCCCCCTGCTCAGTACAATGGTTGGATGCAAGCATCCGCATCTCTATTGCTAAGGTTCTGGCAGAGCCTTTCAGGAGACATCCATCTCAGGCTCCTGTCAGCAAGCACTTCTTGTTATTGGCAATGGTGACTGGGTTTGGAGGCTGCATATGGGATGAATCCCCAGGTAGGGCAGTCTCTGGATGGCCTTTCCTTCAGTCTCTACTCTACTCTACTCTTTGTCCCTGTATTTCCTTTAGACAGGAGCAATTCTGGGTTAAAATTTTGAGAAGGGTGGGTAGTCCCATCCCTCAACCGGGGGCCATGCCTAGCCTCTAGATATGGTCTCTACAGGTTCTCTTACCCCTTTGTTTGGTATTTCAGCTAATGTCATCCCCGTTGGGTCCTTGAAGCCTCTTGCTTTCTTGGGGTCTGGGACTTTCTGTTGGTTATCAGGGCAATGTGAAGCAAAACAACCCTGAGATTCCACCTCACAACAGTCAGAATGGCTAAGATAAAAAAAAAAAAACCTCAGGTGACAGCAGATGCTGGCAAGGATATGGAGAAAGAGGAACATTTGTCCATTGTTGGTGGAATTGTAAGCTGATACAGCCACTCTGGAAATCAGTCTGGTGGTTCATCAGAAAATTGAACATAATAATAACTGAAGACCTAGCTATACAATCCCTGGGCATATACCCCAAAAATGCTCCACTTGATATTCTTGTTCCCACGTTCTATGCTGTGTCACTTTCCTAGGGAGATTTACTGCATCCCATTCCAAGTCCTACATGAATTTAGAGGGGTATAGAAGGTCAGTTATGCAGGGTATTGTGGTCTATGGTGAATTTTTATTTAGGATTCAATGACAAAATAATTTATGTTCAAAGAAAAACCTTTCACTTTGATTTTGAAGAGATGAAACTGTTTGTATATGAGCAGAGCAAGAATAGATGAAGGTGTGAGCAGAGAGAAGGAGCAAGTGGATGCAGAAGACAGTGAATCCAAAGTATTCTCAGAAGAAGCAGACAGTATTGATGCTGAGGCTCAACCAGCATAGGAGATTGGGCTGAAGTAATATGATATATTGGTGATGTCATTATACAGGGAGAGAAGTCCATAAAAAAGCTCTGAGACAGTAGTGGACCATGAGATCTCTGCTTTGGGTCTGTCAAGGGTGAAATAAATGCAAGTATCCAAGAATCACACGTGCATAAAGGTTTTAAAAGAAGTACCTGAGAAAACTGATCTGGGCAGTGTTGTCTGATATGTGGTCACTAATGCCACGCTTGTGAGGGAGAAGAGAGCAAACCCCTCCAGTGTGAGCAATGATAATTAGACGGAGATGAATGCTGGCAAGCTGCCTAGCCTGGAGTCATATAGACAATCCCAAGCCAAGTGGACCCCACAGTTTCTGATTCCTTGGTGATACTGTAAACACCCCATCAGTATCTTTATTAAATACAATTGTTCTCATATGGAAGGAAACCTATGGGACTCTGAATAGCTACAAAAGGATGTTAGAAAAAGACCATGTACAAAGAGCATCACACTGTGATATTGTGGAAGCAAAATAGGTAAGTATCTAAAGGGAAAAGGAAGTTAAAAGAAACCCAGAATCTTGCCTAGCCCTGTTATTACCAGAGGATTTTGTTTTGCAAATCACTTGCGTTGTATTGGACAAAAAGACCTCAGCAGCCTCCTGGGAGGTTCATTCTGTGCAAAGCTCGTATGTGGGAGGAAAGATTGGAGGTGCCATCTCCGCTCAATAAGCTGAGGAGATTGGAAATTGATTTCTACCTAGAAAATTCTTAAGATAAAAAATCAAAGATTGCCTCCTTACCTTCTTGTGCCAAAACACTAAACATGTTGCATTAATGTATGTGGAAAATAATATTAAAAGAACATCTCCTGAAATATTGGCTTTGATTGTCACAGTCTTACTAACAGACAGGCTTTGAAAATTTCTTATGAAAGATGGCCAGGAATGACTTCTGAACCTATTGAAACTTCTCCAAAGTATTTACTGTTCAAAAGTACCCATGCTTGTGAAAGTCTGAAGCTGTATCTGGAGGGCCTATCTGGAGAGAAGCAGCTCAAAGGCAAATAGAACCACACTGCAGGAAACCTTGGAGCGTGCTTTGTTTCCCAAGTCACAGTGTACATGATAACTAAACTGAAATGGATGTTGGCAAGCTGCCTAGCCTAGAGTCATATAGACAACCCAAGTGGACCCACAGTTTCTGATTCCTCGGTGATACTATAAACACCCCATCAGTATCCTTATTAAATACAATTGCTCACATATGGAAGGAAACCAACTGGACTCTGAATAGCCAGCCCGAGAAGTTAATTTTATTTAGCACCCTTTCTTCTGTTTATTAGGCACCTAAGAACAACAGTACCTCTTTTGTTTTTAAGTAGATTTCGGCCTACAAATTAACATGTCATTTTACCCAGTTGCTGAAAATTTGCATTTTCTTTTTAAGGTAAGAGGTGATAAAGTCGTGCTTAGGATATTTGACAATTCTTCCGAAGAACACTGAAAACTTTTCCACAAAAAAAAATGTTGAAATAACAGGTGGCTCCAGCTGTATATCTAGGGGAGGATGGCTTTGTTGGGCACAGGTGGGAGAGGAGATCCTTGGTCCCATGAAGGCTGGACGCCCAGTGTGGGGGAATTTAAGGGTGAGGAGGTGGAAGTGGGGGCTAGGTTGGGGCACATTCTCATAGAAGCAGGAGGAGGGGGTATAGGATAAGGAATACCTGGGTGGTGGGGGGAATGGGATTAAAATATCCAATAAAATTAAAAAAAAAAAGAAATAACAGTTTTTCTATAGTTTAACTTCCAGTCATCTGAGAAAGATATGAAAGCTACATGACAATCTTTAACTTTAAATGTCAGACTTTGGGCTGATTTTCTGCTCTGGGCAGAATGAGCAGGCTGTTTCAGCTTCTGGAGACACTTTGGAGTGGTCTCTGAAGAGGAATCAGTGTTTCTCAAGCTGTGTGCCAGATCGGCTGTTTAGCAGGCTAGATTTGCCCAGCAAGCAGAGGAAAGTTCTTTGGCTCTCCATGTATGGTGAAAGTCTTTAAGATGTCACTGTGGTGGAACAAACTCTAGGTAGATATGGCTGCCAGCTCTTTCTGCTTTCAATCTTCTTTTAGAAGAAAACACCAGCTTAGCTTTGGATTCACACACAAACTTATGGATGACTGCATAATTAACAACATACACAAAACTGCATCTCCATAACACATCTCCTAAGTTTTAGAATCACAACTATGAATACATTTTGTCAATCAAAGAAAAATAATTATAAAAATACTCAATGCAATTGTTTTGAACTGTTGCAGTGTTAACTAAAAATCTTGTAATGTGAATAAAGAAGTTCTGTTTTGAGAGCCTATGACTTTACTGAGGGAGAAAAAACAACATAAAATTTAGATCACAACATTGAGCTTGGAGATGTACACATTGGTACTAATCCCATTGATTCCACTGCTGAACAACAGTGCCACGAAAGTGGTGTTTCTTTATTTAGCTGCATAAATAAATGAGATAACAAAATAAGGACTAATATGTGACTGACATGAAATAAGGAGAATTTTAGGATCAAATACTACAGGGATCAGAATGTTCAACCAAGATGTAGTACTAAGATGTCTTATACCTCAAGTATAATGATAGATATAAACCCTTCAAGTCGACCCCCGATGAGAAATCATGTTTAGTAAAATCCATTTAATGTGTCATTTTTACTAAATAGAAAGGGAAAATATTAGCTCAGATAACTAAGGGTGAGAAAAGACACTGACCCGAATCACAACTGTGGTAAGACCATTGTGCTTTCCTCTCTCCTTCAATGTCCTTCCTCAGAAGTCAATTTCTTCTTTTAGTAAGTTGTAAGGTGCTAGTCAATAGCATGGCAAAACATGTCTACTCCAAGCTCTGACTTACATTTTTACCACTTCAAGAAGAGAAAACAAAGAATTCTCGTATTTTTATTTGAGCACTTGTACAGATGGGTTCAGTCCAAGCATGTATGGTGTATGGTGGTCATAGTTTAGAGCATGTATCATTCCATTCAGAAAGGTGTATGTGTTTGTGTGTGTGTGTGTGTGTGTGTGTGTATGTGTGTGTATGTGTATACATTTGTGTGGGTGTGTGTAAAAAGTATGGGTATAGGTAGGGTGGAGGTATATTTTGTTAATAAAATACTGGAAAAATAAATAAAAAGATAATTGTAATAATTATAGCTTCCATTTGGACCTTAAAAAGAGGGGCTGGGGCAATGGCTCAGGAGGTAAAAGCACTGATTAAGTTTCCAGAGGACCCAGATTCAATTGCCAGCACCCACATGGTGGCAGACGACTGCCTGTAATTCCAGATCCAGGGGATCCAATGCCCTCTTTTGATCCCCAACTGGTGCCAGAATGAGGACTCCTAAGAATGGTAGAAGACTAAGTATGGCTACAATTTTTAGATAAATAAGAGAAGTTAGGGCACTGGGACAGCCTGCAGAAAGGGACAAAGAAGAATCAGAAGCAATGTATAAGACAGAACAGTTTTGAAGAGCTTTTCCCCCATAGATGTTTCATTGGCTTCTGCATTCTCGTTCTTGTAACTAATTTTCAAAGTGCTTAGGAATTTTCTTTACTGTCATCCTGGTTCTGTGAAGAAGGATCTGTTACATTAGAGACATCGGGATGTGTGGGTGTTTTAAGACAGGATATCACCTACAGGTGTCAAGTTATAAATGACTCCTGTCTGTTTAGCTGAGGCAGGTACCCTACTACTGTGTGGCATTTTACAGACAGGTGGAGTAAAAGAATGAAGAGAAAGAATGGTCAAAACATAGATGGAGTGATATCTCAGACTCGTGAGCCCTGATGGAGTATACATGACATTGAAGTATGTATGTCATGTATAAAATATACATTTCAAAGATTTTAAAGATAGACCTCTTCAGTCTCTTTTAAGTATGTCTTAATAATCAAAGTGGGTTTTTAAGATCCAGTACAAGTTTTCTGCCCTCTAAGTTTTACTATGGTCCTCTTCCTTCAGCTGTGTTAAATGTTAATACTTCTTCACAGTAAGAGGAGATAAACAGGCCATCCAAGCCAATTCTTGACAAAAAGTACAAAAAATGAGTTGTAGCTTTATCATACAATCTGAAGGAATTAAAAACAAAAATATCATAACTATATAAGATAAAAACTGAATTGGTTATAAAGAGAAAAAGATATAAATTATTTTAACAAAGAGGATTTATATAGATAGATAAATTTATGCATATGTTATCTATATATAGATAAAAAGAATTTATATGTAAAAACTTAGATGAACATATGTTCACAAGATAATAAATAAATAAATAAATAAATAAATAAATAAATAAAGGTTTTTTATACATTTTAAAGGTCCAGAAGAGTTATTTAAGGTACATAGAGAATGATAAAAGGTGTATAAGGTATATCAAGGATCAAACTTAGAATAACATATATATAATATTAAGTTTCTTGTAAGACCAAAAGTCAACCTGTAATTCCCACCTGCCCAAGGGCCAAGTAACTTCCTGGAATGCTATGAGTTGTAGTTTTTAGAAAATAACAAAGCCACATGGGAAAATATGGTGGAAGAATAGGTCTATCCTTAAAAGGCCCCTACAACATGTCGTCACTTGTTGGGAATTCCAGAGACTGGTCCTGACCAAAGTCTATTCTGGTTAGCATAAAACTTGCTTCAATATTGGCTTAAAATTGTAGAACTTGCTTATCTATGGTGAATCTCAGAATTAACACTTTAAGTCTAAAATCAACCATTATAAAATACTGGTTCGAATGTATGCCAAATCAAGATTTATTTAAAAATATTTGGCTATTAAAATATCATGTAATGGTCATAATATCACACTGCCATAACTGATCTTCTGGGTGTTTGTGAAGTGGCAAACTATACTAGCTTCTTTATAATGGAATATAACTCAGCATTTCTATTTGTCTGTCATTGGTGGGTCAATATGGATATGTCCCTCTCATCTGAGTGACCTATAAGGTACCGTTTCTCAGACATCAATCAATTCATTCATCATTTGAGTTTTCCAGCTTCTTATCATCCACAGGTACCCTGTTAGATGGATGCTTCCCATTATAAAAACTCTATCCTAGTTTCAAAATGACATTCCCCCTTGGATGACATGTTCCTGATTTTAAAGAACTCTGTTCCTCTGAGTATACAACTTGAGGTATTAGTTACCCTGTCCCAGAGGCACCCACCTGGCCTGAATAAAGAAAATTTCCTAAGATCCCTTCATTGACTTGTGATATTATTTCCAGAAGGAATTATTTAACCAAAGCTTTGGTGTTTGGCTGTAGCCTTAGGCAATGTAGTCATTTATAGGACTTTCCGAAAAGATGAACAACCATGACACGGACATATTTTTATGTTTGCTTGTGTTGCTCACTTGTGTTTGCTCACTGCTTGTGTTAACCCTCCATATTTGTTACTGACTGGGAGTCTCTCTATTTAAGAAAATGGGGAACACTTCAAATTATTTGCACCAATTTTATTCTGTTTAATTGTGTGTCTTTTTCTCTGCTGCTACGAGGCTTCTCTTGCTTTGGTAGCAGTCCTTTGTTTTGGGTCCCATGCATAAAATAAATGGCATGGTAATTTTGGACAGCACGTTTTTCTTAAACTACATCAGGCCCTTATTAGGGAGCAAAGATTTTTAGGTCAGATTTTAACCAGCAATATTGTAGTGGTCATTGGTATGGCATCCACAGCTGCTTCTACAACATTCCTTACACAACAAGTTATAGGGACTCAACCCCTTTTAACATTATCCAACATTGATTAAATATTATCATTGAAATTGTTACATGGTGATTGTTTCAGCAATGCTGGGAAGCATTTGTTGCCTCAGAGGATGTAGGGATCTCTTCAACACTCAGACACAAGTAACACATTTGTCTTTAAAATAGTCATGGGGGGAGGGAACTGTTGAGAACTAAATTAATTCAGGCTTTTCCTGAGGTCCTGATATATGCAGAAGAAACATAGCTTCTTCTCTAAACCAGAAACATGCTCTGTATAATTGGCAATGAAGTGGAGCCAAAACTGTGGGAAAGCTGAGGCTTCAAATCCTGAGAAACCATCTCTTCCCGTGCTTGGAATTCCCAAGGCAACTGTGTATGCAGTCTCTGATGCCCTTGAGATAACCTGAGTTCTCCTCCATTGATAGATTAGGTTCTTACTGACTTTGTTCCATTTTATGACACCCTTCTGTTAACTATCCCACAGGTAGTTTATAAGATATTGTACTTCTTAATGAACTTGCTTGGCATAAGTTATTAGCTTGTGCAAGACCTTCTGACCCAAGCTTTTCTATCTTCTTTAATTTGCCCTCTTACTCAAGATTATGTCGCCCGGTGAAAGATCAGCTATAAAGAAATTCTCTGACAAAGGAATGGAAATAGGACAGTTCTGGAAAGACCTGGTCAGTCTAACCAATAGAGCAGATCCAGTGAGAGCAAGGAAAGCAGACAGCTAAGTAGTCACAAATGAAGTCAGTTGGGTGGTAGTTGCTTCATTGCAGCAAGATAGACTCAGCACTGGGATTGAAGCAGAAGGCAGCTTGTTTTACCTGAGAAAAGACTGATCCATGAAATGGAGGTGGTAGTTTATATAGCTTGCTCTGATGCTCTCTGTCTCTGTCTCTCCACCCCCACACCCCACCTGTGTGTGTGTGTGTGTGTGTGTGTGTGTGTGTGTGTGTGTGTGTCTGGCTAGCTGAACGACTGACTGACTGGCTTCCTCTCTCCTCTAAAAGTCCTGTCTATTTATTATCTATTACTGCCTTCCTCCTTTTGCGTGGTGGATGAGAAACTTAGGTCATTGTACATGGTAAATAAACATTCTTCCACTTGTGGTAAACTTCATCTCAGATATATTTTGATCACAAATAATTTGACTCTAAGCCTCAAGTATAACCAAATTTCTCCAAAAGAAAATTTAAAAGAAAATTACAATTCTACAATAATAACTAAATAATGCTAACATAATATATGTATTCTTCTCCCCTACCCCCCTTTTTATGGCATGCAGAATATTTTTGTGACTGGACAAGATAGTACAGAGGTTCCTCCATCTTGTATTCTTGCTGAGGCCTTTCCAGATTTAACTAGAATCTGATCTCTTGGATGAAGAATTCGATGGAAAACTACTCAATTTTACTCTAGGAAACAAAGATAAGAAATCCTAGCTAACTTACTTAGCCTAGGTTAAAACTGCTTGTTTGTGTGGAACCTCCTCCAGCTCACTGTTTATCTTAGTTGCCTGTTTGTGCAGTACGCCCACTCAGGCTAGCTAACTGCCTATCTTAGCTTCTTTTAAAATTGCTTGCTTCAAACTGCTTGTTTTTAAAAACCCCTTCATGTTTGGACATGGAACCACACCTAGATCCCCATAATACTGACTATGTTCCCAGCTGGTTAGAATAAAGACTTTCAATTGGCTGTACACTGTGTCTGAGTTGGCTATATACTGTCTGAGGTGTCATCTTTGTTGAGCTCCCATAACATCTTCTTATACCAAAGATGCTGGAACACAGGTTGAAGGTTTTATGTAGGCACCAGATCAACTTTTCCATGTTTGCTCCAAGACTGCAATGGCTGTAAATGGAACTTACCAACTGCGTTGGGGATACAAAGAGCAGGAAACTTCCTTTTTATGTCACACCATATTTGGCTTCCTTTGTGTAGACTCTGTTCTATCTTCAGAATGCTAAGGCCAGGCTGGAGGTGAGCAGAAGAAAACCTGACAATTACTGTAAGGGCTTTGATCTGAATTTTTTTGTATTCAGGAAAAATTGTTAAAGATTATAGCTGGTAAAAAATAAAAGTGGTCAAATAGATTTCTGTGATATTTTGGAACAAAATATCCTCTTTATTTAATTTATATATCATTTTAGTTTTTTAGAGATACTTCTGAGAAAAATTCATTTGGGTTTCCTAGATCCATTTCTAACTACAATGAAGTTAATTAAAAATGTGCTAAATTTCTCCCATACATGAATTCATCATTGAGTATTATATTAGTTCTTGCTGAGTAGGGAAGACAAAACATCATCTTTTTAACTTTATTTTTAATTTATAAGATAAGGAATTACAAAATAAAACCTTAGGTACATATTCCATGGCGCTCGCACACACACACACACACACACACACACACACACACACACACACAGGACCCCAGAAGCTAAGAGCTGTTGACTCTGCAAACTATAAGATAAATTCTGCTTTTGATTCAATGGGTTTTGAGGTGGGAAATGTATACCAAAGGAGTGACAAGGCACACATGCTACAGTGAACACATGCAGACAGCAGTGCTATCCCTGAGTGTTTCTACACTAACTTTAGGAACAAGTGACAAGACAGCTCATAAAACTACTAAGAGCAATGTCATTTGTGGCATAATCTCTCTTCTTTGTGTAGTGTCATTTAATTAAAAAATTGTGTAAGCTAAAATCTGCTGACAAATTTCCTTTACATATAACAAAGGACTTAAGACCACTGCTTTTGTTCATAAACACAACTTTTAAACACTTTGCTTTGCTTTTTGAAACAGAATTTCTTTGTGTAGCCCTGGCTGTCCTGATTGCCCTGTAGACACCACTGCCCAGCTAAACTTTTCTAATAAATATTATGTAATTAAATGTTAATAAATGTTTAGCAGACAGAATACAAATTACCATAAGAAACTTCTAATACCATGCCTTTACTTATGATTTAACAGATTCTATGAGTTGGATTTACACCTGATAAGAAGAAAAGTGGTTGGTTGAAAAACTCTCAACCCTTAAAGTTTTATTTTGGTTATTTGTATCTAACCATGCATACCTCATATAGGGCCAAAACAACAAAAGAGTCCTTTAAAATTTGTTTCAAGGTGATTTATTGAAATACTTTTCCATGTCTCATTTTGGACACCTGGTGATCATGCTGGTTTGTTACTGGAGGGATATTTGATGAGTGTGTGCCTCTAGGCAATACTGGAAACATATGTGGGAAAAGGTTCCTGAATTTTCAGGATTTCTATCCTACAATTTTTTTTTAAATCTCCTAAAAATGTTATTTCCTTTTTATAAGTATATACCTTATTTTAAGAAATAGTTTGAAATTGATTTGACAACCTTGAAGAGTTCATCTCTATTTTACTGTCCATGATTTCAAAAGAATTGAAATATAAAAAGCCATCTAATATTCTGATTTTTAAAACTATCTTAATACTTTAAAATTATATTATCTTATGTGTATGGATGTTTTGTCTGCATGTATATATATATTCACAACATTTGTACAATGGAGAATAGAAGAGGGCATCAGGTCCCCTGAAACTGGATGATGGAAGGTTGTAAGCCATTATGTGGGTGCTGGGAATTTAACCAGTATTCACTGGAATATCATTTAATGAAGTGCTCTTAATGACGTGGCCACCGATCTAATCCCTAGATGCATTTTTTTCAAACTTGAAGGTTTGTGTTTGATGTTCTTAATTATATTTGAGTAAAAATAATTTTGAGGTTATGATTTTTATTGTAATTATTTCCTTCTAAATTTCCAGTAAAATATATTACAATTTAACCAACTCATTATTAGGCTTTCTATGGGGCTGACCATTTTGTGTGTTTGTGCTTATTTTGTGATACATTATATTTAATTAAATTTGAAATCTTACTAATGTACTAACTTCTACAAGATGAGATTTTAGGTCATGAGAATGGGTTTAAAATTGCCATGTGTTGAAGTATTCTGGTAACCACTAAAATTCCCTAAAATATTTAAATAAAATTAATAAAAATGAATACAACATGATAATTATATTGCTATATTGAAACAAAATTTAAGGGAGTTAATGATGAGAATTAGCACTTCACTTACATCTATATGGGCAAATTTAAATATTCATTTATTTGCTTTCTCATTATATTTTGATTAAACTAGGATAATAACTAAAGCAAACTATACTAGAACTTTCATAAATATGCATTATTGTACATTTTGTTTTGCCTTTTAAAAGTGTTGTATTTGTTTTCTTCATGTGTATACTTGAACTTCGAATGAGTTTATGTGCACTATATACATGCAGTACCCACGAAAGCCAGAAGAGTCTGTAGGATTCCCGGGAACTGAAGTCAGAGGCACTTGTGAGGTGCTATGTGGGTTCTGAGAACTGAATGCTGGTCCTTTACAAGAACAGTGTGCATTCTTAACTGCTGAGCCATTTCTCTACCTACAGCGATTTAAACTATCATGTTCTATGCCCGTGCTTGAAACTGAAGCTTTAGTCCTTGTTCTAGGAAGTGAGTATTGAGTGAAGGTCACCCTGCTACACTGCCATTGGTCTAGCTTCATCATACTCTTGTACCTCAGCATACCCACAGTGTTTGCAATATGATGAAATATGGCGCCATGTCACAAAACCTCAATACTAGCTTGACCTTTCATTTGATGACAAGTCTTACTAATAGTAAGGAGAATTGTGCTTTCTTTTTTTTAGAGAAGAATAGTCAGTTCAAATCTTCCCAATAATTGCATAAATGGACCAATAAAAACACAAGCTTATTTCCCCTCTGAATATTACTAAACCTATTTGCTATTTCTCAATGGTGTTTCAAATTTTACTCTAAGGTTTTATTTGATGTTAGTGTTGTATTTTATTTGTTTATATTTTTTGTGCTTGCCAACATCTTTAAAAAGTCACCCATTATGTTTCTTTGGCAGACTTTGTTCAATGGAGTTGTCATCCATGGATGATGGGTGGGAGTAATTGCCAGAGTGAATGTGTGCCTAGTGTGTGGAGTCATGTGGCATGTGTACATGAATGTGCTACATTCCAATCCTCACAAAGGCCCATTTCCTGTTTTGAGTGAATGGTGTATGCTCTGGGCTTTGCTCCTCCTTCCCATATGCGATGTTTATGGCATTTCTTGCATTTGGTAACTACTGAATCAATTATTAAGGAGTACATTTTTATTAAAAAAAAGTAATGGCTCAAAATATATGGAAACAATACACTTGGGGTAGAGTTTTAACTTAGATTTTAAAATATCAACAGGCAATCTTTCATATGTTGCAGGAAATTTTGAAAAGTACAATTTCTCCCATAAAAAAAATAACTTTTGTCTTGGTTCTTCTGTTATGGCAGCGGCCTTCCTCACTAGTAAAGATTCAGTAATTCTTGTAATACACACAGCTGTGGTCTCCAGATGAGTTTCTCATCATGTTCAGTCGTAGTCAGTGTAAAAAAAAAACTAATTTCAGACAATTTGTCACTCGAGAAAGTGAAAATGCTTTATATGAATAAAATAACCTATCAGGTACTCCCCACATGTTCTGCAGACCATGTAGATCTACGAGTGTCTTGTAAATGCAATGTGAGTGCATCCAGATATAGGTTCAATGGCGTAGTGAGACCACCAGCATCAATTATTTATAGAAAGCCTGTCTCGAGATAGCCATGCCAAGCACCTGAATCCATTTTAACGGTGAAAAGGACACATGTGTGTAGAGAGTTCCAATCATTTATGAGTAACACTCACTGATGATATATAGACCAAATGCAAAGCTACGGACCTTTTCCCCCTCTCCTTTAATATGTGGTTATTCTAAAATGCATGTTTCACACATCATTTTGAGTATGGTACCACCATAACTGCTATTTAAAATGCTTAGAAGCTATTTTCAAATGAAGAAAGAATAATTTGTGCATTAGAGAAATCTGGTAAGTGTGAAATGTTTATGCTCATTGAAGTTAAAAACATTAGGGACATTAATTGATAAATACTGAGTACTGAAATAATACTTCTATTGATAAGCTTTGTTGGACATTTTTCATACCCTTATTATTTTTTTTAAAAAAAACTAAATAAACTTTATTTCATCTTAATTATGGCTATTGCTTTTACAAATGAAGTACTTACAATGTTTTCATACAATTTTTGGTTAGCTTATTAATAAGGCACGGAAATTTTTGTTTCCTCAGTTCTCTTATATGTGTCTCATTTTTTCTTTTCTTTTTTTTATTGGATATTTTATATATTTACAATACAGATGTCATCCCCTTTCCCCATTTCCCCTCCCTTGAACCCCCTATCCTCTTCCTTTATTTTCATACCTTTAGAGAGGCATGCCCAGCAGCATTTGTATTATCAATATTATGGATCATTCTCTTAAAAGTGAAAATAAAGTAAATGATATTTGATGATAGAGTAATAAAATACATCTAAGCTATACGTCTAAATTCATGAGGGGGGATTTCCTAGCATGTGCAAGCCCCTGTGTTAATTCCTCAGCATTAAATAAGGAAAGGATTAAAATAGAAAGGAAAAAGGACTATTTATGACTGAAATCAAAATTGGAATCTCTTTTCATGATGATGAATAACATGTGGATATTTACAAAAACCCAGCCAACGCATTTTAAAATTCAGAATGAATATCTCCAATATAAACACATTTATGTTATACTATGCATGAATATTTTCTCACCCTATAGCAAACATTTTGAACTAGATTGAAATGCACAAATGGTCTGAAGAGGCCACACAGTATACTATAAAATTAGCATATGCATTGGGATGTATGCACAGTTTTAAATAGATGGTAATTTTAAAAAGCAACCTCTTTTTATTCCAATTCTTGTTAAGCTAATCACAAGATTCTCACATTTATTAATAAACGTATTCAAATATTGTTTATGTGATATATACTTACATTTTCTGTACTCATCTTTGTAATCTAAATAATCAGATTTTAGTTTTCAATTGTCAACTATCTCATCATGCTATAAATGAAGCATACATATTTAAATTCAAGTCATACTATAAAAAACCAAAAGCAAAGCACAGTTCTGTAATTATTTCCCTTTGATTTCCACACTACAATGTTTCCTCAAACTTTTCTTCAATGTTACATAACACCTTGTCATATTAAGAGGCTCGAAACATATTTAATGTTCTTTGTTCTTTACATAAAATTTCTTAACCAGATAATTTTGCTTTTTGTCTGTTTTTCTTTTTGTTTTCTATTACCTCAGTTTTGGCAATGGGGCTACTTGAAAACAGAAATCAGACCTATGGCTGTGTGGAATTTTATTGAAGAGATCCCGTGTGTAAACTGCAAGAGGTGGCAGGTCAGTAAAGATTGCTATCTGCATATATGTATTCTACTGTAAACACTTACTTAAACCTTTGGAGTTCATTTCTTGGGCAGCACTAGAATCTACAAATTTAGTCAAACAAATTGAAACTGAAGAATTGTTCATGGGTCTGCAAAGCCTACAAGTTAACGTGTGGTTTTAAGTGATGGTGTGCAAACTTATGTTCAAAATATTCATCTGTTATTTTCTGCCATAAAGCACCTCCAAGAAAACAGTTCATAGAATTGAAAATTTCTTTCTGAGAAGCTGGTAGCTCTTGGGACCATCTGGAATGTTGAGTTTCATTATTTGCCTCAGCCCACAGAGCTAGCAGAGATGACCCAGGGGACCCTGGGTCACCTCTGCACATTTCTGGGGTTGCTCAGTATTTACTTTTCAAATTTGTTTTTAGGCATTTCAATCCTAAAAATGGCATCTGGGGGAAGAAGAAAAGCCAGAATTAAAAACGTGGCTTTATACTAGCTCAATCCAGTATTCTGAATGTGTGATTTCTAACCCATCCACAAAACTTTTGACTCAAAATTTATCCTGTCTACATGAAATGAAGGGACAGGGGTGGAGAGTGGAGTAGAGAAAGAAGGAATGACCAACCAATAACTGGTCCAACTTAAAACACATCCAATGGGCAAGCACCAATCCCTGATACAATTTTTTATTAATTATTTTATTTATTTATATCCCAAATGTTGCCCTTTCCCAGTATCCACTGAGAGACCCCCACCCCAGACTCCCTCCACTTTGCCCCTGAAAAGGTGCCCCCTTCCCCAGGCATCCCTCTTCTCTAGGGTATCAAATTTCTACAGAACTAGGCACATCCTTTCCCACTGGGCCAGACAAGACAGTCCTCTGTTACATAAGTGCCTAGGGCCTCTGACCAGCCTGTGTATACTCTTTGGTTGGTGGCTTCATTTCTGGGAGCTCCCAGGAGTCAGTTTAATTGACATTGTTGGTCTTCCTATGGGGTTGCCATCTCCTTCAGTCCTTCCCCTAACTCTTCTATAGGGTCCCTGATTTCAGTCCAATGCTTGGCTGTATGTATCTGCATCTGTCTCAGTCACCTGCTGGTAGAGCCTCTCAGAGGACAGGCATATTAGGTTTCTGTCTACAAGCACAACATAGCATCAGTAATAGAATCACAGACAGTATTGACTATATTCGACTATACTTGCAGACACGAGTCTAGCATGGCTGTCCTCTGAGAAGCTCTACATAGCAGCTGACTCAGACAAATACAGACACTCACAGCCAAATAGTGGATGGATCTTGGACACCCTCATGGAAGAATAGGAAGAAGAATTTCGGGTTGCAAAAGGGATAGGGAGACAGAGGCGGACTTTTAGGACTCCTGGGAAAGAAACACAAGAGAGGGGAAGAGAAGAATCTGTGATGAGAGGGGTGTAGGATAGACTGTGCTGTGAGGGTGCAGGAGAGTGAGACCATTGAAATGTAGGTGCAAGGGGAAAGTGACCCCATGAAGGGCTATACAGAAGTAAACAGTGCAGCAAACATAAAATATAAGTTTAGAAAGTGTTAACTCAGGAATACCAGAATGGAGTGTGTGCTAAGCTCAGGGAGGTTTGGAAGTGCCCAGCCATTGAGTTAGTTAAGGCATATTAAAATATAATGGTTGTACGTTCGTGTCTTCTGTTCATAAATCCAGAGCTCTTGGACAGGTACAGATCCAGATGCCCACCCAGGAGGAGCATAGAGAGAATATTAAACATTTTCTGCATGGTATTGGTAGAGACACAGGCAGGAAGATCAGTAGAATAGAATTGAAGACCCAGAAATGAACCCACATACCTATGGTCACTTGATCTTTGACAAAGGATTTAAAACCGTCCAATGGAAACAGGACAGCATTTTCAACAAATGGTGCTGGTTCTGAAAAGGAATGTTAAGTTAGTTAAAATCAATAGTATAACAGGAAGCCTTAATTCATTAATACAAGTTGTTAAAAATACAGGACAGCTAACTTGCTAACACTAGGCCGTCACAAAAGATGCAGAGCTGGAGAAACAAAGGTCAATTGAGTGTTCCGGGAATCTGTTCCCATGATGTTTGACTTAGCCTCCTCTAGAAAAACTCCCACCAAGGGTCCGAAGGACTTGCAAATTAAATTCAGCCAGACGGTCTATGGCTCAGGTAAGCATTCACACTGGGTCCCAAGGCCACAGGGACCAGGGACTGTTCTCATGAGATTAGTCAAACCTCTGCCCGGGATCTGATTACACACATTGTAGACATTTGAAACAACCAACTGTGTGTTACTGTGCCACAACCCCCTTCCTCCCCCCAGCCTTTGCCTACATTAACCCTAAGCTTTTGGGCCTCTTGGTCGATTCCTCTACCTCCTGTACGTATCGGCCTGGAGCTCTGATAATAAACCTGTCCCATGCCAGTTTGCAGCAAGACGGTCTTTGGAGTATTTTTGGGTCCTCGTCCCTTCAGGGTCTCCCTTGGGGGAGTCTTTCAATTCAACTGGAGGTCAGCATGTAGAAGAATGCAAAAGGATCCATTCTTATCTCTTTGTACAAAGTTCAAGTCCAACTGGATCAAGGACCTCCACATAAAACCAGATACACTGAAACTAATAGAAGAGAAAGTGGGGAAAAAGCCTCGAACACATGGGAACATTGGGAAATTTCCAGAACAAAACACCAATGGCTTATGCTCTAAGATCAAAAATTGACAAATGGGACCTCAGAAAATTGCAAAGCTTCTGTAAGACAAATGACACTATCAGGAGGACAAAACATCAACTAACAGATTGGGAAAAGACCTTTACCAACCCTACATCTGATAGAGGGTGAATATCCAATGTATACAAAGAACTCAAGAAGTTAGACTCCAGAGAACCAAATAATCCTATTAAAATGTGGTATAGAGCTAAACAAAGAATTCTCAATTGAGGAAACTAGAATAGCCGAGAAGCACCTAAAGAAATGTTCAGCATCCTAAAGAAATGTTCAGCATCCTTAGTCATCAGGGAAATGCAAATGAAAACAACCCTGAGATTTCACTTCATAACAGTCAGAATGGCTAAGATCAAAAACTCAGGTGACAGCAGATGCTGGCTAGGATGTGGAAAAAGAGGAACACTCTTTCATTGTTGGTGGGATTGCAAATATGTACAACCATTCTGGAAATCAGTCTGGCAGTTCCTCAGACAATTGGATATAGTACTACCTGAGGACCCAGCTATACCACTCCTGGGCATATACCCAAAAGATGCTCCAACATATAACAAGGACACATGCTCAACTATGTTCATAGCAGCCTTATTTATAATAGCCAGAAGCTGAAAAGAAGCCAGATGTCCCTCAACAGAAGAATGGAATCCTCTTCTGTCAAATCATTCTTGAATTCACCTCTTTGCCACTTCATTAGACATCACTGTCAAATATGGTGCTCCCTTCTACAAACTAACTTTACCTTTACTGTTTGGGATTAAATGTGTGTACTAAAGTTATGTTTGTATTTCAACCAGAGAAAATAAAGTTGTATGCTAAGTGTTGAGCCACATAACTAGAAAAGTTTTCTTTTTTCATTAAATATCGCAATCTCAGGCTTCACAGCATGACCAAATATCCTGCAACCTTGTTGAAGGACTTAATTATATAAATTGTTATAAAAAATGTACTTATGCATGCATATATCGGTATATGTACAGAGAACAGAGGAGCAATAAAACAAGCACAAACCTTCCTGTTTCTGTCTTCTCTATACCATTTTATAGCATGCATTTCTGCTGAAAGGGGAACAGGGGGTACATAGTAAAAATGGTGAAAATGTTCCAATTATATGAGTTTTTAAATCAATGAGTAGAAATATTCTTTACACTATTAGGTGAGTGTCTCTAGTTGATATTTTAATTACTTGAAGGCAAAAAGTAACTTCAAGAAGAAGAGATTGATCAGTTTTCCATTATCACCTCCTCCATCCCACCATTTCTTCTTTCTGCATGCTTGCTTTCTGTCTGTCTCTTTTTTTCTGTTTGGTTTTTAAAGCAAGCTTCGTAAATCATAATAGCAATTTAAAAAAAAAATCCTAATAGCATCTGTATTATAGCTGACCATGTACTGGTCACAGCAGAGCAGACAAGAGCCACGATGCTTAACTGAAGTGGTGATTTATTAAGGATTGTTTTGTTGTGCCAGGAAACATTCATGAACCCCAAAAAAGACTACCAAGGAGCTGACTATGATGCAATTGTCTTATGGACTCTTTATTCAAGCTCGAGTTTGGGCCACTCCACTGTCTCTGATGCAGGAGAAAAGGAGGGGACCCTGAGCCCAATTTCAGGCAAGCATTTATAGAGGCAAGAAATTGAGGGGAGAGGGTAATCTAGCTTAGTACACATCTGATTGGGCAGCCATTATGGCCTTTAACATAATTGGCTGGTGCTGGGCGCTAAACTGTAAACTTAAGTTCTGTTTTCCTCCTTATTGGTGGTTGTTAGGAAGTGAAGTGTCAGGGGCAGGCTTGTAACCTGGAGGTGCAGATTTGTTGGGGAATAACCTGGAAACCGGTGTGAGACTCAAGTGTTTGGGGGGGGGTAACCTGGAAGCTGATGCTAATTGGTCTGTTAGTGAACTTGAGTTTACCCTTAGTTAGGTCAGGTTCTCTAAGATGGAGTCTGCACAGAAAAGATCTGGTCTCTCAGTTTGATCTCTGGTGACATGGCGGATCTAAGGGGCAAGTAGAGCTCATTCATCATGAAAAGGTTTCAGAACATGGCTACAGCACGATTCTAACATGATTGAAAAAGTGGTTGGTAGAGGAAGAAGTAAAGGCTGATGGAAGATGGAGAATATATATGAACACTAGGGCTGAAAGTTACACACATCAGAGAATGCCTTTGCATAGTAAATGGAACAGAATGGCTCTGAACTATTCCTTACCTTTACTGGTTTGATGTGATAGAATGATTGAATGTTTTTGTCTGAAAACTAGAGCCCTTAAAAATTGAAGGACATGATGAGATTGTAAAAGAGTATGGTGGTTGGTCAAAATATAAAGCACTGCTATTCTGTTACTCAACAATTCTCCTCTCAGGCATAGTCTGAAACAACTGAAAATGTACACTGGGAAAATGTATACATGAATGTTTACAGTAGCATATTTCTAAGAGTCCAAAAGTTACAATAACACAAATATTCATCAAATACTGGAGAGAAAGAAAATAATATTAATATAATAGAATATTATTAAGACACAAAAATGAATGAGAAATGAATGATTAAATGCTTTTGGTGAGCATTTCAGAAATTCACTTGTAGGTCTTTCTTTTTTACAATTTATAAATAAATGTGGGGTTATAAATTATAGATGTACTTTCTCTTGCCAACATTCTATAGTTCTCTGTGATGATTTCTATGTCAAATACATGTAGATTTGTTCCAAATAAAGCATGCTGTATATTAACTGTGTGTAACTAGAACAAAATTAGTTGTCTGTGATGGAAAATCTAAATGTCACAGAAGCACAATATGCCAAGTTCAATAATAGCTACCTACTGTTCTCAAGTTAGACAATAGAAAGGGTCTTGCAGTCATACTAGAAAATTCCTGCTAAAATCACCAAGCTTAAACTTAAAGACAGAGAGAGAGAGAGAGAGAGAGAGAGAGAGAGAGAGAGAGAGAGAGAGAGAAAGAGAGAGAGAGAGATTTGAAAAATTAGGTCTCTCAAATAATGATTATGACAAGATTCGATAACATTGCAAATTGTCACTGAAGAAAAGATTCTAGGGAAAAACGTGTTTTTAGATCACGTGTTCTTGAGCTCCATGAATTACATGGCTCCACATTTATGCCTCAAGTTCCTACTTTGGCTTTTCTCAATTATGGGCTTTAAGCTGTAAGTGAAGCAAACCCTGCTCTGCCTGCAGTATTTAGATGAGAAGGCCCACCAGAAGATCACACGTTTGAAAAGTTGATCCCCTATTGATGGAACAGTTTGGGAAGGATTAGAGTGGTGTGGCCTTGTTAGAAGAAGTGTGCCACAGAGGTAGCATTTAAAGTTTCAAAAGACTCATTGCACTCTCTCTCTGTCTCTCTCTCTCTCTCTTCCTCCTTGTGTATCTCTGTCTCCCAGTCTCTGTCTGTTTTATCTGTTTGTCTCCTGATGGTGCATATAAATGAGTCTGAGTGGCTGCTACAGCCGTACCTTTGCTCTACCATCATAGGCTCTTAACCCATTGCAAACATAAGCCCAGTTAGACTCTTTTGCAAAAGGTGCCTTAGTCATGGCATTTTGTTATGGCAATGAAAAAGTAACTAATGCAATTGCAAGTTGGTTTCGGTCATAGTATTTTATTACAGTAGCAAAAAGAAAATTAAGACAGATTCTGATCTCTATAACAGTATCAACTGCTTTGAGACATGCCTTTTCTGTCAGGTTCAATGTGTGTGTGGTCTTTACATTACCAAAATTTATATTTTCATCTTTCTTCTTTTAGTTTTGATTTCTCTAACCATTTCACATGGATGAAAGAAGGAAGAGTATACATACCACATCCAAATATTATCCTGTCTAGAAATTTTCTCTCCATTCAAATTCAACTCCACTCAAGTTCTCAGCCTACGAATGGAATACTGCCACATACTTTGCTAAAACTTTAATATGATAAAAACTCCTTTCCCAGTTTGCAGATGGCAGTCCTTGTACTTCTCCCTAACTTCATGAGCTGAACTTACACTGTCTATATTTTGTTACCATTCTTACGTTCCAATCTTCCCCCAAAATAGCCCACTAAATCCTGCTTGCAGAACTCTGGGGGTTTGTAACCCACAACTACAAACCCTTCCATATTCCTTCCACAAAACCTAAGAACCACATATGATAAGATTTACACCCAAATCAGCCCCATTCTGGATGTCAATTTTATGAATTACTTTTTCTGTTGATGTGATCACAATAGCCCTGACAAAAGCATATTTAGGAGAAAAGATTTATTTTGGCTTGGAGTTTGAGGATACAAACAATCATTAGAGGTTTTCTGAACATGATTGCATTCTTCATGGCTCTCTTCTGTTCAGTCATTCCTTTCATGGAATTTATTCTTTCTCATACCCTTTTGCTTGAGACGGTCTCTCTATCTCCTCTGCGTACACTGTTACTTTTGGGTGTTCTGTAGTACAGATCATGAATTGTCTTAGTTTGTGTTTGTCTTTAAATGCCCTTATTTCTTCATCAAATTCATAAGATAGTTTTTCTGATTATAGTATTTTTAGATGGTTATTTGCTTTCAAAGCCTGACATATATAATTCCATGCTTTCATGGCTGTGAGGGTTGCTAATGCCATATATGATCTTTTTAGTGATATCTCTGACTTTAGGTGAATTTCTCCTTACAGTTTTTAATACTGTTTCTTTTTGCTTTTTATTATTCATATCTTGATATCTTGATAATAGGACTTCACTTAGAATTTTTTCTTTGGTTATCTTTATTTGGACTCCCAAATGTCTCTTTCATTTGAATGTCTATTTCTCTGCATTTGGGAAATTTTATCTCAGCTCTTTCTATACTATGGATTCTTGTGTTTAGGCTTTTGATTATATGTAATAGCTTTTAAGCAAGTGGTCATGCTCAATGTTCCCCTTTGTCATTTGAACACAGCATTTAGTCAACTTCATTTCTTTCTTATCCATTTCAGTATATTTTTCATTTGGTCCATTGAGATTTTTTCTCTTTTTTTATTGGATATTTTCTTTATTTACATTTCAGATGATATCCCCTTTCCAAGTCTTCCCTCTGGAAACTCCCTATCCTATCCCCTCTCCTCCTGCCTCTATGAGGGTACTCATCTGCTCCCACCTTCTCGCCCTGGCATTCCTCTACACTGGGTCATCGAGCCCCCACAGGACAAGGGCCACTCCTCTCACTAATGTCCAACAAGACCATCCTCTGCCACATACGTGGCTGGAGCCATGGGTCCCTTCATGTGTACTCTTTGGTTGGTGGTCCAGTCCTCAGGAGCTCCGAGGAGTCTGGCCTATTGACAGTGTTGCTCCCCCCACGGGGCTGCAAAGTCCCTCAACTCCTTTAGTCCCTTCTCCAATTCTTCCATCTGGTACTCTGCACTCAGTCCAATGGTTGGCTGTGAGCCTCTCTATTTGTCAGGCTCTGACAGGGCCTCTCAGGACACTGCCATATGAGGTTCCTATCATCAAGCACTTCCAGGCATCCTCAATAGCGTCAAGGTTTGGTGACTGTGTATGAGATAGATCCTCAGGTGAGGTAGTCTCCGGTTGGCTTTTCCTTCTGTCTCTGCTCCACACTTTGTCTCCATATTTTCTCCTATTAGTATTTTGTTCCCCCTTCTAAGAAGCACCAAACCATCATCCACATTTTGGTCTTCCTTATTTTTGAGCTTCACAAGGTTTGTGAATTGTATCTTGGGTATTCTGAGCTTTTGGGCTAATATCTACATATCAGTGAGTGCATACCACGTGTGTTCTTTTGTGACTGGGTTACCTCACTCAGGATGACATTTTCAAGTGCCATCCATTTGCCTGTGAATTTTATAAAGTCATTGTTTTTAATAACGGATTTAATAAACTCCACTGTGTAAATGTACCACATTTTCTGTATCCATTCCTCTGTTGAAGGACATCTTGGTTTTTTCCAGCTTTTGACTATTATAAATAAGGCTGCTATGAACATAATGGAGCATGTATCCTTGTTATATGTTGGATCATTATCTAGGTATATGCCCAGGAGTAGTATAGCTGGGTCCTCAGGTGTCCAGTTTTTTGAGGAACCACCAGACCGATTTCCAGAGTGGTTATTCTAGCTTGCAACCCCAACAGCAATGGAAGAGTGTTCCTCTTTCTCCACATCCTCACCAGCATATGCTGTCACCTGCGTTTTAGCCATTCTGACTGCTGTGAGGTGAAATCTCAGGATCATTTTGACTTGCATTTCCCTGATTGTAGTAGGAAATATTTTTAAAAGGTGGCACCATCCTGCACTATACCCAGTTACCCTCTGCCCGTGGTCTCACTACCTCAATCAGTGATCTTTCCTTTCCTGGTTCACCTGCCTCAGAGCCACCTATACCTTCACAGCCATCTACTCCCTGCAGGTAGTTGTCACAAATCCCCTTAACTCAGTAAACCAAAACTCTCGAAGCTTATAATTAATCAGTCAAATTTATATGTCAATAAATTCTCAATTTATAAGATGTCCACACAATAACTTTATAGCCAACTGATAATGATACAAGCTGCCCACCTAGACCTGATGATAAAGGATGTTGAACACTTCTTTAGATTTTTCTCAGCCATTCAAGATTCCTCAGCTGAGAATTCTCTGTTTAGCTCTGTTCCCCATCTTTTTAGGGTTATTTGGTTCTCTGGAGTCTAACTTTTTGAGTTCTTTGTACATATTGGATATTAGCCCTCTGTTGGATGTAGGATTGGTAAAGATCTTTTCCCAATGTATTGGATGCCGTTTTGTCCTATTGACAATGCCCTTTGCCTTACAGAAACTTTGCAACTTTATGAGGTCCCATTTGTCTATTCTTGATCTTAGAGCATAAGCCATTGGTGTTCTGTTCAAGAAATTTTTCATTTCCAATTTCTATTTTTTTCCAAAATTCTGTTTACTTGCTTCGACTTTCTGCCTTGTTGCTGACTTTTTCATCCATATTGCTTACTTTTTCCCATGTGACCAACTTTCCAATCTAGAGAATGGATCAATCCGTTAGTAAGTTTTCTCATTCATGTTATTGTTCATCTTAAGTAGAATAATTTGAAATCATCCTCTGTCATTTTACCAATTTAAATATCTCTCAGTTTATTCATTAAGGAGTTATGATCTTGTTAAGAATTTCATTTTCTTGCTTTTTTGAAGATTTTGTATTTATTTGTTTGCAATTACCTTATCTGTTGGTTTGATTGTGTGTTTCGGATTTGGTGCAACAATCTTATTAAATAGCCTACCCTTGGATGCTTAACCCATAACATAACTCAGTAAGGGGTTAACAAATTTCTGTAGCAGCAATACTAGACCATTCAAGATAGAGAAATACTTAAGATCAGTTGTATCCTACTATACTTCAACAGTAATTCATAGTACTAAAAAGTATAAAAGTACTATAAATTGTTGTTAATAAATTAAAACCTATGATCACACTTGACAGAAAACATGAAAACATATGGAATTTGTCTCTTTTAGTATGGATTATTTCACTTAATATAAGTGAAATAATATGATTTCCAGTTTTTCCTATTTGCTTGGGAGTGTTGTAATTTTATTTTTCTTTGTGAATAAATAAAAATTCTATTGTATATATACACAACATTCTTAGTTAACTTATCCATTGATGGAAATCTATATTGTTTTTATTTTTAGATTCTGGAAGTCATGCAGCAATAAATTTAGATGTGCAAGTGTCACTATGGTAAAATTTAAAATTTTAATTTCTATGTCCAGGAATGGCATATCTGGATTATATAGTCTATCTAGTAGTTTATCTAGTTTTAGATTTCTTTTAAAATTAAAACTGTATTATCAAGAAGTTGCAAATAAAATACATCATGCACCAAAATTAACCAGACTCAAAGTCTATACGTCTCGATGAACTTCTATAGCTAGAATTGCTATTTGCTTCGATTTGGATTTACACTTTCATTATCAAATATATTTTATGTACTTGTCCAATGTGAAAATGAAAAGCAATGAAAAATTCATGACAGAGTCAGAACTACAATAACAATTAGCTTTGTCTTCTTCCTGACTCGGGTGTTCGTTATTTTATTTAGTATCTTGTATTCCTTCTACTTTGCTCTTATTTCATTGAAAACCAGCAATACAGATTACTATAGTGCCTGCACAAGATTAAAATCACACCAGCAGTGAATATAAATACCTCTTTTCCTACACCCTTGCTGTATCTGTTAGCTGTTTTCTTGATATTAGCCCATCTCATTGTGATAAGACAGATTCTTCTTCCCTAGAGAAAAATCAATCTGGTCAAATGTATCATCTTAATATGGTCTTGAATTCAGGCACAAATGTTTTGTTGAGAAGTTTTGTGTCTATATGTTACCCCAGCACTCAGGCCCTGGGATGATCCTTGGAGATAGAGAGCAAGAATCCCTGGAATCAATGACACTTATTCCAGGAGTCAGGCAAGAAGCAGAAGCAGACTTATTTATTCTAATAGTGGGGAATGCCTTTATGCCCTCTGCCCAAGTCCTGTAACTGTTCATCCTGAGCAGCTGTCTTTCTTCATCTCTGGGTGTCAGGCAGGTTCCCAGGTTAGTGAATATGGAAGAGTCTACTGTGCATGCATGGTCATTGCAGACTGCTGGTCAGAACATGCTGACTCCTACATCTATGTACATCAACAAAATTAGCCTAGAGATTTCTGTGTGTGTCTTGTTTTTATTTTGTTTTAGCAATATAGGGTGATAGTGACTTGGTAGAATGAGCTTGACTTTTTCTTCCTTTTTCATTTTGATATGTTTTGCTGTTTAAGCAGTAGTGGTATTCTTTTTCTTTGAAGTTGGCTAACCATGAATCTGCCTGGCTTTGTGCATTTCTTTTAAGTTGTTTATAAGACACTGCATGTCTCTTAAAAGGGGTAGTTGGGCTCCTATTTCTCAGACTAGTAATTACCCTATGACATTGATGTAGAATATCAAAGATAACTTCATTCAAAAACAGTTTAGTTTTACACAAAAATAAATCTGATTCAAGATAAACCCAACTACAAAGGTTTTAATAAATATACCATGACCAAGTCAAATTTTTAATGGTAGAAAACATATCCTTGCCATTGACTCATCCTGCAAATCAAAGCATGAAGACAGTAGGGCGCATGTCAGTTCTTTGCGATGTGATTGAAGGAAATGGGGAATAAGAGAACAAATGCTGGCCATAGGAGAAACTGGTTGGTGATGTGATATCAGTTGGAATATAGACTCAGCCTTTGTAATCTCTGGCAGAACTCTGAAGGATGAATTAAAGTAGATAGTTGACTACACCTAACTTTTACAACCCATGTTAGTCAGCTTTCTTAGACTGTTTCTGCATTTGCTGAAAATCTCCCTTAAAGTAGAATCTAATGAGACCTGGGAAACTCTCCCAGAAAGGAGCAATCATGAGCCATTAACAGCAAGTCCTCACTGATGCAGGAAGTGCACACCAGCTGTCAACAGACTCTAATTTGTGAGGCAGGGCAGAGTATCACTATAAAAGAATTATTATATTATTATTCATTTTGTAATTATTGAGAAACAATTTGATATAGATCCTGGTGCTTGTTGATAGATGATCTTTCGATTTTAAACAATCTATCAATATGTTTGACTGAAATTGATAATAAATTTCTAAGCATAGAAATGTAAACAGAAAATTGTGAATTGTGATGAATACCATTATTTATGTATTGTCATACCTAATATTTTAATAACAACACAAATTGGAATATTGTATATACAATTGATCAATATCTTAAGATGAAAAATCATTACGTTATTCTCATTAAAAATGTAGATTTAGTTGATACTTAAACTTTAGAATCATTTTTAATTTTGAAATAACAGAGAAAAGTGTTGCAGGTCAAATCTCACCTTCCATTCTTTTTCCTATCTTGAAAATTTTTAGAGATTTATTGACTTTTATTTTATGGTATGAGTTTTCTCGTATCTATGTAATATACTACATGCATGCCTTATGCTCTTTAAGGCATGATAGCATTTTTGTATCCCCTGTAGC
The DNA here is from genome assembly GCF_004785775.1 of Grammomys surdaster. Lineage (NCBI taxonomy): Eukaryota > Metazoa > Chordata > Mammalia > Rodentia > Muridae > Grammomys > Grammomys surdaster. The sequence goes on along the minus strand of NW_021605171.1, from coordinate 1,319,620 downwards.
TGGAGTTATAGACAGTTGTAAACAGGTATGTGGGTGAAATGAACTGAACCCAGGTCTGCAAGAGCAAGTGTTCTTAACCACTAAGCATTCTTGCCAGCTCCTCTCTTGAAATTTATAGTAAATAATGTATTATATTTATATACATGCTGGTATGATACAATACACACATGGGAATGATGTGGAAAGACTTAAAGGACTGTTTACAGACTGTCTGACTTCTGAGCTCAGATCTGAGATATGACAGAGTTGAATGACCATGTGAATAGCTCCATGTCATGAAAGAACACAGGCCTCCTGGTACTGCTGGTCACTATTTATAGAGTTAAGTAGTATGCCAAACCTGAGCACAGAATATAAGCAGGCACGTAGTTAGGAGCTACACAAGAAGACCTTGCATACTGCAAAGTAGAATTTAACATTCTAAAGACCTGTATGAGCCAAGAAATAATTAAAAATGTGTGAGAGATACAATCATACTCTGTTTGTTAGGTTAAGAAATATTTGCTATGTTTTTACTAATTTCTTAGAGATAAGATATGGCAAATACATGCCTGCCTGGAAAATTTGAAAGTGTAACTTAAATTAACATACATTTCATGCACACCTCTACCTTTTTCTCCTTATCGATTCACACTGACAGGTAGAAAACACAACTTAAAAGGAGTGAGGATTACCCATGCTTCTTTCCAGAGTTGCCATGAATTTCGTGCCTTTTGCTATTCCACCATCATTTCCCAAACGACCACACAGCCATATGTTTGAGAAACATATTCAAAACATCTTTCAGTCACATAAAAAACGTTTATATGCAAGCATCTGGGTCATAATAGAAATTTCATTCTATGCTGTGGACAATGAAAGTTTTAAATACCTTTGCTTCAGAGGTTCTGTATCTAGCTAAGAATTGTCTTTTACCTCTTCTTAATTTTTGACTTGAAATGTCAGCCATTCTGGAGCTGTTGGGCAACATTGCTGAAAATTTTTGTACTGAAAGGAGAAGAAAATCTCTCTTGTAATTTATTTTGTGGCAAAGCTAGGGGAATCCTCACTCCCCTAAAATGTAGCTCTGAACTTTGGAAGCACTTCCTAATCTGTCATCTATTAAGGATAACAGGACTTTTGTTTTTAAATATGGCATAAACATGGAATAAACGTAAATATGACTAATTCACTGTCTTGCCCATGGTGAGTGATCAATAAATATTAATCAATGTGATCATTGTTATTTTACATAAAATAACAGAAATATGTTATAGTTCTGTGAAACTTTAATTTATTTAGCTCATCTTGATAAGTGATAGAAGGTTTGTAGATTGAAACTCAAGTCTCCAAGTCTTCTGTAGTTTCTAGTAAGACTGCAGATACTGTAGAATGTTCAACATGTTGTAGTTGTCCAAAGAATGATCTAAAGGTATTGCAAAAAAAAAGTAGTAGAAAGCAGACAGAAATCCAGATCATTTGAGTTTGCCTTTTTCTTTCTTGCCAAAATTAAAACTAATTTTGACAAATGATGTGGTCTTGTCACATTCTTGCCTTAGACAAATAGTGATGCAAAAAAATTGTAATTATTTGACAGCAAGAATTGAAATACAAGCCAAATCTGCATACTCCCGTATGCCCAATTGTCCTTGTATAAAACATTTCTCCCAATAGAGAACACATTTCTCAGGATCACTTTATGCAATGCAGTCTATTCTGGCTGTGTTTTCTTTTAATCACCAACAAGTGACATCAGAGCTCTCTCAGGACTACACATTTGTCGGCCTTCCTGGCAACATCAGGACTGTGCATTCATAGGCATTGATGGTAGTATTTTTCTGATTTCTGCAAACAAATGTTGAAGTCAAGTTACCAGAAGATGTATATCTGTACAGAGGTTATAAACCAGGGTCTATCTATGTCTTATACAACAATCAGAACAAGACGGCTCATTAAAAATATGTTGTATGGACGAAAAGATGAATTTATGTATGGAAAGCAAGACAAAGAAGCAATGAATGAATTATAAAAAAAAATCTTCTCAGTAAGTTTTCCAACCCAAGGCCCTTAAAATGTTTTGACCACTTCATCCTCGTGTTACTTTTGGCTTCAATATTTCTGATTTCTATTTGCGTTTGAAATGAACAGGAAGAGGCTCTATTTGTAACCACCTAGCACATGTTGCCAGTGCTTGGCAAGTGGCCTGCTGCTGACCTCTAAAAGAAAAGCTGAACTAGCAAACAAAAGCACACGCAAGGATGCTTATGGTCCATCTGGGGGAGATAAGGATACTTAGCTGCTCCCCACCCCTTTTAATTCTCTGCCATAGATTACAATGCACTCCCACTTTAAAAGAAAGAAAAACACCAGCAACAAAAGCCTGTCCATCTGTTAGCATTCTCCTTCCTCTAACACCCTTGAGATTAACTGTGTGGGAGAAACCAAGGAATGAGATGTGCTTTCCTGACTGGTGGTGCAAAGCATGGAGTTTTCTGCTCAAGTAGTTTTTGCAGTTTCAGTGTATAGACCTTAATAGGAGAAGTAGGCATTGAGTTTCATTTGCACAAAGGCCATGGCTCTTCTTGGGATCTAAGTGGCCATGTGCACATTCACGAAGAGATGATGATTAGTCAATAAATTACAACAATGGGGAAAATGTGTGTGCTGACTCTGAGAAAACAAAACCTTTGTAAGGATCTTCACTAGGCTTTACGGGGGTTGCTCAAATTGCAGTAAGTTGCTGGCCTAAACTCCTTGCAGAAATGGCAGTTAAAGCAAGTTTGCACCACAGCAGGAAAAAAAATGTGTTTCTGCTTGCTTGCAATATCAAGCACATTTTAAGGCTATAAAAATTGAAATCTGATTTTTTTCATATGCTTACTGTAAAATCTCTAGCATACTTTAAAAATAATGAAAATAAAGCTTGAAATTTTAAAATATGATGAAGACAGTTATATGTGGAAGTAGCTAACTTTCAAAATTCCATGGCAAAGTTACGATGCTGTATCACTTAGGAGCAAAAGCAGATGTTTCTATGTGGCAGTCCTGAAGAATAAGTTCATCTTCCATGACAAAGTGACATGATATACCCCTGGTTTTAGTATTGTGAAAATACTCGTGAACTCCTGGATAGCAGGACTTGTAAGGCCACTGCCAGTGTCTTGCAATTAGGGATCCCAGGAACACAGGATCTCAAATGCTTCATTTATTCTTTGGAAACTTTTCAGAGACTAATTGTCCTCTGGATCTTCTGCTAGGAATAGAAAGTTGCTGAAATTAAAGAGATTCTGAGGTTTCCCAGAAATTTGAAACAAAACAAAAGAAAACAAACAAACAAACAAACAATCAAATACCCTTTTCATCTTGGACAGTAGTAAGGCATCATAGAATAGACAATCTGGAGAGTACTATGCATTCAAATTGAAGGGGATAAGTCTGAGTCACAATGATCTTATATTTCTACTTGAATCAAACAGGAAAATCAAACAAACAAATATCTTTCATATTTCTCCTTACGCAGGAAAGCCAGGGGTGAGAAATTGCAGTTCCTGCACTTTGCCCTCCATTCTCCATCCACTTAAATGAACAGGTCATGTGGGGCTACATTACCATTACTGAATTGGATGAGGGAGGAAATAAGGAGAAAGTCTGTTGTGACCAGCAGACACTGACCTATTGTTGAGAATACACCAGACTCTCTCAACCATAGCACTGCTCTAAGCTGCCTACTATGAATTATAGTGTCAGCCATCTCTAAAGCATTGACCTGATCACTGAGGGAGGATAGGCTCTCTCTCACTCATTTTTTTATCAGTTTTATCAAAGGTAAACCTTTGAAAGTTTTACTTGTGTGGAAAAATATTAAAAATACACAGCAATTGTGTCCTTATCCACCCTCTCCCCAAAGGCTTTCTCAGAGACACTATGGTTTCATTGCTAGTGTCCTCACTTGTACAGGAACAATCAGACTTAGTATCACAGATGAATTATTTGATATATATGATCAGAGATCCATTATGTTTTTATATTTTATTAGGTAATTATACTAAGCTCACAAAGTATTAATCTAGAGGCATCTAGCGGTCAAGTTCCTTTTTCAGGATAGGCAAAATCAGAAGAGAAACAGCTAGTACTCAGCCATTGGTAGCTTTTGGAGTCACTTTACTAGTTTATCAGGGAAGTATTTTAGTGTCAAGTGGCATAGCAGATAAAAGTATAGGCATCTCAAATGCATACGTGGATAGAAGTACAGACATCTCAAACTCATTTTAAAAACTCCAGAGTAACAACTGAAACGATTCTTGGTTCTTATATTGGAACGTTATGCCATCAAAAGTGCCACCATAAAACACAAAAGTTGCCTTCATATGTCCTGCGACTGGATATCAGGAAATCTCATATCGTTGAATAGAAAACACATGTTAATTTCAATGCTAGCGCAGGAAAATGTACTAGGTAAAAAGAAGCAGACAGGAAATGAAGAAAGAACAATGTATGAATCAGGCAGTGTGTTCTCAGTGAAATTGCTTTTTATTTTTAAAGATTTTTTTTACTGTTACACGTGTGTGAGTGTTTTGTCTTCCTGTTCATATGCCTGCACACCACATGTATGTAATGCCTACAGAGGCTAGAAAAGGACATTCGATCTCCTGTAACTAGAGTTATAGAGGGTCATGAGCAACTGTGTGGGTGCTGGGAGCCCAACTTGAGCCCTCTTGAATAGCAGCAAGCTCTCTTAACCACTGAGTCTTACTTAACATTAGACCAAGAACATTCTTAACATTCTTCTCTCTCTAAATAACCACAATTAAAGCACACTTCCACACTTAATTCAGAATGAAAATCTTGAAAAAATGACTATACTTGAATAACATATATAAAACACATAAAATATCCATTCAATGTCCTGATTACTCAAGTGTCTAGAATATGTATAAATGTTGTGCTTGGCATGAGAAATCATTATAAATTCATATGAATAATAAAAATAGGTTGGAATTTCCTCAATAGTTGGATATGAAGAAGAGATATCAGGAACATATTGTACTGATTTAAAAATAACTTATTAAAATGAATTTATATGATGTTTCTATTCTAAGATTGTCCATAACGTCAGAGACAACCAATCACAATTAGTCTGGAGGGTAATTTTTGTGAGGCTTTGTGAGGATATAAAGGGAAGTACGTCATTAGAAAAGCCCAGGATTTCAGTAGAAAGTGTTTCCTGCTAAAGATTCTCAGAGTCATCTGTAGCAACAACTCCAAGAAAGAATGCCTGACTAGCATGCATGATGCTTCCAGGATCTCTATAAAGACTTGCAGGGATCTATCTCTTAATGCCTAAACAATCTATTGGTAGCTATTCAAAGTAGCTTGATTCTGGATTTGTTACTGGCTGTGGTGCCCAAATAATTTAGCAAGTGATAATGGATATTTACTATTTTGATTACATCATTTTTACTTTGTTTTACTTTTCTATTATGAAAATAATAGCCTTTTATAAAACTTATCCAAAGCCAAGGGACTAAATTTTATCTAAAAAATGATTTTTATGTCAAAAATTAAGTCAAATAACTTAATATCTAGGTCAGCTATTCATTGGATATAAAATTATTCTTTACTACTACTTCATCATATGTGAAAAGCATCACATTGCGGATGTTTACAGTTTTTAATAAAAATATGCAGTTTAATTAAAATTATACATAAAACCATTAAAATAAATTTAATATTTTTTACATATTTTTGAAGATTAACATACTATTAAAATAGACAATATATACTAAATAAATCTAAATTATTTTCTCATAAATGTATCATTATAAGCCCATTATTTACCCACCTGACTTAGGTGTTACTATTTTTAGCATCAACCACATGCTATATTTAAATAAGTAGTTGTTTCTAAAAATTTCCAAAGGAGAAGTAACAGACTTTGAAGGTATGCATTGCAAAATGTTCTTAGCGGTAAAAGTTTATGATTATTTGGGTATCAAACCATCTTCTTGGAAACAATTCTAGTCTTTCATAGTTGAAAACAATTGCTATCATATCAGTTTTTGAAACTTTGTCTCGCTGAAGAACTGTCTCACAACAGTTCCTGTTGCTTTGATTACTTGCTTTGCTTGCTGCTTCCGTTTGGGTTATATTTACTTATTACTTATTATTGTGTTTTGTGTGTGTACTTGGGAAGAATACATGTGAGGGTAAGTGATAACATTTGGGTCCCAGGGATTGAACTCATGTCATCAAGTATGGTGGCAAGGACCTTTGCCTGCTGAGCCAACGGTAAACCTCTAATCTACTTCTTAGTGGAATACTGTGAGTGTATTGCTGTGAGTCGTGTTTTACTGATGTATTGTTTGTGATGCAGTTTTAATAGTGTCTTTCTTCCTATAATTGGACACTTTAGGACAGTCCTAAGTGAGTACGCATATGAAAACAATCATTTCTAAAACTCACCTTCTTAAGCAACTGCGCTTATGCTGTGTCTCATCCTAGGTGAGCCACACCAAACCTGGCCCATAATCAGAAGATCCCAGTTATTCCACACCAATAAACAGCTGCATCACTTTTATATCAAAGATATTTTTTATTTTTTTCTGAGCCATTTGTTTGGGTAAATTAATATGAATATTCTGATTGTCTGCCTCCTGACTTTATTTCAGTGCCATTTTGTTTTTAAAGAGATCATAAATGAAAAATGTAGGAGGTAGGATGGTTTCATTAAAAACAAAGTAACATTGTAATAAGATCCAGACATCTTTTCTCTATCCCTAGAGCTTAAACTGGGGGAGGGGCTCAGAGTTCTCATTCTGGAAAATGTGGATAACACCCCTGGGCGTGCAGAACTCTAGCTGTACATGGATTTCTGAAGTGCACCCAGGAATGTATAGCCCTATGAACACATCCCCATTTTGCAGAGTGGCTTATTTCTTAGTTGAACTAAAGGCAACTTTCCTGTTGGAAACAGGGAAGGATTTCACTGTTAGTCATATCTGAAAGAAATTCTTCCTAGCAAAAAAGATTGTGTCTGTATCCTGCAAACTGTATTTCTCTCCGTGTTTTTTTTTTTATGTGTGAAAATTTAAGATTTAGCGTTTAGATGTGAGGAAAAAAAATCCCTTGAGTTCAGAAGGAGAAAACAGTCGATCCATAAAATCAGCCAAGTAAGTGAGAAAATATATATATAATTATCAACAGAGAAATCCCTATAAAATCTGATTGCAACAAACCTTCAGCTCTAAGATTTATGTTTAGCATGTATCGTTATGTTTATATTTATGTTTATGACTGCTTGTCTAGGCAAGAAAGTAAAAAGTGCAAAGCTCTGATCAAAGTCTCAGACTCATAGTTACAACTGATGCAGAGCAGAGCCAAGCAGGCATTGTGGGACAGCTTTTGACGCTTAGGAGCCTTTCAGGGTTTGTGTACTGTCTCACTTAGGAAATACGATGTTGGGATTTTATTTCTTCTCTCTTTCAGGATTATGTTCAAAACTGTGGAAGATTTGTAAAGAAGCTAACATACTAAAGGGGCAGATCACGTAATTTAAAATATATATATATACTTTCTCAGAAAGAAATGAGTAACTTTTTCATCGTGTTCTGCCCGATATTCCCAAAGCCTTTATGTTTCTTAGCTATTCACCAATTCAAATGGCTCACTGTGTGGTGCAGACAATAGTTGCATTGGTATTTACTTACTAAGGGGAAACTTGCTTCTGAATGAAATAAAGGGTGGAAACGAATGAAGTCTGTGTCAATGAGATCTGTTATGTGCCCACGACTCTGCACTAAAGCAAAGTTCCCAACCCTTAGCAAGCAAGCAGGTAAACGGGAAGAGGTTGTCTGGATTCTTTCTTTCTTTCTTTCTTTCTTTCTTTCTTTCTTTCTTTCTTTCTTTCTTCCTTCCTTCCTTCCTTCCTTCCTTTCTTTCTTTCTTTCTTTCTTTCTTTTTTCTTTCTTTCTTTCCTTCTTTCTTTCTAGTTGATTAATCACTTATTTTTTCTTTTTTAAAAGATATTTCATTTATTTACATTTCAGATGTCATCCTCTTTTCCTATTTCCCCCCCAGGCATCCCCTATCCCATCTCCCCTTCTCCTGCTACTATGAGACTGTGCCTGACCCACCCACCCACTCAAACCTCCCCACCCTCAAAATTCTCCCACACTGGGGCATCCAGTCTTCACAGGACCAAAGACCTCCTCTCCCACCCATGCCCAACAAGCCCATCCTCCCATAGATATACAGCTGGAGCTGTGGGTCCCTCACTGTGTGTTCCCAGGCTGGTGGTTTAGACCCTGGGAGCTCTGGTTGGTTGGTATTGTTGCTCTCATCATGGGGCCACAAACTCCTTCGGATCCTTCAGTCTTCTCTCTAACTACTCCATTAGGAACTCCTTGATCAGTTCAATGGTTAGCTGTGAGGATCCTCCTCTGTATATGTTAGGTTCCTGTCAGTATGCACTTCCTAGCATCCACAACAGCATCTGCCTTTATTGACTGCACAAGGGATAAATACCCAGGTGGGGCAGTCTCCGGACATCCCCTCCTTCAGTTGTCCCACACTTTGTCTCCATATTTGTTACCGTATTTTGTTACTCCTTCTAGGAAGGACCAAAGCACCCACACTTTGGTCTTCTTTCTTCATGAGCTTCATGTGATCTGTGAGTTGTATCTTAGAGATTGCGAGCTTTTAGGCTAATATCCACTTATCAGTGAGTGCATACCATGTGTGTTCTTTTGTGATTGGATTACCTCACTCAGGATGATATTTTCTAGTTCCATCCATTTGCCTAAGAATTTCATGAATTCATTGTTTTTAATAGCTGAGTAATACTCCATTGTATAAATGTACCACATTTTCTGTATACATTCCTCTATTGAAGGACATCTGGCTTCTTTCCAGCTTCTGGCTATTATAAATAAGGCTGCTATGAACGTAGTGGAGCATATGTAGTTGTTATGTGTTGGAGCATCTTCTGGATATATGCCCAGGAGTGGTATAGCTGGATCCTTAGGTAATACTATATCCAATTTTCTGAGGAACAGCTAGACTGATTTCCAGAGTGGTTGTAGCCCACCAACAATGGAGGAGTGTTCCTCTTTCTCCACATCCTCGCCAGAATATGCTGCCACCTGAGTTTTTGGTCTTAGCCAATTCTGACTGGTGTGAGATGGAATCTTAGGGTTGTTTTGATTTGCATTTCCCTGATGACTAAGAATGGTGAACATTTCTTTAGGTGCTTCTCGGCCATTTGAGTTTATTCAGTTGAGAATTCTTTATCTCTGTATCTCATTTTAGTAGGATTATTTGATTGTCTGGAGTCTAATTTCTTGAGTTCTTTGTATATATTAGATAATAGCCCTCTATCAAATGTAGAATTGGTAAAGATGTTTTCTCAATCTGTTGGTTGCCGTTTTGTCCTATTGACAGTGTCCTTTGCAATTTTATGAGGTCCCATTTGTCAATTCTTGATCTTAGAGCCTAAGCCATTAGTGTTCTATTCAGGAGCTTTTCCCCTGTGCCCACGTATTTCAGCCTCTTCATCACATTCTCTTCTATTAGTTTAGGAGCATCTGGTTTTATGTGGAGGTCCTTGATCCAATTGGACTTGAGCTTTGTACAAGGAGATAAGAATGGATCAATTTGCATTCTTCTACATGCTTACCTCCAGTTGAACCAGCACCATTTGTTGAAAATGCTGTCCTTTTTCCACTCGATGATTTTAGCTCCTTTGTCAAAGATTAAGTGACCATAGGTGTGTGGGTTCATTTCTGGGTCTAAATCTTATTCCATTGATCTTCCTGTCTGTCTCTGTACCAATACCATGCAGTTTTTATCATTATTGCTCTGTAGTACAGCTTGAGGTCAGGGATGGTGATTCCCTCAGAAGTTCTTTTATTGTTGAGGATAGTTTTCACTATTCTGGATTTTTTGTTATTTCAAATGAATTTTCCGATTTCTCTTTCTATCTAGTGAGATGATCATGTAGTTTTTGTTTTTTTTTTTTAGTTTGTTGATGTAGTAGATTATGTTGATGGATTTCTGAATATTGAACCATTCCTGCATTCCTGGGATAAAGCCTACTTGATAATGATGGATGATTGTTTTGATATGCTCTTGGAAACGGTTTACAAGAATTTTATTGATTATTTTTGCGTAAATATTCATAATGGAGATTGGTCTGATGTTCTCTTTCTTTGTTGTCTTTGTGTGGTTTAGGTATGAGCGTAATTGTGGCTTCCTAGAACGAATTGGGTAGTGTTTTTTCTGTTTCTATTTTGTGGAATAATTTGAAGAAAAATGGAATTAGGTCTTCTTGGAAGGACTGATAGAATTCTGCACTAAAACCATCTGGTCCCGGGCTTTTTTTTTTTTTTTTTTTTTTTTTTTTTGGTGGGGAGACTTTTAATGACTCCTGCTCTGAGTGCAGTGGTTCCTCTGATTCTCTGAGTGCAGTGGTTCCTCTGCTGCTCTGAGTACAGTGGTTCCTTTAGAATTGGTCAGGATATTGGTCATCTGCATTCTTTCTAATGATAAGAAACTATACATCTCTGTAAATATTTTCATTTTGATGATTTATGTGGATATTATGCTGATAGGTTTACAATTTATAGTGGTTAATTGTTTGTGTTTTTATTAAGTGTTTCACAAGGATTGTGATGTTAAAATCATAATTATAAAATTATAATAATAAAGTAACCTCATGTGATGGTATGCTTGTGATCTCTATTCTTCTTGGTGTGGAAAAATAGATGATAGGATTGAATTTCCCAGTTTTTGAAGTTAATAAGTAGTAGAGTGTGAACTAAATCTTAGTTTAGTGGCTATTAGGTCCACTAGCTATTCTTGGGAAAAACAAATCAGAACAATAAATACTTACTGCTATCTAATCAAGATTTTTTTTCTAAACAGAAACACATAATATCTATAAATAATAAGAAAGGTACCAATGTGAAGAGATGGCAGGCATTCTCATTTAGAGTAGGAAGCACGCACCAACACTTAGTATCTTCACCATGCACTGTATGACTGACAGGTAGTTCCACAGCTTTGCCTTTCAGGCTCCTGAGATCTCTGAGCACCTGCTTAAAATGTACTTTCTCAAACAGCAGTCCTGGCATTGGGCACAAACTCATGTCCCCACAAGGGTACCAAGTCACTATAATTATGCTCACCATGACACCACTTTTTGGGTAGCAAGGTCTTTCCTGTGTGATACATTAATACAAATACTGGACAGATACACACAATAGACTATAGGAACTCAGACATTGTTATTAGATATTTGAACTGTCCACATAGGGTTAATGTTTAAGAAGCCCATTCAGTTCCCATCTCCTGCAAGAAGTTTCTTTAATAGGGGCTGAATGAGACATTGACCTGAAGGTATGGCAATGAGTTGTGTCAAGGACTTATTTTATTGCTATTTTACCTTAGTAGGATAATAGTAGGATTTCCTCTTGGCCTATAACCTATCTAGACTCAAGTTCTTGACTACTTTATCAAGGTAAGATATGAGTTCTAACTCATGAACTGGGCCTTGAGTCCAGACTTAGAGGGTGGTTGGGTACTCCTATAACATTTGTCCCGCTCTTGTACCAGTATCTGTTGCAGTGCAACAGGTCACTGTTGTAGGTCACAGATTTTGTAGCTGGGTGATATTGATGATTACCTTCCTCCTGGTTTTATTTCTGGTCTCTTTCAAAGAGAGGCAGAACATAAAGTTGGGTGTGCAGGAAGGTCAGGAGGGCATGAGAGGAGCTAGGAAAGGGAAATACATAATCAGAGTATGCTGTATTAAAAAAGCAGATATGATTTTCCTCAGAAGATTTATACATTTAATGTTTAGAGATGGCAGTGAATACAGGTGGGATCACAAATGAAGTCTTTTTACTCATGGCATTCTCTAACCAGCTAGTGTTTTCATATCTAAAGGTTATTGAATTTGTGAGTGGACGTTAAAACCTGTGATCTGACCAAATTTTACTTTGCTTTTGGTAGTTATACATGCATTCCTTACGACTTTGCCTGTACAATCTCATGTTGATAAATAAAAACAAGGTTTTTCTTCTTGTAGTCTTGTAGTTACTTTGACTGAATAGTCCTGGTTTTAAAAGTCACAGACTCGTAAGCTAGAAAGAATTCATGACTTTTCTTGACTTTGTTGTAACAACTTTGATATTTCACCAATTTAGAATAAAATGGCTTTGACTGAAGGAGAGAGATCATTTAAAAATATATTTACCATTAGTTTTTTAAAAAGTAAAAGCTTCCCAAGTTATTTAGCTGTTATTTATCACAAATCTCATTAAATTCCATTTATCAGGTTTCTGACATTTTAAAAAAACATATAAAGTAATCAATATATCCAATAAAGTATTCCTGTTAATAACTATTAATAGAAAGAGTCAAAATTAATCTACATATCAGACAAATTAACTAATTATAGTTTGAGAGCTATACTTTATCCATTAATGGAACAAAAGGAAAAGGTACTTACAGTTGAAATCAATATTAAAAAAATTAGAAACTGTTACTTTGATAAAGAGTTATCAAAGACAATAAGCATGGCCAATAGTGAAAATAGGGAGAGAAAGATCTGTGAACACCATGCCTGAGGATAGTGGCCAGATCAGTAAAAATGTGCTCTACCCCAATGCCTTTCTAGCTCTGGGGGTTGAAACTAAGGCACTGCACATACCTGGCAAGAGCTCTACAATAATCTAGATTAACTAAGAAGGTAAATGAAATCACATGAGGCTAAAAAAATCAAAGGGCACCTTCCAGTTGTAAAAAACCAAGGATTATGGTGGTATTAAAAAAAAATTGCTCCCTTTTGATGGTTTCAAAGATGGAGAAAGGGTCCGTGAGCATAGGAGTGTCAGCAGTCACAAGGAGCAGGAGAGGAGAAGGTGATAGATTTTCCCTATAATTTAGAATGTGTATTTTCCTAGTATCCTGATTGAAACACCACTGAGACTTTTGTTGGATGTTTAATATACAATAATAAGAGTAACTCTGGGTTGTTTCAAGCTGCTGCTGCTAGGCTGTAGTACTTTGTCAAGATATTAGAAGACAAATATAGGAGCTACCATTTCACCAGACACAATACAAATGTCATATGCCTTATTTCTTTCTCATGACCCTGATTCACTACCAAGAAAAGAGATTTAGAGAGACTATATCTACTACAAATAACACTGAAAGAGGAGATAGAGTAAGGTTATGAATCTCTACTATCTGGTTTCCAGTGTGAAGCCTTAACTACTCTCCTTAAACTCTTGAATCTTTTATGGAGCTCTATTTATAAATAGTGTTTCTCCAGGTCTTAATATTTCTAGAATTTTTGACCATAATTAATTATTGAAAATTACACAGCAGTATTGTTTTGGCCCATGTTTACCATATTTAAATCGGCTTAAAAATATTTTCCTTAGTGAAGAAATAATAGACTATTGTCAGTTTCTAAAAGATCAAAGGAACATTGAAAGAACAGATGATTTTAGCAAATGAGTTGAAGATATTGGGCTAAGTAACACAAAAGTACCAAATCTGTGCACAGTAGACTGTTGAGCTACTAAACCTTCTCATTGTTCCTGCCTTCCTCCCTTCATGAGGTGTGCATCATGAACTGTTTCTCTTCTGTTCTATATGGTCAAAAGTTTGTGCCAGGACCCTGTGGAGATGCTTCAGTATCAGCTGATTTCAGAGAAGCTCTAGCAACAGGAGTTTACCACAATGGTATACAGATTGCTCAAATCATCAGAGAAACTTCTTCATGCAGAAGATGGGAACCAACACAAAGAGCCACAATTAGACAGTATGCAGAGAATAGAACACTTAGCTCTAAATGGAATATCTTTATCAAACCCCTCCCCACTGGGCTCAGGAATCTGTACAGAAGAGGCAGAAATACTAATAATCAAAGGTTATAGACAACATCAAGGAAATGGTGTGTGTTGCAGAAACAACAAACAAAACTGAGGTATATATGAACTCAGAGATTGTAGCCGCATTCATAGGGAATACACAGGTTCTAAATAGACAAGACTCCAGGATGGAGTAGGGGAGATATACACAAGATCCCACACCCAAACCAGGAAGCTTTTTGATTGATATTGATATCGTTGGGAAAGGGAAAATCAATTTTCTCCATTGGAGTGTTACTAGACATATCAACCACATTCCAGGCCAGGCTCCATGCCCAGGAACAGCTAGGGAATACAAAATGAACACAGTGAGTGTTTGGAGCATTTTTATTGTGTTTTATTTTGATATCTATAGTGATAATGGATTTTTGTTATTGTTGTTGTTTTGATTTTCATTTTGAGAGAGAAAGAATAGGAAGTTGGGTGGTATAGAAGTGGAAAGGATGTGGTAAGAGTCAGGAGAGGGAAAAGAAGGGAAAGAAACTGATCAAAACATATTGTATGTAAAAAAATTTAAATAACAAAAAACCATCTCTATAGTGATCATTTCCTACATAAGCAGCAGATAAATGTACCTGGAAGATTAAACTACAGCTAAAAATAAGAAACTGAACTAAGCTTCATGTAAGGGCTTTACAGCAGAGCTTGCAAAGGCCAGAATGGAACTATATCCCATCCAGAAGTGGCTTATCTCTGTTGCTGAATTCAGCACAAATCCCCTGCTCACACCCACTTTCCATTTCAGCTTTGATGGCTGCTTGAGCCATAAATCTGTTCATGCTCAAATAAATTGTATCAAATCTGTCCAGAGTGCTCTCCCCACTACCGCCATTAATAAAACTCATGACACAAATCCACCTTATTTGTGACACAAATCCATCAAGTCAGGAGTTGTTTTAAATAGCCTGGACCTGTAATCTAGCAGAAACAATCCCACATTCTGCTTGAAGGAACTGGCCTTCCTTTGATCCTTCCCTGTCCTGTCTTTCATGTCCCTCAATGATACTTTTATTTTTGCAGTTACTGGGTCAAAATTCTTGGGGCCACTTTTGATGGTTATGTTTGTGGAGTACCACTCCATCTGTAGGCAAGTTCCATTCACCTTCAAAGTGATCATAGTTGTACCATTGCAATGATACAAAGCATGCAAGAAGAGGTCCTCTTGTTCTTCCTGTCTCCCAAGATTCATCTTCATTGCACTGGCCAGACTATGTTAAAATGGAAAGCCTATAACATTGAGCATAGGCTCAATGCACTTTAAATGATTCTACTTATTTACAGACAGCCTTTGGCATGATCTCCAGAGTCTGAGAGGTCTGCTCTTCATCCTTTCTAACCACACTATCTCTTTTCTCTCTATCAGTGTGCATTCAGGACTCACTCTGAAGGCCAGCAACTTATGTCTATCTGCTGCCCTCCGCTTGTAATGGAAACTAAGGATCTTCATAAAGCTTATTGGAGAGGCCAGAGCATGATGCCCTCAGAGAACAGACCACAGGTGCCTCAGTTGTCTGTTCTCCCACAAGTGTTTCTGGGAACTAAGCTCCTCAATTCACTGGAGTTAATTGTCTTGAAAACATTCCTTTCATTGCTTTATTTCTTAACACACACACACACACACACACACACACACACACACACACACACACATCCTGAACTTCTGTACCTTTTCTTTGTCCCAGTTGTTCTATATGCTCTGAAATTAGTATTTTGATTCTCCTAAAAACGCCTTTCAATTTTATCCATGTTGTTCTATGATGTTTCACATTCCATGTGAGCCGTATGTCTGCTGCTTTTCTGTCTCTGCCACCTGTGAGGTCTCTTGGAGTGAGTGCTATCACAATCTTCAGTGAAGACTTTCTTGGACATCCTATTGCACATTCAATCATTTTATTTGTATTTTCCTCAAAATATGATTTTAATTTATGTGTATGTCTCTCAAACTTATTTATTTTATGAATATGAGTGTTTTGCTTACATGTATGTATGTACAAAGTAAGTGTGTGTGTGTGTGTGTGTGTGTGTGTGTGTTTGCGTTTGATTTGTTAGGTTGTGCTGTATCAAAGGATAAAATACTAATTTGATGATGGATAAATAGCTCAGCAGTTAAGAACACTTGTTTCTCTTGCAGAGGACTTGATCATACTTGTGGTAGTTTACAGCCATCCATAATTGCAGTTTCAGAGAATAAAATGACTACTTGTGAATTCCCTGGGCAATTGTGTTACCATATGGTTTGTTTACTGACCCAATTCCATCCCCTCTGGAATACAAACTTTGAGCAGTAGGGCTTATATTTGTTTTGTTCATAATTAGATCCTAATACCTAATACATATTCAACGCAAATAAATGTTTGCTAAATGCATGGAAGAATCAAAGCTAATAATAAATCTCAGGTAATAATTTAGTGGAAAAAGATACCCATGCACAAAACCAGTCGAAGTACCCTGAGAAGAAACCAGCTGGAAGAAATGATGGCAGAGAGAAACCTACACAGATTTTAGTTTTTAATGATTGCATAGATTTTATTTGTTTGCTGTGTACAGTTAAGGAAGCAGAAAGTGATGTTTTGGGAGAAGATGATATGCAAACTGCAAGGAAAAAGGTATGAAGTTAATTTATGCGTATGAAAACACAATACTTGCAAAATGCAAGCAACATGATTCTCACCATGTTCAATGCGGTTTAAGAGAAAGGTGTCAGAGACATCATCTAGGGCTCAATGCACAGGGAAAAGAAAATACATGAAATTAAGGCTAAAAGATTCTAATACTAGGATAAAAAGGCTAGTATAACTAACAAGGAGTTCAGTGCACAGAGACATGTAAGCTTGAATTATCTATGAGAGCATGATGGCTAGCCTAGTGTAGCTCATGGACACAGACAAGAACAAAAAGCAGCAATTATTTCAGGCTGTTACATTAGCAAGGATTCTAGAATGTTCCAAACGTCCTTAGGAGGACACACTAAGTCTCTGAAGACTATATTTCCATATCATTGCTCATTGTGAAGCCACTTTGTGCCAAATTATTTTTATCTTCCAGATTTGACTTCTTGATTTCTGTCTCATTCGCATATTCTCAAATGATTTCTAAACTTATCCTATGTATTATGAATCTCATTATTTTTATCTTAATATTTTTGACAGACCATCTTGTATCTTTGTGATATATTTATGATAGTGTTAGAAGAACAGTATGCATTCATACCATTGATTTTATTTTTCTTTTTTTACTTAGTTTAAAAGTCTGATTTGTATGTTGCTATGTTGCTTTCTATTTCTCCTCTTCTATGTGCTCAGGATCTCATGTCGCTTTGATAATTGTGGTAGATAGGTCTGTCTAAAGGCATTGGGTGGGGGAAGGGCTCAGCCCAAGCCAGACTTTGGAGTTCACCCTGTTTTGAGCAATGACTCTAGCTTCTTAGGATATCTAGTGAAAAGATAGTACAGTTACTACCATCCTTCTCCTATTTTTTTTTTTATCCATGCATGAAGAAGGCAGATCTCAAGGACCAGAATCTTGTATTTTTAAGTCTTTTTATTACATTTTTATTCATTAATCATGTATATGTAACAGGATCTAAGGACAACTTGCCAGAGTCAGCTCACTCCCTCCACATTGTGGAACCCTGGAACCAAATCCTGATCACCAGGTTTGATAGCAAATACCTTAACCCACTAAGTTATCTTATACAGGCCACAATCTTGTATTGTGGCTTCATCTACGATTTATTTGCCACAACAAAGCCAAATCATGCAAGTCCAGGACTTTCAGAAAAATCTACCTTTCTTCAACACCACATCTAGGATTACAACAAATGACCATACCAGCATAAAGCTGAAATTTCAGAAGAAATAAATGCCTATTCACTGCTATGTCCTGGCAAGTTACTAAAGTTCAGAAGCACTGGGAAGGCAGATGGTGTATGGAAGCATGGAGGATGCATGAGGAGTTGGTGGTATAGCAGCAATACAGTAGTACTTATAAGCTTATATATCCTTAGGAATGATATCCTCAGACAAGGATAAGACACCACAGTAGAAGAGGAACAGCAAAACTGGAGGAGGCACATGTGCCAAGAGGAGCACTGGCTGCAAAGCAACTAGACTGGAGGCTTTCATGGGGAGATTTCTTTTGTGGTATAGTAGAAGATTGACTATCAAGGATAACTTATTAAAAAGTAATGATGATTTTCTATGAGAGTGTTGATGTTTTCTCAAATGATGTTTCTATTTCCTGGCCAAAATCATGATTAATTCTGGAGTCCAAATGAAAGCAAGTATTAATGTAGAGCCAAATGACCTCACTTTGGCATGAAGAAGCTGTAAGTACTGGCTGCTTAGCCTGATCCAGTCGTTCCTACTGCAGGGCCTAATTTGGAAAATAGATGTTCAATACAATCACTTTTATATAATCACTTTTATTGATGCTATCAGATAGTCTTCACTTGAGAAGGAAAGATGGCCTAGAAGTGCAAGGTAGTAAATTGGAGGAGGGAGGCATTCACAGAAATAAAATGTTGTTTTGGAGAATTTGCTAGGTTAACAGCATGAGAATTTAACTTAGAAAAAAAACTAGTTAATGATAAAAATCGGGAGAGGTAGGTTTCATTTGTTAAGAAAACAATAAAATATGGGATCCATACAGTTTGAGTCCTCCTGAAAATTGCACATTACCTCACATTTCACATCATCCTACTGCACAATAATGCTAGCATCAACCAATGCAATTTGAAACACACTATGTAGTCTCCCTCAGATCAGCGGTGTATTAATTTTAGTCTTTAATTATCTTTAAATGCAAGAAACTTTTAAGATGCATAGACTATAAAAATAAAGAAAAAAGTTAACATTTGCTTTTCAAAGCTCTTTTTTGCCTTGGCCATACCACCTTGAATGGTACCACCCCTCATTTCTTATTGGTGTAAGAACAATAATCCTTGTCTGAGATACTTTTATTTCTTTTGCTTTTATACCATTTTGATTACATGAAAGTATTAAGGTCAGTTCTAAGCTGAGGATCTAGCAGTACAATAGATGCAAATAGTCAAGAAACAAGGAAGACAATAAACACAAATAGTCAAAGAACAAGCAAGGCAATAAACAAAGTCCTGTGATCACTGTTTCTAAGGGCTTATCAGGATGACCAAAATATCTGAGCCTATTTCCCTATTCTATCCCAAAGTCATTTTCATGCCTGAAGCCTACTTCTCTGTTCTAGTCTAAGATTTAGATTCCTGTCTGAAATTACTTCTTTGTTCTAGCCTAATATTTAGATTCCTGCCTGAAATTATTTCTTTGTTCTAGCCTAATGTCAGATTCCTGCCTGAAGCCCATTTCCTTGTCTTTGACCAATGTCATATTCCTGCCAAGCTGCTGATTTCCTTGTCCTTGACCCATGTCAGATTCTTGCCAAGCAGCCCCAAAAGCTCTCCACATCTCCCCCATTTTTATTTCATAAACAAGACTGAGCCTGTCTTAGGTCATTCTGCCAAGAATGCCTTCCTTACCCATTGTGGAATATGCATTATCAAAAGCAATGCATTTATGTCTTAGGTTGGTAAGGCTCTGTGCAGAATTTTACCTGCCCTTGGCTTGCCAGCCTGTAAAATTAATAACTCTATCTGGAGGTCAATTTTCAGTTTCAAGTCATGTACATTGGCTGCCAACATGTTGATGTTGTTAAAGATAAGCTATAACATGATGGGGAGGAATAAAAGTATTTCTAGGACAAAAGGGGCTAGTATGATAAAGCTATATATGCCATTCTTGAAGATTGACCAAAATGAAATTATTGACCTCAGGCCATGGATAATTTTATCAGCATTATCTGCAGCATCAAAACTCAGCAGAGCAGCATTCTTTAAATTCATAAGCTTACTATGCAAAGTTAAACCATCCAGAGAGGTGTTAGAATTATGCCAAATACCCTGCAAGTGTCTTTAAACTTTTTCTTAATTATAATGACTATCATTGTAAATTTTTGAAGTAATACAACTCCATTGATAGTTGGCATGACAGCTGAGATGGCTCCTTACTCTTAAACTCTGAACATTCTTCTAATAATTTAAATAGGATAGAGAGCATCAATCCAATGTTCCAATCACCTATCTAAATCCTCTTGTATACTCAACACATTAGTAACTTTTTTGTTAAATGATTAACAAAAGTAGCTGTCTTAACTTCTTGTGTCAAAGCAATTGCAGAAGCAGTGATGCTAGCAATTAATGTAATTAAATCTGTTATACCAGCAATAATCAAGCCCACTACTCTCTTGCTTCTGCTTCTGCTGTCATTTAATTGAACATGTGTATAAATACATGGATATGGGAGAGGGTATTCACAATGTAAGTGATGTTCTGGCAAGCATGTTTTCACCATGCAAGCATGATTTTCCTTGGCCTGCATAGAGTAGATACACAGACGATATATTGTTTCTCTGACACGTGTGTTGTCCCTTCTGAGACTTTAGCAGCATTAAAGGAATGAGGGGCAGAGAGGGCTAGAGTTGATTTAGATTCCTCCTGTGCTTCTTATACTCAAATGCTGTTTTTCCTTTTGGGGGCTTGAAATTTGCTGCCAAGAATATAAATTCTATAACCATGGCAAGCACAAACCCAGTGCTTTAGCTCTTTCAGATTTGAAGGGAGAAAAACAGATGAAAGATCATATTTCTTGCCCACAGCGTATTGCCTTACAGCTGACAGAGACATTAGAGCTTGTGGCCACAAAAGAAGAAAATAAGGGCATGAAACTTGGAACAAACACAACAAAACAAGAAAATGTCCTAGGCATTTTGCATTCATTGCTATATGTTCATTCAGTTCCATCTCTTTCCCATTGCATTATGGAAAAATTTTGTTTTGCTTACTAAAAATCCAAATGCACTAAGGATATTTGAAAAAGCCATAAAAAGCCAGGTATGGTGGCACATACCTAGCACTTGGGAGGTAGTGACAAAAGGATTTATGAGTTAGGGGCTCTACAGAGCAAGTTCCTGAACAGTCTGAGATACACAAAGAAATCTTGTCTTGTCTTCCATCCCAGAATAAGAAAAAGAAGAATAGGCAGGAAAAAGAGGAAGATGGGGTAGGGGTAGAAGAAGAGGGGAAGAGGAGGAGGAGGAGGAGGAGGAGGAGGAGGAGGAGGAGGAGAATAAGTCACAAGAAAATAATTAGGTATATATTTATTTAATATACAATACATAAAAAGGTATATGTATATATATACATACTACATATATAAATATATCACACAAGTATTTTGGATGAAGTTAATGCTACTTAAGGTAATAATGCTACTTGGGGAACTAGTGCTCTCAGCCTGACATCGACGGTCTAATAATAACCCTATTGCTGAGCATGGAAAAACTCCTTCTAAGTTTTTGTTCAGTAACCCTCTAAAGCGTTATGGGCTATTGCCACATACCTTTGTTGCATGGGATAATTTGAAGGTAAGAACATATTGCTGTAGATACTACAGATTTCAGAGACATAACTTAAAAGAATTTAGTTTGGAATTAACTTGGAAGCTTCTCCCACAAGGTCTAGCTATCATAGTACAGGAAGGTGTTGCACAAGTTGCTAAGGAAGAAAAATAATCAATAGTCATACTCAACCTTTTAGCATGGCAAGTTCATCCATCCCCCAATGGCACTACAATGACGTGTATATCTTAAGGATAACCAACACTTGTCTAACTGGCCTAATGGACTGATCAAGAGGAAGGTATTCATACCTGGTACTGTAAACAAAGCTATCTTAGAATTTCTATTGCTGTGATAAAACACCATGACCAAAAGCAATTTGAAGAGGAAAGGGGTTATTTTATATTATACTTTCAGATAACTGTCCACAATGAAGGGAAGTTAGGGTAGGAACTCAAGACATGGACCTAGAGACAGGGGCTGAAGCAGAAGCCATAGAAGAATGCTGCTTACAGGCTTGCTTAGTCTTCTTTTTTATATAGCCCAAGATCATGTCTCAAAGGATACCATTTTCCACAGTGAGCTGTAGCTCCTACATCAATCATTAATCAAGACAATAAGCCACAGACTTGCCTATAGGGTGATCATTGGGAACACTTTCATGATTAAAATTCTCTTTTTCCAGATATGTCTAAGTTTATGCCAAGTTTACAAAAACCAATCAACACACTATCCAACTCTCTGAGGCTAGTGAGTTCAAAAACTCTAGAGGACAACCCACTACTGCCATATTCCTAAACCAGTATAATTTGTTACTGCATTCTAATTAATTTTTCATAAACCCACAGGTAAGTGTAGCTCTCATTGTTCATCAAAGGAGTCTCTTTTTAACAGAGACAGTTATATAAATCCAAAACAGGTGAAAATAAAGAGAACATCTGACTATGGGCTACCCAGTCCTGATGGAAACACCTACAACACAATTTTCACACCCAAGGCTCACAGTGTATCATGGAAGACAGAGGAAAAGATTTTAAGAGCCAGAGAATCAGAATGTCTGCTGTGCAATAGCATCTTCTATATATGACAGGGAAGCTGTACCTATGAACTTCAAAAAATATGGTACCGCAAAAAGAGCTTCATAATGTTTTGCTCACTCCTGGCCTGGTCCATTTGCATGGCCCCACTTTGGGGTCATCTGTCTTGGTTATCAAGGGTATTTCCTCACTCATTCTCGTATAATGGCAACTTCATAACACCAGCTCACATGCCAAGGTGGATAGGGGAAATCTCATGAAGATTCTGCCCCAGATGACATGTTACATGTAACCAATTACTACTGAGAGTGGAAGAATTCATTTTCTCCAGGGATGAGCTGCTGAGAAGTGTTCAGCCCTAAACCAATGCACACAGGTGCAACACTGAATAGATGCAGAGGAAATGGGGGGACGTGAGAGGAGTTGTGGGACAGAGGGGGAGAAAAGGGTAGAAATGATATAAATATAGTACTTATGTATGAAACTCTAAAAATAATTGACAAACATCTATTTAAAATCCTTCAGATACAATTGGTCCCATGGCTTACTTTCCTAATTATAAGTAACGCCTATTTAGGTTATATTTACTTTGAGAATATTTATGCAATGTGAAAAAGAAAACAAAAGACAGAAAAATGACTTTTAATAGCACTACAAAAATATTCTGATAATATTTCACATCTGTTTTTCCAAGTTGTATTCAATGTGATCTTGTTATTAAGAAGAGGAGTCATATTATGAATGACATTTTACTGTCTCCACTTCTTTCAATTCCATAGCTATAGTAACAGTTTCTATAAATTTTTCAAGTAACCACATTCTATCTGGCTTTTAGGTTGCTTCATAATTTAGCTACTGTACATTAGGTAGTTAGCTGAATGAATAAGAGTAAGTAAAGTTATTTACAGCTATAAAAATCAAATAACAAATACATCATGTTGACAAATACATCTGTAAACTACGTAAAACTCTTAGTCCCAACAGATCACAGGCATTTATGTTATTTAGCAATGCGCCTATCTGTCCATTCAGCAAGCCTTTATTGGATGAACTATTGAAAGTATGGTTCTGGGTAGATATGAATAAGTAGGTTAGTGGTGGTCTTGGTCTCAGGTGGTTTGTATCCTACTGGGTGCTGACAATCAACACACAGAGGGGAGTAGGGGTGGGAAAGGAGGAAGGGGTAAGGAGGGGAACAAGGAGGGAGAGGAGGAAGAGAAGAATTAAAGACTGACGTGTGCACAGATTTTTAACTCCAAAAATTCTCTTAACAATATCAGCCAGTCAAATTCTTTGAAAGGCTGATAGTAAGTTGACCCTTGAATAATATACAAACAACTACAGTCATTTAAGAACTCAAATCGAGTGGAAGAAAAAAATGGAATGTGCAAAAATCTTGACCATAAAAAGCATGGCCTGAAATGAGGCATACAGAAATACTAAAACAAGCTGGAGTGTGGAAGGTGATTGCAGTATAATGAAGTTGGAAAAAGCAGCTTTCTCTTTTCCGTCATCTTTTAGCTAAAATGTTAGATTTTATAAGTTTTGGAAATTCTTGTGAATGACTTTAGTGATGCCAATTGCGTTGAAGTGGCAAGTTTTCAAAGAGTCAATTTGGCTACTATGGGACATACAGACTTGTAGGAGGAGCTAAGGTGGGAAGAGTAAGGAGAGGAAGAGGAGGAGTAAGGAAGTTAAGGGTAGAAGGAAGAGAAGGAGCTAGGAGAGAGGAGAGAGTGCAGGAACATGGAGGCAGATGTTCACGTGTCTGTAGCAGTCAAAGGTAGTTGGTATATCTAGGTTCGGTATTAGGCTACACTTCTGATTGTATGGGCATCTTGTTACTGATAATTATTAAATATATAAGCCTTTGGATAATTTAAGCATTAGAGTCTTATTTTCGTACTGGGCTTGAGTGGATGGCGGAATGGTCTCGGCAATGCCCAGCCTTGAGGAGACAGTGTGGAAGACTGGCAGAGCCATCTTCCACGCTGACGTCTCATGGGTGGCAAAGCTGGTGTTACTGGCTGGCCGTTTCTAGCTGCAGTGTGCACATGGCCTCTGGATGAGAAATATGGCAGCTGAACCAGGCAGAGCCACAGCAGCTTAGATAGTCGGCTTGACCAGTAGCCGTTTTTAAAATACCTCCCACAACACAGACTAAAACCCAAACGATAATAACAGCCCCTTGGATAAGGTTTGAACAGGCTTGAGGAGGACACCACCATTTTGAGATACTCTTCAGTAACAGAACTGCAGTGGCTAATAGGTTTGAGATGAGCAGTAATCAAAAAGAGAAGGAAGGGCTTGCTTCCTTCAGTAACTTGGATCACAGTGGAGTAATTCATCAAGAGGAGAAGGTTTCAAAAGAGAAGAGACTCTGAGGATATGGTTAATTGTGGTCCTGTGGCTGAGATTACATGGTCAATTTAAATTATTGGCTGAGTGCTCAGAAACTTTAAATTTAAATGACATTTAAATACAAACAGTGAGATCTCCTGGGGGAAAAGACACAAGTCTAGCAGAAAGGTCAGAAATAAACCATAAGTCATTTAAGTTTGGAAATGAGCTTATGAAGAACATGAAATATGAGTCATAAAATAGGTAGAAGCCTCAGAGTTCTATATTGCAGACACAAGAGAGGGTGGGGAGAGTGCTCAGCACACAAGGCTGAGTGAATGAAGATTCATGTTTGTGAACTTAGCAGCGAAAATGTGGTTCACATTGGAAAAGCATGACCAAATGCAGACTATGTGAGAAGTTTGTCTTTCTGGCATTAAAGTAGAAAAACCAAAGGTAAATAAAAAAAACATGATATATTTGATTAAAACTTCAATATTTCTTTTGAAAACCTTTCTATTGGTTCTTTGTGAATTTCATATCAGGTACTGCAATTCCACTCATCTTTCTGTCCTCTTGTTCCCTCCATTAACCCTTGTGAACTCCCCACAAAAGGGAGAAAGGGGGGAGGGAACTCATTGTGGACGCTGTAGTGTGTCACAGTGTGTACCACAGTATACCCTTTTGTCCACACTTCTTTGCTTGCAAATGCTCATTGCAATGAGTTGTTGGTCTGGCTGGAGGCCTCTGGCTTCTGGCATACTATCAGTACTGGATCCTCACTGGGGCTTCTCTTGGATATCAAGTTGTTGCCTTGTGTCATTGACATCTGGTTTTAGATCTGTAGAACCATCCTGTTCATATACTCCAGCAGTTCAAAAATAGGGTAGAGGTTGGGCTGGGACAATTCAAAGCCCTGAATGTAGGCCTTAGAGGTGTCAGAGCTTGTCATCCTGCTTGCTCTCCCACACCCATATCAGCAGGGCAAGCTCTCCCACTCTGCCTTAGCTGGCCCACCCAATGCTGCAGCCAGCAAAGGGCAAAGCCACCTCTCTTGTTCACATGCCCTCTGGGCTGACCCACCTGCAAACTCTGAAACCAAGGTCAGCTATACCTTGCTGCCCAGACAAGGAGCAGGATCTACTCCCCAGTTCTACTCTCACAACCCCAGGGCCAGCATTCTCCTTGCCATAGGTGGTGGAGGACAAAAGAGGGGAACAAGGCACCTGTCCTTCATCTGGACCACTGCACATCAGAGAAGAGTCAGAGCCAGCTGTTCCATGCTCATACCCTCAGGACCAGCTCACCCTCTGGACCAGATCTACTGTGATGTCCATGTGAGGTTCAGGCCTGCTCTCCTGTTCTCCAAGGTCCAAGGCCCGCTGTCTCACCTGCCATCGATGGCAAGGTGTGAAGGTAGACGAGGGCATCTCTCCCTCACTCATGCCCCTTGGCAGACAAGTTATGGGACCAGCTCTCCCACATTCACACCTTTGGGGCTGGTTCACCTACGCTGCCTTTACCAGAATCAGTTCTATTGTTCTGGCCACAAGGAGCAGGACTTGTTTTCCCACATGCTGCAGTTGGTGAGGGACAGGGACAGCTCTCCTGTTCTGAGGACCTTGGGACCATGTCTCCTCCTTGCTGTAAGTGGCAAGGGGTGGCGGAGAAGGGCGCATCTCTCCCTTGCCCGTTCCACCACAAGCCAGACAAGTGGTGGGGCCATCTCTCCCACACTCACTGTCTTGGGACCAGCTTGCCCATGCTCCCACCACCAGGGTCAGCTCTGCTGTGATGCCCAGAAACCTATAGGAAGAAACAACAGACAGATGCTCTGTGAGGTTTGCTAATCCGAAAGCCTGTGGACTTCAAGTGAATAATACAATACTATACATTTATCCTGTTGTATAGTGCTAGGGATTGAATTCAGGATCTGTTGGAAGGACTTTCCCATTGAGTTACAGCCCGAGGCTTCCAGCATTTTCTACTTACTTTTTTGAGACAAGGTTTCGGTAAGTTGCCTAGGCTAGTCCATGACTTGCTCTGTAGTTCCAGTCATTCTGCTTCTGTTTCCAAATGTCTCTTGCCTAGGCCACCACATCCGATCACGTGAACCTTTTAAAAATTCTCTTTTATTCCACTGTAGAGTGTAACTTTAAAAATAATTTTTCTCATGTACTAAGTTGTGTCCTGGCTCTGACTGGAGTCTCTTGGGTTCTAGCAATATCTGTGGCACTTTAAATCCCCACCCTGATTTATCCAGATCACAGTTATGGGACTACCTCCTCCAACACAAGGAATCTTTCCTAGAAGAAAATCATAGGGGAGTCTACACAATTTTGTGAATATTAAGGCAAATCAGAAGTAGTCCAAAGGTTAAAGATAAGTCCTCTCTTCAGTTAATGAGAGTATATTATGTGTATATATAGTTACATGTAAAAAATCATTATCACTACAAAAGGAAAAATTAATTAGCAAGCCAAACCTAGAAATGTCTATAGTTGATAGAATTGTTATTACTCTGGGGCTTGTATTAATAAGGCTTTCCAAAGAAACAGAACCAGTAGATTATGAATATATATGTATATATGTATATATATGTGTGTATATATGTATATATATGCATGCATATGTATATCTGTTTGTGTATGGTATATGATTTATTAGAGTGGCATACAGGTTGGGGTCTTGGTAGTCTAATACTAAATGTCAAGAATCTGGTAGTCATTCAGTCCATGACATGGATGTCTCAGCAGCCCCAATCTGATATAAGTTTTAGAAGATTCCTAAAGAGCTACTGGTCTTCAGTCTATGTTGAGATCCTGAAGAACTAGGTCTAAAACCAGTGAAGGGCTTATTCAGCAACAGGGCAGATGAAGTTGCCATCAAGAGTGAAGGCAAGCAGGAGAAAAACAAAATCTTTCTTCTTTCATTTCCTTTTATGTAAGCTTCCACCAAAAGGGGTATCCCAGATTTAGTGTGTGTGTGTGTGTGTATGTGTGTGTGTGTGTGTGTGTGTGTATGTGTGTGTGTGTGTATGTGTGTGTGTGTATGTGTGTGTGTGTGTGTGTGTGTGTGTGTATTTTTCCACCTTAATGGTGCCCCCCCAAAAAAAGCCATCACAGCACAGCACTACCTAGATGCCTGCATTTTAGCTTCTTCCAGAAATTGACAATCAAAATTAGCTATCACAAGACTTATTTCAGGTACGCAAGAGTTTCAACTAAAAATCAAATAATATGTTCATCATATATGAAAGAGAGTACTAAAGGGAAACTGTATATGACCATTCCAATACATACAAAGGAAATATTTAAAATTCACCTCAAATTCCCAGAGGGGCTCCTGTAGAGATTAATTTTGCCTACTTCCCTTGAAGCTAGCATTGGCATAATGACTGTGTTCCTTGTCATAGACGAAGAGCAGAAACAGTGTGAGCAGCCCTTCTTTTAGGCTGCCTTCCCGCCACACCTGCCCTATGCCCAGGCTAGCTCAGATTACTGCAGGACAAGCCGCTCACAGGTTCCTCTGGTTCTTTGTTATATTGCCATGGCAAGAGTCCTTATCTACAT
The DNA here is from genome assembly GCF_004785775.1 of Grammomys surdaster. NCBI lineage: Eukaryota > Metazoa > Chordata > Mammalia > Rodentia > Muridae > Grammomys > Grammomys surdaster. Next base: position 1,291,327 of record NW_021605171.1, on the reverse strand, counting down.
GAGCAAATTCTGTGCTTTCTAAAACAGAGTAACACTCATTCATCTTTATGCTCTTGAAAAGCCTGAAGTAAAACTGAGTACAGGGAGTTTTTTTAATGTGTAGTTTACATCACCTTTGCTTATTGTTTCTGTCTGGGTATTTTTAATTAAAGCTATTTCTTACAAAGTAATTTTGAAGTTTTCAGTTCATTTAAGCTCTCATCTCATACATAATTAAAGAAATGCTATAACTATTCATCACCACAATGAAAGAAACATAAACTAAAGTTTTGGAAAACCAGAGCTGAAATGTTAGAGGCCCAGAAGAAGCATCTCCCCTTCTGTCCCTCTGTCCCTCTGTCCCTCTATCTGTCTGTTTCTCCTTCCCTTTTCCTCTTTCTCCCTCTCTACCTCCTCTCTTTCTTGTTTTTTTTGAATGTCTCTGAACCTGAAAACTGAACTCAGTTTTCAGGTTTCTATTATATATTACATGAAGATAATAAAAATTATTCAGTCCTTGGCTTCCTGTTATCGGATCATAGAGAAATGTTATTTTTAACTTATAATGAACAGTGAGTTTGTATATAAAACAGGCTAATTGATTTAAAGCAACAATTTTTCTTTGAAATTTTTATTTGTTATTATTATGCATATACACGTGTGTGATGTGAGGGACATATGTGATGTCAGAGGAACAGTTTATGGAGTCTGTTCTAGCCTTAACGTCTAATAAATAAAGTATCCAATAAAAAGATATGTAAACAAATGGAATGATTACCAAAAATTAAAAAAAAAAGAAAAAATTAAAAAAAGGTAGGTTTTGGGAATCAAACTTAGATTGCCAAGCTTGTATTGTAACTATTGCTTACTGTATAATTACTAGGAGTGATAAGACCACTGACCAATCTTTTCATAGACCTCTTTCTCACGTCTTTATCTAAAACAAGTGTTTGAACTAAGATTGCTAAGGTTTTTCATGTTAATTATTTCTTTGTTATTAAAAAGACCAAAATAAAACCCCACAAAAAAACAAAACGGAAATCGATATTTAAAAATATAGTTCCTTCCTTTCACACTCTCAAATTGTCAGATATTGTCTGACAATTTTGAATATGAACTCAGCCAGAAAGTTAGGGCTTTGGAAGTAGACATCATTATGAAGGAACAGAGTCAGTAAAATCTGGCTCTGCTCCCCAGTAACACAACCAGGGATCTTGTAAGAGCCAGGCAGGCAATCTTTGCCAATCCAAAGGATCCTCTTAAGCTGCAACCTCAAGTCACAAAATTTAAGCAGATACTTTGAATGAAAATGGCTCTAGCAATAATGCCTCACACAAACATAGCACCAGATGTCTTCTTTTGTACTTACATGGACATTTCTCTGTGCTGTCAGGACAAGAATAAATATGACACAATGTTATTGTAGCATTTTCCCTGATTCTGATTCATATAATCTATGCACACAGAATACCACAGGCTTTCTTGGACCCGCATGCCTTTTGACAATTAGGCTGCTGAAAGAATGAACCCCAAGAAATTAGAATTTCTCTAGGAATTTTATGCTAGACGGCAGAGGGAACGCTTACCTCCCTGAAGAGAGCCCCAGTTTTAACAACTTGACAGACCCCTTTGCAAGAAAACCTGAACTGCAGACTAGTGATGGCTGGAACCTCACTTTGATGAGATTGCTTAGTTATGCACTTCTTGTCCTCTACTTAAATTTAAACCTCATGTTGTGATCCCCAAGATGAACTTGTTGGGTCATTGGAGCCTTTTGCCCCACTTCCCACTGTAGCCATATTGAGTAACCTTTCAGTTTTTCAATATTACTTTTCTACTGTACTAGCCTAGTGAAGATGGCTTGGCCTGGCTTGTCAAGGCTTCTAGACACAGCATGGATTCTTATGGCCCTAGGAACAGTAATTCTCTCCCAGGACGTAAGTAATTTTATAGGTCCATCTAGAAAGACATAGTGGGCCCTCATCCAGAGTCTTGAGCTCTCACACAAGAACCTAGAGCAGTGCTTCTCAACCTTCCTAATGTGGTGATCATTTAACATGGTTCCTCATGTTGGGATGAATCCCAACCATAAAATTATTTTCGCTGCTACTTCATAACTGAAATTTTGCTATTCTTATGAATTGTAATATAAATATTTTTGGAATGAAGGTTTCTTAAGGGAGTCGTGACCCACAGGTTGACAACTACTACCCTAGATACTAAAAATGACCCAGAACAGTGGGAAGAGACCACTTTAGATGAGACTCAAGGGATATCCTTTTATAACTATATATAAATTTAATCCAAATCATCACATTTTCTAGCTGCCGGACTGGAGAGATAGGTCAGTGGTTAAGAGCACTGGCTGCTTTTCCAGAGGATCAATTTCTAGCACCCACATGACAGCTCCAATGTGTCTCTAACTCCAGGTCCAGCATATCCAACACCTTCACACAGATACACATGCAGGTAAAGCACCAATGTCCATAAAATAAAAGCCTGATTTTAAAGAAAACATCTTTTTCGAGCTGTCATAGTAGGTTTCAATTGTTGGGGTGGGATGGGAAGAAAACACTAACATGAGAAACAGAAACTCAAGGAATAATAACATGTTTGGAGAAAACCTCCATTTGGCACTATAGTTGACTTCATGTCTGACAATTAGGTTAATTCACTTTGTACAATTCTTATTTTTAAATGGGGACCATTTAATATTCCCATGTTGTTTGGATATTGGTTTTGTTTCTGTTTTCCTATCCAAACTAGCCAGTAAGAAATAAATACCAGTGCTCAATATATTTTAACTGGAATTTAAAATTATATAAGAAATAATGATGAAATTAATAATTTACAAAAATGGTTTGTGAAATTTAAGAACTGTACCAAGAAACGAGGTGTCTCATAGCAGGAAACTAAATTTTTAAATGTAAAAGTTGTGTCCTAGCTGAAGCTGCTAACTTCTGAGACACTAATGCCCCAATTCTTGGCCTTGGGCTTCAATACTTTCCTTTTCTTTATCCCCCCTCTTTGTTATTTTCTGAGCAATAGCACATCAAGGGAAGCCCTTACTATGTCCACATCAGAGACAGGCAGTGGTTTAGAGTGATTTGGATAATCATTGAGTTTCTGAGCTTCTTCTCTGAGTCCACATGAGCCAAGACAAGAAATAGACTCTTTTGCTGCAATGCCATATTGAGGTTAGAAGGATTGAGGTTTTTACTGTTTGATCTTTTGAGTTATTTTTTTGGGGGGTGTGTGTGTGTGTGTGTGTGTGTGTGTGTGAGAGAGAGAGAGAGAGAGAGAGAGAGAGAGAGAGAGAGAGAGAGAGAGACAGAGAGGCAGAGAGACAGAGAGACAGAGAGAGACAGAGCCTTTATACTTGTTAACTGCAAGCAAATGAGAAGGCAAGTAAAACAGGATTTGGAGTGATTGTCTAGCCTTAAATTCTAGGACTTTTGATTCTTATATGGAAAGAACCCCAGTTCTTTCTTCACTTGACGATAGTTCTTTTGCTCAAGATCCTCAGATGGATTTAAATGTCTTTCCATTAAAAAGCTGACAGGCAGAAGCTTTTCCTTACATTTTATGAAGGTTAGCTGGAAGTTCAGCCTGCTGTGAGTCTTGTCTGTACATTAACTTTTTAATTAAGAGGTAAGCTTCATGTTGTTCTTTTACAGCAGAAAATCAACAGATGAGAACTATAAAATTTTACAAGAGAATTAAAAAATAAAAAGTGTAACTACTTAGAGTCTACATAGTTCCGTTGTATGAAACATTTCAGAATAATAGTTATTGAGAGCATCATTTCAGAATTCTTGATTTGTCCTAAATTTTATTTTCTTTGAAATACACTGAATTTTTTCTCAGTTTATAAAGGATGTAATTTGTAAATAATAAATCACATTTTACACAAACAACCATTTAACTTTTATTTTAAGAGTAAATGAAAAGTTTCAAAATGAAATACAAAACTTTTTAAGGTGTATTCCTTAGGTGAAAATTTCCCCAAATGTGTTTAATCACCAGACAAGATATATTTAGATTACACAGCTAAGACATGTCTAAGGATCTTTATTAAACAGTCTTCATATGATCAGGAACGCATGCACATGACCTTGACAAGGTTAGCACCAATAAACCTATTGATAACAGTTTGGTACAGAAACCTAGCAAAGTGTTCTAAAGTTTGCATTGTAAAAAGCTCGAATCCCTGAGAAAAATCCATGTCCTCAGCATATAAAGGACTCCACAAAACCTTGTATCACAGTAACACAGAAGACTCAAGTGGTCTACAGCATGAAAATGAAAATGGTGATCCTCTTACAAATCTGAGGGGTAGCACTAGTGGCCACCAGTAGATATAAGATAGCTAGCCTACCAAAAGTCATATTCCATAAATCTTCTTCAAAAACTTTCATGCAAAAGAGTTCAAATCTGTTAACCTCACCCACCTGGTAAAACTTTTGTTTATACAAAGAATTCTCTCTATCTCTGTCTGTCTCTGTCTTGCCTCTTTGTCTCTCTCACACATATACATGTATATGCACCAATGTGTGCCCATGTGCATACACACACACACACATACACACACGCACACACATGCACACACACACTTCATGACAAGAACCTGATGGCCTGGAGAGGCCAACCCCTCCCCTTTTTCCTTAATTTTCTTTATACCAATTCTATTAAAACTAACCACTCTCAATAGATCACGAAGTTGGCCCCAGCCAATGGAGAAAAGATACAGTCACTACATGCCTTAAGATAAAATACAAGTGAATTTACAACCTGTGTGCTCAAATACAAAGTATTAGAAAATCTTATGAACTGAATTTCATTTTAGCCAGCTTACTTACATAAAATAACTAAATAAAACTTATTGATACTGGATTCTTGTAGCATTATTTATTAACAATATATGAATTTATGAGGTGAAAGAAATCTAATGTGTAGCTTACATGGTCTCTACAAAATGTAATTTGATAAAAGGAAGAATTTGTCACACAAAAATTTGTGTATATTGGTAAACATGCATATCTAAAAACTATGAGAACAAAACTTTTAATAAAATTTCTATAATAATTTTCAGAATTATTTACATGCTATTATATTCTGTATCTATAAAAAACAAGTATGCCTTTATATTACATTAAATGTTTTTAATTGAATATAGAGTCTAATGATGCAATGAACAAAAATGCTCTAAATTTTATTATTGGATATGTTTTTTATTTACATTTCAGATGTCATCCCCTTTCCACATTTTCCCCTGCCCCCCCCGCACAGACACTCCCTATCCCATTCTCCCTCTTTCTTTTTTCTTTCCTTCTTCTTCTACTTCTTCTTTTTATTTTTTGCTTTTATACCATTTTAATTACATGCAAGTATTAAGGTCAGTTCTAGATTGTAGAACTAGCACTACAATAGATGCAAATAGTCAGGGAACAAGGAAGAAAATAAAAACAAATAGTCAAAGAATAAGCAAGGCAGTAAACAAAATTCCATGATCACGCCCATGATCACTGTTTCTAAGGACTTATCAGGATGACCAAACTATCTGAGCCAACTTCCCTGTCCTAGCCCAAAGTTATTTTCATGCCTGAAGTCTACTTCTTTGTTCAAGCTTAATATTTAGATTCCTGTCTGAAATTACTTCTCTATTCTAGCCTAATATTTAGATTCCTGTCTGAACTTACTTCTTTGTTTTAGCCTAATGTCAGATTTCTGCCTGAAGCCTACATCCTTGTCCTTGTCCAATGTCATATTTCTGACTAGAAGCCCACTTCCTTGTCCTTGGTCCATGTCAGATTCTTGTCAAGCAGCCTCAAAGGCTCTCTGCCTCTCCCCCTTTATCTTTTCATTAACAAGACTGAGCCTGTCTTAGGTCATTCTGCCAAGAATGCCTTCCTTACCTATCATGGAATACGCATTATCAAAAGCAATGCACTTCTGTCTTAGGTTGGTAAGGCTCTGTGAAGAATCGTACCCATCCTTGGCTTGCCAGCCTATTAATTTAATAACTCTGGTGGTCCATTTTCAGGTTCAAGCCATGTACTTTGACTGCCAACATGTTGATGTTGTTAAAGATAAGCTTTAACATGATGGGCAAGGATATAAGTAATCCCAGGACAAAAGGGGCTAGCATGATCAAGCTATATATGCCAGTTTTGAAGCTTGACCAAAATAGAAATACTGACCTCAGGCCATGAGTAATTTTATCAGCAGTACTTACCACATCAACACTCAGCAGAGCAACATTCTTGAAATTCATAAGCTCACTATGCAAAGTTAAAACATCCAGAGAGGTGTTAGAATTATGCCATATACACTGCAATGGTATTTCAACTTCCTCCTAATTATAATGACTATCATTGTAAATTTTCGAAGTAACACAAATCCAATGGTATTTGGCATGACACTTGAGATGGCTCCTTACTGTTAAACTCTAAATCTCTTTCCACTAATTTGTATAAGATAAAGAGCATCAATCCATAGTTCCAAATGCCTATCTAAATCCTCTTGTATACTCAACACATTAGTAACATTTTTTGCTAAATGATTAACAGAAGTAGCTGTCTTAACTTCTTGTGTCAAAGCAATTGCAGAAGCAGTGGTACTAGCAATTAATGTAATTAAATCTGTTATGCCAGCATTAATCAAGCCAACTACCCTCTTGCTTCTGCTTAAAGCCTGACTCACTTCTTCCAGTACTTGCAAGCTTTTTTTCAGAAGGTTCTTTAATACTCAGGGCAATAAAACAAAATGTGGTTGGTAGACCGCCATTACAGACATGCCAGGTTTCAGCACACTAACACAGTTAGAAAGTGCACTGTCAATGCAACTTACAATAAATACTTTAAAAGAACCAATAGTAATTTTAACCTCACAATTAAAAGAACTGAAACGCATGTACTAACACTTGTTTGAAATACAGATACTGTCCCAGCTTCATCTCTTGCTACCATAACATCATAGAGAACTGCAGCCAACTTCCAAATATGTCTCTGAAAATGTCCAGAACCAGCCTTTTAAATGAAGACTGTTATTTCCAATATTAGATTGATTTCTATACCAGTCCATGATTGAGTCTGAATGACTGGTCACATTTAAAAAAATACAAGAGTCATTATAACTTCTCTTTTTGATTCTCTGTTCCACAAGGTCTAAAAACTTCAGGCAAGGCAGCTTGTCCCATCTATGATATAGGAAAGCAAAGGTGGGTCAGGAACACATGTCCAATACAGCTTCCCAGTCCCCATTGTGATGGCACTCAGCAAGCTCACAGATCAGCATCATTCTTTGTCCCAGCATCAGCATATCTCACTAGTCACTGTGACAGCCACAATGCTCTTTCAGCATCCTACAGAAAAAACACAAACATGCCCTCTTCCCCGTATTAAATATCTGATTATACTTCCCTTTCACTAAGACATAAGTAATGTAGAGTACCATAGGCACTCAGCAGAAAGTTCCTTGGCATCCAAATTTAAAAAAAAAAATTCAAATAAAAAAAAGCATGATTTAAATAAATGTGTGGTGTACGGGGATATACCGCCCCGTTTTTATTTTATAAAGATATTGTTTTAAAGCTCCATGGGTCTCTTCCACTGTCCCTTGTCCTTGAGGATTATAAGGAATCTCAGTAATATTGATAATATTAAATTGTTGGAAAAAAGTCTCGAATGTTTGATTTCAATAGCCAGTTTCAGTATCTGGGTTTTTTAATTTAATATTTTATTATTGGATAATTTATTTATCTACATTTCAGATGTTATCTGCCTTCCCCATTACCCACCCCAAAAACCCCTTATCCCATCCGCCCTCCTCTTACTTCTCTGAGTCTGTACTCACACCCATCCACCCACTCCCACGTCCCCACACTCAAATTCCCACATACTGGGGCATCCAGCCTTCATGGGACCAAGGACCTCCTCTCCCACTGATGCCCAACAAGACCATCCTCCACTGGCCATGAGGTTCCTCCATGTGCATTCCCAGGCTGGCTGTTTAGACCCTGGGAGCTCTGGTTGGTTGGTATTGTCGCTCTCCCCATGGGACCACAAGCCCTTCAACTCCTTCAGTCTTCTCTCTAACTCCTCCATTGGGGACCCCATGATCAGTTCAATGTTTAAACACACTAGCAAGTATTTTTCTGAACAAGATTGTTTCATCTTGATAATTTGATAGTGTATAGGTATATCAAATTATATATTAAGGCATCCAATCCTTTATTATAATGGATTTTATAAAATTCTCTTTCTCTCTCTCTCTCTCTCTCTCTCTCTCTCTCTCTCTCTCTCTCTTTCTCTTTCTTACTTTCTTTCTTTGTATATGTCTGTGTTTTGCCCACATGTATGTCTGAGTGATGATGTTGGATGCCCTGGAACTGGAATTATAAACAGTTGAGAACTTCCCTGTGGTTGCTGGGAATTGAACCTGGGTCTCTAGAAGAGCAGCCAGTGCTCTTAACCACTGAGCCATCTCTCCAGCCCCAAGGCATCCAATCTTACAAAATTATTTATACCCAACTGAATTAATGTTGAGTTAAACTAATTGTATAAATTGCAGTAAGAACCCATTTTACCATTGTTATAAAGAGCAGGAGATGGGAACTAGTCAATCAGTATATTTCATAGAGAGCAAAGACTAGAAGTTATACAAAAGTATCTCTTCATAGAGAATCAAACTTTAATTTTCATAATCTTTTATATTTTAAATTTACTTCTTAAGTTTCCCCAGCAATATACAAATTAGAAGGCTCTCAATATTTAATACAACAGATTTTAACAATGTAATCCCCATTTAGGTATAAAATACTAGTTATCTCTTTTCTTGATAAGACTTAATAACATAGCTCTCATCTATTACATACAGAATAAAACAAATACCCATTTCCTGAGTGTCACTTATAATCCTACTATGAAAAGAAAGTTTAATATAATGCAGGTAGCAAAGAAGATCTATCTAAATCAAGATCCTCGCCCCCTCCTTTGGCTGCCAGACTATTGAAACAGCAGACCCCAAGGAATGGACATTTTCTCAGGAATCTTAGGCTGAGAGAAAAGAATGTTTCAACCCTCGAGACTAAGCCAGGTAAAGGGGGAACTTGGAAGAAGTGATTTCACACAGACTTGAAATCTTTTTAGGACACTTTGCAGGACATACTAGAATATACACAGTGACTTAGTGAGATCACACCTTGAGCGGACTGATTAATTATGCATACCTCTAGCCCTCTATTTAAGCCAAAATCTTTTAGTAGTACCCCAAAGTTGAGCACAGGGATCCTTGGATTTTGTTTGTTCTTTTCCAAGTGGTCACATTGAATGTATGCCTTCTTCTTCTTTGACTACTACTCATCTTTAGCTCACCTACTAGGGACAGGTGTCCAAGGACAGTGAGGGCTGCAAGGACCCACAGTTTACACAGGAACAGGAGATAGAAACTGATCAGGCCGTTAGTGATAGGGACTTTAACTCTTGTCCTTGGTCAGAATCTGGAAGCATCTTACTTTCTGTCCTGCCAGGGGACAAGAAATGTCAGATGTGGACTTTGGCTCCCATTCTGGTTTCTTATTGCCTCTCTTCTTTTTTCAGAACCTCTTGCCTGAAGCATTAAAAGAGGACCTGGATTAAAATGAGAGACACTGGAGCACATTAGTGGACCAATTGGATGAGCCAGCCATTCCTACTGCCTCACCTCAGTTTCTGCCATAAAGCTTATACAATGGGCAGTGTGTGTTCCCATCTCCTCAAGCTGCTCTTGTTGCACGGGGTCTACCTTCCTTCTCTTAAGCTCCACTTAAGATAGATCTGCAGATTGAGCTCCATTTTATATTATCCTCCTGCTGTTCATCAAGCTCCATCTTCGAATTTGTGAGACACAGGACTCAAAAGTGGCCACTGGTTTTCTAAGATTCGAACCACCAGACCCATACATCTGAGATGAGACAATCTCCCTCACTCTCAGGGCTTCCTTTGCATTTCTCTGCCTTCCCGCTTCACTTTAACTCTAAAAGCACAGTAACAAGTTTGTCATAAGTCAGGAAAAAAGATACATTTCTGTGATTAGTTGCTCACAGCAAGTTGACCCCACATTGAGTGAACACTTCCCTGCAGCTAGTGGAATCACTTTATTCTGGGATGATACCTTTTCAGCTCAGCAGGCATTAACCTCTTTCTATACCTATGGAATGAAGCATAAAAATGAATTTTTGAAGTCTACCAACACCGAAGTCTGAACCTTGGTGCATTCTTCTACCTGGTACACTTCTGGCCTTCTGCTTTTTGCATGTTTTTCTTGTCATTTTGGAAGGTCTTTTGATCTTGGGGGGGGTCCTTTTGAACTAATTTCAATTTCTGGTTTCTAAATTCTTTTAGGGGGAGGCTTTCTTGAGCCAATAGGATTTTTTTTTTCAAATCTTTTTGGAAACTGCCATTTGTGTGACTTACATTGTCTTTTCAGAACTGTCCTGAGCCCATTGGCTGTCTGCTAGGACTCAGATCCTTTTTATTCAGCCTGGAACCCTAGCTTATAGAATTATGCCATTTAGTATCTTACACCTGGATTCACAAAACTCTGCCACGGACATGTCCAGAGGTAATTCTCCTAGGTGATTCCAGCCCCTATCGTGTAAACAGTAAGAATAATCACAAACAAAAGTTTGAAATGTGTTGCCAACTAGAGAAAGGAAAAAGGAGGAGAGAGGGTGTGGAGAAGAACTTGATTCAACTCATTTAAGTCTAACACATACTGTCTTTGGGATGTTGATGCTTCCCTCTGATAATTACACTTGCTTTTTTTCCTTCTGAATGTATAATTATTTATCTCAGTATGCATCACAAATTAATGTAACTGATTTTGTATTTCATCTTAAGCAGCAGGGAAAATCTTAATCTGCTCCAAGAGTTCCCTGAAACAAGAGAGTAACAGGCTCTGGCTACTTCAGTCGTGCATGTTTTTAACTTAGTGACTGTGAACATTGCTATTTGGGGCATGACTAACTTGAAACTCACATGTTCTGTGTATGAATGCGAATGGTTGGGGAATGACTGTATTGTGTTAATATGAGGAGCTGTTGCCTGTGTCTATTTATGTCACTCCATTTCTCCCCTTTCTCTGAAAAAGCTGCTAGCTGAAAAGCAGGCAGTTATGTGAAATCTGTAGAATTTAGAACTAATAGGTCGGGGAGCTGATTAGGCACAGATTTCTTCTCAGCCCAGCTCAACTAAAATGTAGATACTGAAATGTTAAATTTGAGTTTCCTGGTGGAATGGTTTATATCTGGTGCCTTTAAATGTTAATTAGTAGAATGGTTTGGTTCTGGCATTTTCAGATTTTAATTCTGAAATAGAGGATGATTATGGTGTCTTGCTGTAGGCTTACAAAAGATAACAAGATGATTGACAGGAAAGAAAAGCAGATAATCTGGATTTGTCACAAATACAGTTTGTGACTTCTATTTTAAAAGGCATGATAAAGCTACACTTATAAGCATAGGTGTTTTTAATTATTTTGAAACTTACTTTAAATGTATCATTATAAAATCTATTAAATATTCTTCAGAAAACATTTTTAAAAGTTTAGATTAAGAAAAATCCAGTATTCTAAAATAAGTACTTAAGCAAGCAAATACACATCTAAACTATTTTGTTGGAAATGTAGTTTGTTTTTATACAATAATATTCAATGGAATCATGATAGGAGAGTTTATTAAATATTTTTTGCTACACAGATTTTGATAAATTTTCTTCTAAAAATTCGAGAAAAATTAAATTAAAAAAGTCAAGGAGAACAAAATATAAAAAATGAAATGGTTTTGATTAATACAACAAATGCTTCAAATTTTACTATGTTTTAATTAAACAATTGCTATGAGTTTCTTTATCACAAATACTGTTATACATAAGGTGATAAATAGGAAATTATAATTAATGCTGTGATATATATGGAATGGTGGATATATGTCTGTCATATATCCATATTACACTTCATAATGTAAATTACAGATGATACAAATTGCAATAAATAATAACATATAAGACCATATAAGCTTACAATATATATGTACATGTATATGTACATGTACATGTACATGTACACATTACACCTCTCTTGCCACCAAGATCATCAACCTGAATTTGGTTCTTAAGATTAATATGGTAGCAGAAGAGAACCCTTTCCTACAAACTCTTCTGGTCCTCACATGCAGATCTTGGCATATGCAATCTTCCCACCTCCACCCATACCCAAAAGAAAATGAATGTAATTTAAAAAAAAATGTTATGTTAGTGTTACCAAAAACAGAGGTAACTAATGTTTTGAGTTTCTTTCTTCCATTGTGATGGAAACAAAAACACTTTGATCAGCAACAACTTGAAGACAGAAGAGTCTTATACCTCCAAGTCACAGTCCATTATTGAGAACAGTTAGCGCAAGAATTCAAGACAGGATTCTGAAGGCAGGACTGTTTGCTATGTAGTACAGAATTACCTCTGGCCAGGAAACCTACTCACAGATGTTAGACACAATTAACAAAGCCAAAGTAGCTCAGACCAGACAGTTATTTTCAAAAGAGAATGTTCCAGAACCCAGACCAGGCTAGCAATTCACAGTGGCCAAGATGGTTCTTGGTTTTGTCTATGAACTAGGTCATCACCATGTATTATATCTTTGGTGAGAGCTCAAATTCACAATCTAATGAAATTCGCTCATCAGCACAAAGGGGAAGGTAAAGTGTAAGGACATGTGAGTCCTTGCTGGGCTGATACATTAAAACTTTGTAAAGGGAAAGGAACAGATGTAAAATTGTATATAAAGTTTCTCAACTATGTACACTAGTGATCACAGCCATTTTAAAGAAGCAAACAAACCAGCAGAAGTGAATTTTCCAGAATGTCAACAGAGTTCTGTGAAGGATAGATGAAACAAAATATTTTCTGCTTCTACAATGGTAGATGTTCTCTGATAAAATAAAAACAAAACAAACACAAAGTTTCTCAAAGTCAAAAAGTGGAATGCTACTTGCTGTCTTTCCTGCATACTTCTGTTTAGCTAGCTCTTATAAATAGCCCAGGACCAAAGAATAGTGCTGTCCACAGTGGGCTAAGCCTTATTACATATTTAATATTCAAGACAATCCCTCACAGACATGGCCACTGGGCAGTTGTATATAGGCAATTCCTCAATTGAGACCTCTCTTCTTACCTAGGGTGTGCCAGGCTGATGGTTAAAGCAAAATAGGACAGCTTACTTAAGGAGAGACTAAATTTAAAAACTACTTTTCTATAAAATGCTCAGAAAATTTCTATCTTGGTCTTTTCTAGACAAACTTAAAAGTGTAAACTTTAAATATTATGTTTTAGCCCATATGCAGGTACTTGTAGTGATCTCTAGAATCAACAAATTTGTTCCTTGGCATGGATAAATTATTGGTTGGCTGGGAAATAAAGAAAAATGAGCCTCAGAGAAATTTAAGGTGACAGCTTTATACCTTCAGGATGGGAGAGGCCCTTAGGCTGGGATTCTGTTAGATGGACACTGGTTTACAGTGTCCCAGTATTCTTCCTTGTTTCTATTGTTGCTGTTTAGATAACCAGCCCCATGTCTTCCCAATATTTCTCCTCACAATGGCTTCAGGGAATAACAAGCTGTCATCTTAGGAAGCTCATTTTTGCTCTCTCTATACCTCTATTTCTTCCCCACAGAGACACTGTTGCATGGTTTCTTGGTTTTCCTTCATAGGAAATGTACACATATTTTGTCAGTGTGTAGATAGACTATTTTTTTCTATTGTGATAATAAAGTTGTCACTCAGCAATTCAGTGATAATAGATGGTATGTGTTGCTATAAATAATGTTATAACTTGAGTATTTTGATACAAGATTTAGTGAGAGTATACATGGTAAATTTATAGTGACTAAATCAATATTGTTTACAAAAAAGCAATAGTAGGCACGGTCTCTCTAGTCACTGAATTGCTATACTCATTATTTTTTTTTGTAATAGTCAATGTTCTAATGACTTGGGCAGAATAATGTTTTACAAGTAGGTCTCTGAAAATGTGATATAATTAAAATATTGTTATAAATTGTATTCATCATGTTTTTTAGTTTGCTGGTATTTTAATGGCTATTTAATGACTCTATCTATTCATACCATCCATACTTGTCAGAAGTATAAGAATTGGCCTAGAGAACAAGATTCTGTGTGGCATTAAGGTTATTGTTTGTTCTTTGACCTGACTGTTAGACTTCTGGTTGTTTAGTTCATTAAAACTGAGTTTTAATGAAGCCAAGGTATATTTAACTATGTATTTGTGATAATCTCTTTAATGGACACTTTCTAAGCAGCTGTGTTAAAATGATTGTAGTACATTTAACACTTTGTGTTCTGTGGTTAGAAATATGTGGAGCTGTCTGTTAGAAAGTTATCTATTTATTATGCAAATTTTGAAAAGTCAAATACATGTAAATTTTATGCAAAAATGTATGCAAACTGTTCAGAAAGTGTTCTCTTTTATGTGATTATACATATACATATACATATACATATACATCATACACATATTGCCAATAAAAGTGTTCTGACATTTCTGCTGCTTTTAATAGTCTCCATTCAGATACAAATTCAAACAAATGTGCCATTTAGGAAGGCATGCTACATGAAACCCTGGTCTACATCTGTTTGCTTTGGACACATAAGTATTTTGTGACTGAACCTATAAATGCATTTGTGTATCAGAAAGTGAGTCAAATTGTGGTCACTGTCCCCCAAATATGTAGGAGATCCAAAATTCTGAATTTTGCCAGTACTATAGACCTGTTACTTTCCTGAGCCAAAGATTCTAAGTTTTGTTTCATAACTAGAAGCCAAATTCAGTCATAGATAGGAAGAACTTCCGTGCTAATTGTTGTTAGCTACTTCGTGTACTGAATGTATTTATATTCTACAAATACCTAAGCTTTCTAGAATGCAAAGTTTAGGAGAACACTTTGCTGGGCTAGTGTCTTGTAAGTTAGAATGTTAGTGGTGCTAACTTTTTCCAGGCCTGTGTTCTTATGTTCCTAATTTTATCTTGACTATGATATTGAAGTCAAGATAATTAGGTATTCATGAATACTGTGCACCCTGAGCAGTGTCTCCTAATTATTTAAAAGGTATTGGCGAAGAGGCCCTGAGGAGCATATCTGTAAACAAGTACTTAATCTTCAAACTAGCTTTCTTTAAATGTTTGCTCTTGTTGGCTGTATTTCCTACTGTGAAATTTTCAACTGTTTTCTGTTAAATTATGCAGAAGTACAACTTCTGTCAAAAGAGCCTAAACAGGATATTTTTGTTTAGGAGATGCTAGGCTATCTCCTACAGGACAGGCAAAATTAGATTCAAGATTGGACTCCAGGTGGGCTAGATCTAAGATAGATACTTCTCCAAGATCTCTTAGTTGCTTGAATTTAGCCATATGGATTTATTTTTCAAATGATTTTTTTTGAATTTCAATTCATCTCAACCACAGTTTCCTCTTCTATTCCACCCATTACCTCCACATCCCTTTTCTCCTCTCCCCAACTTCTCCATTTTCCTTCAGAAAAGAACAGGCTTCTCTGGAATACCCACCAAATACAGCATAACAAGATATACTAAGACTAGGCAAAAACTCTCCTATCCAGGCTGAGTAAGGGAACCCAATAGGAAGAAAGAGCAGATGAAAGAGTCAGACACTCCCACTCCCACTGTTAGAGGTCCCACACAGACACCAGGCTAACAAATATTATATTTGCAGAGGACTTAGCACAGACTCAAGCAGTCTGTGATTCTCTATGAGCCCTGCTTAGTTGAAGTCTATGGGCCGTGTTCTCCTTGTAACCTAAACCTCTATGGCTCTTACATTTCTTCCTCCCCTTCTTCCATGGGGTTCCTGGAGCTCCAAGGGAGGGACTCAGTGAAAATCTACAATTTGGGCTCTCTCTCTTAATATTAGGCTATAGGTCTGCGCATCTGTTCCCATCAGCTGCCAGTGGTAGCCTCTTTGATGAAGATTGAGTCTATGAATATATCATTAAGAATCATTTATTTTTTTCTATCATAGGACTCTGGGCTATTCAGCTTCTGATTCCTAGCCCTCACCCATGGGCTTCCTCTCCTGGTATTGGCCTCAAATTAGACCATTGGTTCACCACTCCCACAAGTTCTGTGCATCCATTGCTCCAGTACATCTTTTAAGCAGGATAGATTATAGGTTGAAGGTTTTGTGGCTGGGTTGCTGTCACAGCCCTACCTCTGAAATCCTTGCGTGGTTACAGAGAATGGACAGTTCAGGCTCTGAATCCTCTATAACTAGAAGTCCTCACTAGGGTCACTCTCATAGAATCCTAAGATTTCCACATCACCCACCCCCTCTGCCACACAAAAGGCCCTCTAATTCCAGTTATCTATCACAATACTTTCTCCCTTTCTCCCTCCCTTTCCCTCTGCTTGATCTCTCCTATTCCCATACCCATCTGCCTATACCCTTCCCAAAGTTATTCTATGTCTGCTAGTCATCCCCTTTAGAGTCCTCCTTATTACTTAGCCCTCTGGCTAAAACAATCATGAATAATAAAAAAGCTCCCAGAGGTATCACCATCCCTGATTTCAAGCTGTACAACAGATAATAAAACCACATGGTATTGGCATAAAAACAGACAATGTTGCTCAATGGAATCAACTGAAGACCCAGACACAAACCCACAGACCTATGGGAGGTATCCCAGACAGTTCTAAAAACCTAGCAGACCAACTAACTACAGAGCAGATAGGAATACAGACAATGATGGTCAATGGTTGGTGGGTGACACCCCAGGCCTGGACTCTTGATTATTTAAACCTTCAGTTCTCTATTTGAACCTGCATTTCATAGTTGGCACCCTAATGATGGACTTGGAACCACTGGATCTTTTATTTGTTCCTCTTCCATCATGGCTACAGTGAATAACTCTCTTTTCTCTGTTTTCATTATTATTTAGCTCCTTTACTGACATTAAACATATTCAGCTGAACCAGGAGTAAGTCTTCTAGAGCCCAGCCTTTGACACTAAAGCATTCATTAATGTTTTTCATCTTTATATCTCAATTACATCATTAATAATGAACTTGTATTTACCAGTTTTATTCTTAAGAAAAATAACAATACTCTAGTAAAATAATTTTAATTGATATTATATATATTACTACTCTATTTCTGTAATTATATATAATGATAAGTAGATGCCTTATCAAATTCATGATTAGAAATCTTGTCTGTTAACATACATGTTAACATGACACAAAGTATTGTATTTGCAATCTATTTGTATTTTTTTTAATTATTTAAAATAATGTATTTCATATTATCTAATTTTCTATTAGTTTGCCTATTCAAAAAATGAAAGAAATTTAATTTCTTTTTACAGTTAATTTTGGAATAAAATCCTTATCAGCATTTATAAAGCTTGTACAAAACTTTGTAACTCAACAAAAGTCATTTTCAGAGTGAATAAATGCTGACTTATGAAAGTGATACTTTCAGGGAAAATATACTAGATGTTTATTATCTTCCTATAATGAGTTCAAATATCTCATAATATATTCATAGAAATTCAGTATTTTCTGAAACATTTCTAGTAGATCAAAATGTACTGTTACAATACGGTTTAAAAAGTTATCGGTTCTTGTATTTAGAAGACAGTACACGGTCGTCAGTTCTTTGGACAGATAGTTAAGTCTCAGCTCCATTTAAGACAAATAAGATTTGGTGGCAAGAGGGCTTTGGTTAGTTAGTTTTCCCAGCTTCAGAATATAGAATTAACATATGAAAGAACTGGATCCTAACCATTAGGACACCATGAAGTTTAATGTATTTCAATGTCTATATTCCTTTTAGGTTGAAATAAAAACTTTAAATAACGAGTTTTCCAAGGTACGTGAGGGCTGGCCATGATACACACCAACTCTGAAATTCCGAAGCTGGCATTTAAATTAGACAATCTAACAATAATAATTTTAGTATACAGAGAGTTACTCACAAAAATTATGTGACCATGTGTACTTCACGAGTTTTAGGACTCCTAGGAGTTAATTAGATTTAGAGTTAGAGGGTCTTCTTGGTTCCTAAAGCAAGAGTTGTCACTAAGGGAGTGTATGGGTCTGTGTGTATGCTGCTTAATAGGGATTGCTTCTCAGGGTGTCACCAACTTCCAGATATCCCATTTCAGGTGTTCTAGGAACTTGGGTACCTAGGGATGTGCAACTGCTCACGGTGCAGAGTAAGCGGCCCTTTGGTGCATTTCCTGGACAGACTGATGCAGCTCCTTCAAACCAAGAAACTGGTTGTGTTCTTCTAATAGAATTCCATATAAGACTGCTGCTGGACACAGGTCCAATCACTCCAGTACCTCTAATAAGACTCTGATCATCTACAGTCTCATGGAATGGGTTAGAGAGAACATCAACCTCTTGTCTTTGGAGTCCAAAGGACTTTCATGCAGATAAATCTCTAATGTATTAGGAACCATTGCTATAGCCATCATTTCTCCAACTTTCACAGAGCAAGTTATCATAGACACAGACATGCACACACATGACACATACAGCAGTTCCCCGATGCACAGGGCACCCTTAGATCATATAAACACAAGCCAACAAGACTCTCCCATAGTGTTACTGCTCCTTATGCCTCAATAAATGACAGAAGTGATCTCTCAAATATTTACTCCAGTTCAAATGTAGGAGTGGCTTCCTAGCTCCTTGATCATTATCCCAGAACATAACATAGGCAGTACCTATGGCAAAGTAGACCTTAGGTGGACACAATGTATCTCATATCTTATAGTGCTACAAAGTATGTGGACATGAATACAGTGATATGTCCTTGAATGTGGAGAAAGATTAAACTAAACTTTACAAAGTTTTGACAAACCAGGCTGTGCAGAAAAGCCAACAAAGTAAGAATTCTGCCCAGCAAAATCTGAACTTTTCCATTCAGTAAATGGCTCAAGTAAACTTTGAAAGTTATAGGCATTCAAAATGTAATTTCTTTTCTATTTTTGAATATTCATTAACATTTCTCATTAAAACAGTTCTCCAGATCACAGTTATTAGTAATACTCGTGTGCCCCTTGTATTTAGGTCATCAGTGATGTATACAACACAATACAAAACAAAGCAAACAGATGGGTTTCTACACCTAAGTGGCCCTGCCTATACCATCCTGAAGATTGTTCAAGGAGAATGTGGTGGGGGTGGGTTGGAAGTTAGTTGTAGGTTGGAAGTGACTAGGTCATGGACTATTTGCTCACCCTCTTAGTATTTTGAGAAGCTCCCAATGGTTACTCAAAATGACAATAGCTCCTTAGAAGAGAGGTCCCAATGCCATGGAAAGCAGAAATTTTAGTCCAAGCCAAAATAAATAAATAGAATTAGCAAGGAAGCATAGTAGCTTGAGGAAAAGCGCATCCTTTGTAACTCGGCTCTTACAGAACCAGATTATCAGTAATAGGCTGGGGAAACAGGTTATCTCAAAGACCCTTTCCCTTGCATTCAATATGGAGTAGCATACAGTCTGCCAGTGTAGTCCACAAGGAAACATCTAGGTCCAAGCAACAGCCGTGTCTGTACTTCTCAGTTCTCCTCACAGCTCTTGGTAGTGAAGTCAGGCTGGCTTTTGAGTGAAGACATAAGGACTTCAGAAAGATACAAGTATTTTTTCTCAAAGGCCAAGAGGGGAAGGGCATTTCTCAAAATACAATAACTTCAGTATGGAAGAGACCAGGAGAAGTCTGGGGCATCCACATACCTAAATCTTCCAACTGTCTCTTCAGCTCAGGAGCTGGGTTCATGGACAGTAGCAAGTACAATCTTCATACTCAATTTATTAATCCCTGAAAGAATATCTGTAAGTATATTCATTCTCTTTCCTTACAGGTGGGCTATGCAGGGCCTATGCAGGAGGGTGGCTCCATTGCAAGATCTAGATGCCCGATCTCAGCTGACTCAAGTCAAAGATATGATGTCTTCCAGACCACTGTCCAGGCTTTTGTGTATCGCAGGAAACCTTCCTTAATGTCTTTCAATTCAAGGCCCATTTTCTTACATTTGTTCTTGTATTTCAGAAACTCTCTATATTTTCTTCTGAACACTTGTACATTCTCAGATCCTCTCCCAATAAAAAATTGTGAGAAAGTCTTCTCACAAAGCTGTATGTATGTAATGTGGGAGTTGATGTTATTTTTATTTTTTTTAGTTTTCATTATTAAATCATTACATAATATACAGAAATAATTTTTTTTGTTTTCAGTTCACTAGATGGTTTTCTTTTCCAAAGAACAGTCATTCTATGCTTCCCAAAACAGGCAAGGAAAAACCAACAGGCAGATCACCAATCCAGTGTTTTGACTGAATTTCCTGTTTTAAGTGAGACAATCTGAAGTTATACAAACTGTTCCATGAAAATTTGTTCCCAACTCTTCAGAAGCCACTTACAACCTGAATGCCTTGGAGGTCCCAGAAGCAAAACAGTGCTGGAAACCCTGGCTTTCAGACTCCCTATAAGCCTGAGCACACCGTATGATCAAAACATGTGTTGTGTAATGTTTTAAAAATGAAAAATAAAAATAAAAAACAAAAATAATGTTATTTATAATGCACATAAGGATAATCTAATGTCCTAACAAAATCATTTTAACATGTACATAAAAACTACAGAATTGCTAACAAAAATTATAGGACAAAAAGTTTGAAAAAGGATGTGTATTCAAGGACTAAAATAGTCAATATTATTAAGACATCAACTCTCTCTAAAATTAAATGATAATGAAACACAACCTATATTTTAAAATCTCACAGAATTTTGTTGCTTTTGAACAAGATAATCATAATATATCAAGAAATATATAAGACATAGAACAACTAAAATTACTTTAAAAGAGAAGTAGATTTGTACTGACTGATTACAAACTGATCTATCAGAGCCATACTAGACACACAGGTCGATGGAATAAAGTTGGAAAATCCAGAATCAGTTTCTATATTTATTATCAACTTTTAAAAACAAAAGTAACAGATGCTTAATGAATAGAAAATTGAGTCCATTATTAATTTTTTTGTTTTAGTGTATAGTTGATGGTGTTCCATTTGCTTAAAACATTCTCTTCTGTTAGTCCCAAATTATAGTTTAAAAACTGAAATAAAAACAGATGCTATTTAAGATTTCCATTGCTTAGTTATATACTACTAGTTCTTGATGCTAGTCTAGGTGCTGTGGGCATGCTTGGCCCTGTATCTCCATCTTTCAATGCTAAGCTAGAGAGATGCCATAGACATGTGAGGCAGAGACCTATCAACAGCTTGTTCATATATTGTCATGAAACTGACCAGGGAATTGGGATGCTGAGGTGTCAAAGTGCAACTGCAGCAGCAGTTATTAAGTTAGTGAAGGGGTGAGATAAAGAAAGGGTAGAATTGTCATCACATATTTGGAATTCAGTGTTTGCAATACCTACTGAAATGGAAGGGTAATGTGAATTACAAGAGATTCTACATTGCCAGAAACAGATGTGGGGAGAAATTAGGCCACTCTATTTTTATTACCATTTCTTTATTCAGTGAACAGAGGTAAAGTCATCCATTATATGTGCTGATGGCTTGAGGGGAGGAAGGTGTGAATGTGTCTTCTGGAAAATGGAGTCAGCAATTGTGGGAAGAGAGAGATTGCTGGGTCCTGGTGAATTACTTAAGGGATGCTGTGATAAATTTAAAGCACACCCAGTCAGCACTATCACATTTAAATATAACACTCATAAAAGAAATAGCCTGTGTGTGATCAGGTCTGAGATTTAACCACTCTCTATGAGAGAGAGAAGAGGGACCGAGGGAATTGAGGATACCGAGGAAGAGATTGTTATGATGGACACATGGCCTAAAGTCAAATACACAGGAGGTAGAAAAGTAAAGCCTTAAAAATAACACAAAATCAGAATCTGCTTTAAATAACAAAATTGAGAAAATACAGTCATTCTAGAAAATTACCAAGGGAGAACTCTAACTCAGTACAGATGACATGAAACAGTGTGGAGAACATTTATTACCCTACTACCAGTGACAATGATCATGAAATATACCCAGAAAAATGTTAAATTTGAGTTTTATAAACTTGAGCTGAGCATAATCAGTAAAACCTTATATACTTCCTTAACTAAAAACTTTTATACAGTATACACTGAATGTGTTTTTGCCCCTCCCCCAACTTCTCCTAGATCTTGCCTACCTCCCTATCCACCCAATTTCATGTTCTCCCCAACTATATATTCTAAAAGAAAACAAAATGAAGATAAAAATAAAAAAACCAATAAGACAAAGAAACATGAAAATGAAACAACACCCTTGCAAACAAACAAACAAACAAAATCACAAAACAGTTACAGAGATTTGAAAGGATATGATCACTCCCACATATTATGACGTAAGTTTAGTGACCAGCAATCCAGACATAAATAGGATGAGAAAGGACAATCACAAATCACTGTCATTCCAGACCTAACAAAAAAGGAAAATCTTAACAAATTATATTCAGTAATATGTCATATCAGCAAATATGAACATGGCATCCTGTTTCATTGCAGATAAATATAAGAATCCTTTAGGGTATCGTAGGATATTACTAGAATTCAACACATCGATATATAACAGACTGAAGAATTAACTCAGCAGATCCAAAAGCAAAATGTCTTAAGAACAAAATTTACCAGTTTTCCAAATTTGAACAACTGGAAAGAAATCTATCAAGAGACAGGAGATAAAAAAAAAATACAAGGTATATGCCACCTAAAAATTCTAACTATGATAGGGGTCTAAATTTCTGAAGAATTTTGAGATCTAGAATAAGAGCCAAAGGCTATTAAGTGTAGAGGTAATTGTACTGCAATAAATAATATTTAAAGATCTCTAAAGGATTGATTCTGGGTATTAAAGTCATAGGATAACACAAATAAGACTGTCATAATTAAAATGAGATATAAGGACCAGGAGGGTGTCTCAGTGGGTAAAAGTGATTGCTGCAAAGCCCAGCAACCTGAGCTCAGTCCCCAGGACACACTTGGTAGATGGAAAGATCTGACTCCTGAAAGTTACCTTCTTTCTTCCATGTAAATGTCATGGCACATGCACACATGCACATACACACAAGTAAAGAAATAAATGTGATGAAATGGTACACAAAATTGAATACTAAAATTTTGAATCATCCAAATCCATTCATGAGAAAAGAAAGAAAAGGTCAATATTATTTTAAAGTAAAGGTAGACTAGGGCAGAGTGGTATAAGATTATATTAAGTAAATGTCTTTATATTTAAATAGCAGAGAATTGTAGGCTTAATAACACACAAAGCCAAATATATGACATTTACAGCAAAAATATTATCAATAGAGGTTATAACATCAAAGTTTTTGAGTAGCTGTGTGAGTCCTGCTTCTTGTCATCCACACCCTGCATGATACACTTCCTTGACTGATGTGATTTGGTGTGAAAAAAATAAAGAGTAGCAAATGTTATGGGATAGTAAAGACGCACACATCAATTCATTTTACTTACTAAAATGTATCTTTACTCAGTTGTAGTATTATTTTTAAGTGATCATAGAATATTAACTAAGATAGAGGGTATTATAGATTATAAAACAAATCAGGTCAAATGTCAAAAAATGGGAAAACTATAAGGTATGTTCCTTATTTGTCCTGGTGTTAGATTAGAAATTGTTTGTTGCATTCATGTATACTTGTCTACATATTTATGTGTGTGCATGTGTGCATATGCACAGCATTTACATGGAAGAAAGAAGGTAACTTTCAGGAGTCAGTTCTCTCCATCTACCATGTGTGTCCTGGGGACTGAACTCAGGCTGCTGTGCTTTGCAGCATACAATCAGCTTTACCCATGAGTTAGTGTGTGGGTATGTATGTGTGTGTGTGTGTACACTTGTGGCATGGTGCAAATGTGGAGGTCATAAGACACTTTGTGTAAGCCCTACCTTGTAGAGGTCAAAGATTATGCTCAGGTCATTAGACTCAGCCACAGTGCCTTTACCCACTGTGTAATTCTACTCACCTGAAAGATTAGAGATTCAGGTCAATAAATTATCTATTAAATGTTCAAAAACTTGCAACATAAGCAACATGTATTTAAATGACTCAGATACTGAAACCGTACGATAATTTAGTATAGTATTACTAAATGAAAATAGTAAAGTTTGTATCTATTATCAAAACTGTTACAGAAAAGTATGTGAATGGTTGAATATATTGTAAAATATTAAAACTATTATTAAAGAGTTATTTCAATGCATAGCCCCAAATCTAACCAAATCACAAGTTAACCTAACCAAAGTTCTGGGGAAATGTACCAAATTTTAAATATGCTTCCAAGATAGAAGTTGGCATGTCTTCAAGTAATTTTATATGCAGATATTAAGATATCCAACAGACAAAGGCATTGCAAATAAACTGAGCAAGGTAACCCATGAACATAGATGTAAACATTATCAGTCAAATAGGCAGCCAAACAAAGCCTCATGAGAACACAGGCATGTGAACACAGGCAGGACAAACCTAGCTGATTAACACGAGGCACGTAAATCATCACCTTAACACAGTACAGGAGAACAACATATCCTTTAGACAATTTTAACAAGAATCCTGGATAGGAGAAGTACAACATGTCTTTTTTAAGGGATGGACTCAAAGCAAATTGAAGCAGAAAGATGAATGAGAGGTTGGATGCAAAGCAGAAGGGTAAGAAACTGAACTTGAGGAGGTCCTGCAGGAGGCATTAGATGGGTAGTCTGGCAAGAGTAGATGGCCACAGAACTAAAGATGAAGCAGAAACCTTTATGCCAGACAATGCTGCCCTTGGTGCAGGTGATAGCCGAGAAGTAAGCTTAATGGTAAGCCAAGGTCCACCATTAACGATCAATGTGGGAAAACCATTCAAAATCCAAATCATACACCAGCACATTCACTAAAGAATGAATAGATTAATTCATCCATAATGGCACTGTTTTCTGTATTAATTAACTTTTAAGTTCTCAGTCTTACCTCTTATCAAACCTCTCAGTGCAGAATAAATTTTGTACAAATTTTGGTACGATTTAAATGGTATAGTACATGTATTACTTTCATGAAACATTTCATTAAAACATCAAAGAAATATGGGTAATATCAATAATATCAATCAACATGATTCTAGTAAGGGTTTTTTTTTTTTTACTCTTTTAACCCCTCCTCCCCGCTCCTCCCCCCACACTGGTTGAGACAGTTTCTGTCTCTAGAAAGCAAATTGATCAAAGTCGTCCTTTATAGAACCAAGAGGTACTTAAGTTCTCCGAAGTCTGTGCATCTGTGATGGGAGAATAAATGACCTCATGGTCACCATCACAGCATGACTTAGCTATAGGCAGGCATGCATGTGCCACTCAGCCAGGTGCTACTGGAAGTGCACGGACAGGCAGAGATGCTCTGAAGTTATATTTGAACATTTAGAGGCAACAGTGGTAGTTCCTGTTACAGGCATGCACCAAAGTTACAAACTGTAAAGCTGACTCCTAAGTGAAATTTTATTGTCAGAGGCTCTTTTTATGTGCAGTATTAATGGGGGGAATCAGACTTAAAGGTATTACTTTTAGAGGAATGAGGGATGATCAGAAGAGGGAAGAGAGGAGCAGGATAAGATAATGGGGCTGGGTCAAGCATGCGTTGTGCATACATGACAGCTTTGCATTGAAACCCATGATGTCGGAGGATGAATATTCACTTGTTGGCTCTTTGCAGCTGGCAGGTCCAGGCGAGAGGAGAGAGCCTCCGGTTCCAGCCGGGTTTCTCAGGGCTGAGCCGGATGGTGAGTCTCAATGGCCCAAAAGAAACACACCTGATTGGAAGTCTTGTCGAGGCAGGAACTCAGCTTTAATGTAACAACCTCTTGTTTGTATAAACTTGGAGCATACGGAGGAGGGGTTTTGGAGGGGTGAGATAACATAGGGGGCAGGGAAGGGTGACAGAGGGTATGGGGTGACTGACAGGGCCAATTACAAAGCTCTACTTCAACAACAGATGAGCAGAGGCAGGACTAAACAGGTCCTGTTGAGTCACTCCGGTATGGAAGTGACTAAGACAGGTCTCAAACTTGAGCCAGTCTTAGACTCTCCCACAAGGCCGCAAAAACTTTGTCCACAAGGCCCAAACCAGGGCCGAAATGGGGCCCAACATTCACCAAAAAGTGAAAAAGAAAGGAAAGAAAGGAGGAGTGGACAAGCAAAGGGGAAAGAAAGGGAAGGAGGGAAGGAGGAGGGAAGAGAGAGAGAAAAAGAGGGAAGAGAGGGAAGGGAAGAAAAAGGGGAGAGAGAGAGGGAAAACTAAATTTAGGTTAACACTGAATCCAAAAGAGAATGAAAAATAGTAGAGGATGCTGATCCTGTTAGCACAAGCATTCTGTTTAACTATGGAATTGTAATTTGAAACTAACTCTGTGATCAACAACCTTCCTGACCACATTTTCATGCCTTTCAAACTAAAGAAGCAATTTATCTTCTGTAAGCCCAAACTTAAAGGAAGGTTCTTCAGCAATGAAAATAAGAAATGATTTTCATTTGATTTCTCTGAAGATATTATTCTAAAGAGAGTGACAGAGAGAAAGAGACAGATAAAGAGGGAGAGAGAGAGAGAGAGAGAGAGAGAGAGAGAGAGAGAGAGAGAGAG
>NW_021605171.1:1246537-1264576 GCF_004785775.1 Grammomys surdaster | reverse complement strand
GAGAGAGAGAGAGAGAGAGAGAGAGAGAGAGAGAGAGAGAGAGAGAGAGACATGGGCACACAGAACAGACAGACAGAGAGAAAGAGACACAGAGAGACTGAGACAGACAGACAGACACACACACAGAGCGGGGGATCTCTGGGTTCTGTCTCATTTTCATTAAACATTTTCAACTGGTTAGAATTAACTACAAAAGATGTCACACAGCAGCTCCGTAGTGACTCTGACTTAAATAAATATGTTGTATGCCTGACGTTTAACACTGACTGCCACTGGTCCTCACACCACTCTCAATTTAAAAAAGACAATGTATGACTGTTTTTTGGAGTGATGGTAAAATCCATACAGACACCTGCATGCCAGATGTGTGCAGCCCCACATGTGCCTGGCTATTCTGCCTGCAATATTTACCACAAAGTACTCTCCTCTTTGGCTCAGTTGAGAAAGAAACCCACCATGCACAATGTCTCAGCATTTTTTTCTTATTATTCTTTTATCTTGTCAGTCATATGTCTTCAGTTTTCCTTCTAAGAGTTTTTATATGACTAGACTTATTCAGAACCCACAAGCCATTTCTTTTTTCCTTGATTACCGAGAACTGGGGATTAATTGTACAGCTTTAATTTGTTTTTATTTTTAACACATGGGCAGGAATACATGGAGGTGCTAAGTGCCCCACTTTTCTTTTAGGTTATTCATAACCAAGAAAACACAGTTTGAAATTATCACTCCAGACCTATTGGAAGGATTAGATCACTCTATTTCTAAACATTACTTAATAAAAATAATCAGTTTATTATGTTAATTAAAGGTTTTCTTTCTCGTAGTTCTGTGATTCAAACTAGGATCATGCACCAGATGGACATTAAAACTGAAAGATCAAAGAATGACATCACTAAAGCTCATGGTCCACCAGTGCAAGGCCAGGTGGATGCCAGAAGGATGAAGTTAATGAGATATTTTGCTGCTACCAACAGACAAGAAGACCAGTGTAAAACCAGCTCCACATGGAGAAGACTTCTATCAGCTGGCTGCAATTTTCCTGGATTATCCCAAACAGCTTGCTTAAATCCACTTCATATACTATTACCACACAAATCTATGCCTGTCCACGCAGCAAATCAATGTGCTAAGTTTTCATTGAACTGTGAATCACATGGCTAAAATATTTGGCAAGATTTCAGGCTAAGCCCCTTATAGACTATGAAGGACTAATATTTGTTCAGTAAAACTCCTTGGGCTTTCTTTAAAATACAAACAGCAAAACACATTATATAACATGTATTATTGATCACCATTTTAGGGACAACATCTCTGAATATTCCCAACAGTTTTTCAAATGGGTGCTGATAGTAGACTCATTTTGAAGATAAAAGGACATCTATATTGAAATGTTAAGTTTCCAAACTGACTCTGATAAGATATTGTGACCCTCAAAGCCAACTATTGGCCTGGAATATCCAGCTATTTGACTAGACTACCACTGCTGTATGACTAGACTGTCCCAACTATCTGACTAGAATACCACAGCCATTGACTAGAGTACTCCAGACATCTGACTAGACTACTAGAGCCAGCTGACTAGAGTACCTGAGCCTTCTAATTAGACTACCTGAGTCATCTGACTAGAGTACACCAGTCATCTGACTAGAGTACCATAGCCATTTGCCCGGAATATCCATAAACATGCTTGGGTTAGTAGGTCAACTAACTCTGCATTTGATTTGCCTTATTTAAAGCTAGCAAATTGTACTTCTTGGTAACTGCTTAACTGAAACTGTGTTTCAAACTTAAGTTAAGTTTAAGGTAACAAACTTAACTGAAGCTGTGTTTGCTGAGTAGAAACATTGCTCATTTCCCACTTTAGCCATCTTTGTTCTTCATCCCCACCCTTACTCTAGGGTTATATTAGCTATAGTTGTCTAGAGTCAGTGCTGACCTTCCTGATTATCAGAAGGACACACAGACACCATATTATTTAAAAGAGCATGGGTCTCATGATTCACTCTTTACAAGAACAGAGAATAGTGACTTTATGCAGGCAAATTGAGCAATATTTATAAAAAAAAAGTTATAATTTCCTACTTATTTTCATTCAATTGCTGAATTACTCTTATGCTACCTTATTGTTTTTAATTGGTTCTGTAGTTTGTCAATGGATGATATTAAAAATATTTTTGCTTGTGAAGTTGCCAGCCAATTATGCATTATTATTTCATGGCAACAGTAAACTTGTATGTCATAAGTGCCCTTACAAAGGCAGGCATACTTTGGACCTCAGAAGTGGAATGAAGCATGGTACAAAATCGTCAGTAAACTTGATGAATGATTAACTGCACACATAGAACTAAGAAGAAAAGTCATTTTCATTTTAGGTTTTGCATTTTCATCCCACACAGCAGATGGCAATTGACTGAAATTCCAACCTATTCTTGGTTCTCAAGGGTAATTGGTTCATAGATCTGCAAATGGGTGTCAAGCTTCTATGAGCACAGGGTCCCACGACACTGCTCTAAGGCTCCTTAGTTCAGACTGAAGTCTAGGAATCTGTATCACCAACAAGCTTCAAGGTGGTGATGTTTCTGTTTTGAGGGTCACATCTGAGAAACAACTTGCTTAGACTGCTTTGGAAATGTTTCTGACATTCCATGGGGAACCATCCTGCCTTGAGCCTTTCCTCCTTACCCAATGGTTCCTTTCAGTTAATTTCTTAACCTCCTTAAACTCTTTCTTAAACTTCACTGGCTAGTCTGTCTATGTGTTTAATTTAGGAGATGATTGCTATTTACTTAGTCTAGCCTTTTATACTTCCAGCAGAACAATGGGTAAGGATAGAGGACATTTTACAGCAGTCTAACCTCAGAGTAAATCGGCCACGTGTAGACTCTACACATGCAAACTATCACATCATATCATCCAAACTGCTGTCCAAGACTATAGGGCCGTTGGGTTTTTCTACTCTGTGAAGATGGTTCTCCATAAAGTAAAATTAGAATGGGTTTTCAGTTGAGAGCAGCTTATGTGTCTGGCAGTCCAAAGCACAACCCCTACCTGCTGAGAGGTATGTGATTGTTAGAAAAGGGCAAATCTTTTCTCTTCCAATTCAACCTTTTAAAAAAGTGTACATTTGTATGCGTCTGTGCACTTGTGTGTGTGCAAGCTTATGTGTGCATGCTTGCGTGTGTTCACGCTTGTGTATGGGCACACATCTGTGTGCAGGTTTGTGTGTGTACATGTGGAGGCAGAGCTCGACTTTAGATGTTCTTCCTCAGGAATCATCCACCTTGAGTTCTGAGACAGAAAATATCCCTGGGGCCTAGGATTCACCACTTGGCCAGGATGGCTGTCCAGGGAGTCTGACATTTGCCTTTGTCTGCTTCATCAGTATAGACACTGTAAGTATATGACACCATCCCTAGCTTTTTATATGGGTGCTAGGAATTAAATTTCTGTCTTCATATTTGCACGGCAAGTACCTTGTAAACTGATCTATCTCCCCAAACCCCGAGTTCTGTTCTAATGGAAATCCCTAGGGCATCTGCTTGGAGCACAGCTGTGCTTTGCTTAGATGAGGAGGCCTTATGATGATCCATCATGTCCCAATTCCACCACACTCATTCTACGATGACAAAGTACATAAGGACCTCCCCCACCCCATCTTTGGAAGCTCTTTGGTTGCAGGTTTGTGGTGTGCTGAGTCTTCTTCATGTTGTCATTTTCAAGTGTATCTAGTGTGCTGGGGGCCTTTGGGCATGCCACTGCCTCCTCATTAGGACATTTGTTAGATCCCTTCACCCAACTGGCTTACAATTCTGTTTTATTTTAATCTCATTTAATATGTTCACAAGAAAGTGAGTCTTGTTCCTAAACACTAGATCAGGACTCACCTCCACTCACCACTCTTCTCTATATGCTTACTTTACATAGCACAAGTTGAAATTATATGCTTAAATATAATTACTTTGCTTCGTCTATCAGCTTGTTATATCCGTAGGTGGTGCTCTCCTGTCTTGTTTTACATATTATTGAACCCATAATTAGAGACTTTAGAATTTTCCAAACCTACTTTGATGAATGTTTTCAAATGTTGCAACCACCCCCTTCTAGCCCACTGTTCAAAGGTAGGGAGAATAGATGGTAAGTGGGGCAAGGGGACATGAACCTGTTTAGAAATAGTTCCTTGGGCAATATCACGATATCAGGATATCAACAGTCCAGTTCAGTAGTGTTAGGATACCAAACACAAATATGCAGCTGAGGAACGATCTAGCAGAAATAGCTAGGCCTCCACTGAGTTGTCATGAGTTAGCAGAAGTGACCAGGACCAGCCAGAATGCCAAGAGTTTTCTGCCGTGCCTCTCTCAATGAAGTGAATATTAGTGAAGATATGAGATCATTAAATGTTGCAAAGCTAGCTATGCAACTGCCCAGCTACTACCCATTGAGCCATCTCTCAAACTGTGCTCACAAGAAAACATAGCATCAAGTCATAATGGAAAGTGAGAAGGCTTCAAATATTCTCATATTCACTTCCTCTGGGGGACCTTAGACTATGGTATTCTCTATTGATTTGTATGCCATTCCACCCTGCCCCTGTCCTCATAACTTTTCCTTCTGAGTTTCCATGTTCAAGCTGTGACTTAAAGTTGTTTCCTTGCTTTAGTTCTGATATTGGACTATATCATACTAAGACTTTCTACCAAAAATTTTTCAGTTTCTCTGTTTTTAGCTTAGTCCTGTTGCTTCTCATTCACTTGACTTTCCATTAACAATTCACAGTTTTTGTTTTATATTTAAGAAACCTGCACCACCTTTAAAGTCTCTCAAGAACCTTTATTTTCCTGTGATGCCCACAACATTTAAAGGCCTGAGGAGATGACTCTAGCCTATATCCAACAGCAACACAGTGGACCACAGTGGACTCAAACAAGCACGTAAATGTTTTGAAAGGTGAAGAAGCTTCGACTCATGGCCTCAGAAAAACTCTCATAAGTCTTTAGGGCTGCATTTATTGAGTTCATATTAGTCAAATTTATATAGATTAAATTAATTCCTTTTTGTCTCTGTAATGAAAGATGGAAACTTCCAAATTAGTGGCTTTATCTTCTTCAGTGACCAGAGAGGAAACAGCCCAGGACAAATGTTAGAGTCATGTAAATATTTTTCTCCTAGCTCAAAGCACAGACTGACTGCAAACTAACCTGTAATGAATGGTAACAAAGCCTTTAAAAGAGTTCTAAATTTCTATACAAGATGAATACACATTTTGGATTGAAAATGTCTCCTTGTCTTCAGAAGGTTACTAAGCTACCAATTGGGCATGAATGATCTTCCATGAATATAAGGACATCTGTGGTGAGGGAGGGACCATACTCTCTAAAGTAAAATTTGGAAAGACTTCCCTAAATTTAGTCCTTAAATATTATTGTTTTGTGTCAAATTTACAATGACAAAAGATCATGGAAAATGGTTAATTATTAGCATTTTATGGATATGAAGTATTTGAATGGCAGAAACATCTTATGAACATTTATTAAAACACTCCTGAATTTTCCTACTAAATTGACAATTAATCTGAATTTACCACATTTCAGTTTTGAATATGAGTCTTGAATGAAGATTGACAATGATATATATTATATAAACATGGTAATTTTTGTTTCTATAATAATGTGTGTTAAATAAATTAGCTTTCTTAAAGAATTTTCCCTTAATTCATTTATTCATTTGAATTCTCATTTTTACACTTTTAAAGTGAAAATTAAAAAATATGTAAACCATTCATTTATTATTAATTATACAATATATAATTTGATATTCACATTTTGAACATGAAAATTACATGTATATTTCAGTAAATATGACTGCTTTTCCTAATTTGATAGTTGTGTTTTCAGATAATTTATATTGTAGGTTTTGAAAATGGTCTTTGTTCATCCACAAATATTGTGTACAAAGATAATGTTTCAAAACACATACACATATTTTTCTTTTGCTGCTCTGAAAGACATATATTGTATAATTCTGAACAGATTACACTTTTTGCTATGAGTGGAATCATGTGACAGATGAAGAATATTGTCTTTTGTTGTGAATGTCAACTGTAGAATAGCTAAACCCTTCCAATAATATAAGATCATCATACATATGATTATGTATCTTTTGTTCTTATGAAGCAAAAATGAGAATCCCTGTGCTTGAGTGTGTAGTGAATGGGAGTAGTGCTTTTTTTCCTGATTATTCTGACTATTCACTAGATCTTCGTCTAAATAGTATATGCCAAGTGGTTCCTTTCTTGCTAGCAAAATTCATTAAGGAAGAACTGAGTATCTAATTCAAGACAATTCACTTGTGGACTAATCTGACAGTAAGAGTCTCCCAACTTAAGTATTTGAAATAAGAACAAAATCTAAAGCAAATTATTGATTTTTTTAAAGCCAATTAATTCACAAACCCCAATTGTAAGGGATGAGACACTGAGACTCTTCTGAAAAGAAACAAACAAATAGAGTGTTAATGAGTCTGAGGAAAGAGGATCTTTATCAGCTACATATCAAGTTCAAAGTCTGCATGAGCTAAGCTAGACCCACTTTCAAAAAGAAAACAAAGCAAACAACAATACCACCACCAAACTACAATAACCAGAAGCAACAAGAATAAGAATGGAGTGAAATATAGAAAAAACTAGAGGTGAAAGATGATGTTTCTACTCTTCAGGCAGATGAATCGTCACTGTCCATTGACAGTCAAAGCCTCCTGAGAGCCAGTAGTCCTCCCTGAAGTTGAATTCATCTATATCTTCTTATAAACTCAATTCACGTTGCTTTCTGTTCTTTATAAAGAAAAGCAGTTCTCTAGTATACTCCTTCACCAACCCCACAACTCCTTCAGACTCAGCAGGATGTGAAACTCCTTGCAAGGTGAGAACCCTGAACAGTATGCAGCATGGCTCGCCAAACAATTGGAGAGATAATTAAGTCTTAATCAAGTGAGTATTTCCTGTAGCACCTAATTTTATTTTCCTGAATGTAAAGCTCTAAAATGAAAAGCACACTCTATGGCAGAGATTAAAGCAGTAAGTGAAGTCATAATTAGATACTCAAGACTAGTAATAAATTGGCTTTCTATTATAGGTTTGGGTAGGACAGTCTGTGGGTACAAAGCACATGCAGTCATGAAGGATTAAAGAGAAAGAAAGAGCAGTAAATCGAGAGGAAATCAGGAAATAATGAGAAATAAGACAATTTCTTCTTCCTTCCTTTTTCCTCTCTCTGTGAAATACATAGAGAAAAATATTTCATGGTATCATGGTATCAACGTTTTTTAGTTTCTACATATATTTGATTCCATGGAATATTTTTCTCAGTGCATGCCATCACAAACACCAGGATATTCTATTAAAGAATTATTATTGAATGACATTCCATTTTATGTATATTCTGCAATGTTTATCTCTCCATCCAAGGGAAGATATTTAGGTTGTTTTCATGTTTTATCCATTGTGAATAGTGCAGCAATGAGCACAGGAACTGAGAAGTTTCTTCTGGGTTCTGCCTTGTTTTCCTATGGGTATATGTCAAAGGATAAGATGAGTTTAAGAAGCCATGCATAACAATTCACACATAAGGAAACTAAAGATCCTCAATAGTGCATGACAGGCAAGCTTCAGATTTTACAGAAGGGTTCATAAACTGTTTATCTCTTTGATAATGTTACAGAATGAAATAATGTGGCTAATACACTCTGAGCCTTTACTAGAAGTGACAGTTATTCTTTGAATATAGAACTCAGTGTACATAATATCTGGTCAGTTCAGAATAGATATTTTCCTGGTGAGATGGTATAGTCCACAAAAGGAGAATTTTTATGAATACATGTGGTTAACTAAGAAATAACTATTCACTGATATTACCTAAGAAATGGAGTCACAAATGTCCTATTTTCAGAATGCAACAGTGCAGTAGCAGGATG
This sequence comes from Grammomys surdaster, assembly GCF_004785775.1. NCBI lineage: Eukaryota > Metazoa > Chordata > Mammalia > Rodentia > Muridae > Grammomys > Grammomys surdaster. The sequence continues at coordinate 1,256,605 of NW_021605171.1, read as the reverse complement.
ACATAGTGGAAAATCCAGTGAGCTTGGTATCAATCACTTCTTAGTAGGTTCATGAGTATAGAAGAGTTTCTTAAAGACTCTTGGCCTTAATTCCATCATGTACAAAATAAAATGACAGAACAATTGATCTTAACAATAACTTAATAGCAAGGCAGATGGATCTCAATGATGACTCTTGGTGAAGCAGACAAAGTACTTGACTGACATTATATCTACACCTGTAGTGAAGATCCTTAGTATATACATAGACCACGTACTTAAAAGCTAGGGTGAAAAGAATGAGTATTACTCACAAAAATTATGAAGCAGTCTGTTCAGAGTAGAATTCCCAACAGACCTTTTATCTGAACAGAATTTAATCCTCCCCAGATTTCCTTCCTTCCAAATGTGAGCAAGTTTCTCATTTGAGCAAAGTGATTTATGTAGACGCTAAAGAATAACTTCAATTGGGAAGTACATTTGACTCTAAAACAATTTAGGGATGAGGAAGAAAGAAAGCAATGGCTGACTATGAAGCTTGGTAAGTAAGATTTGTTTGAGGGGCTTTTGGCATTGGCATTGTTAACTAGTCACCTTTAACTGATTTATACACACTCACCTAGTCCAATGTCCCTGTCCTTTACACACAGCTTGCCATTCCGGTCTTCTTTCTGTGATGTTTGCACCAACTGTCTGCTTGCTTCTGCAATAGACTGTGAATCCCTGAGAGCACATTTCCTTCTCATACAGATAACTCGTCTTAAGAAAGAGAATGAGAATAACACACTTACTAGAATGTATCAGAATTTTTGTACTGGAGCTATGGATATGTCTCATGTATACTGAAATGAAAAGTTCCAATATTCACATTCAGAATCTATATTCTATAAACAAAGAAGATAGTTAATGACTTTTGAAGTATTAGGAATCTAACTAACTAACCAAGTAAAAAATTCAAAGCTTCTGTCTTATGAAGTTTGATAATGTATTATAGAGCAGGAAACTTGAAAGCACTCATAACTTTATTCAGATGGAAATAAATGATCCATTCATTTGCATTTAACATCTTTGTCAATCATACTTGGACATCACAGAGACCACCAGCTACTCTCTTTTTCAAACACTTAGGATTTGACCACTGATCTTTCAACTAGCATACTGATTTCTAATTCTTGACCATGATGACATTTCTAGTGAAGAACAAAAACCTGTCTTTTAAAATCGTGGCACGGGCCTCACATGAGCCTGAATCACTCCCATGGTTCACATTGATTAATTAGTTAATTAGTTAGTTGACTTACAATTAATACAGAAAGTTTAGAAAAATTGAAGAGATGTCCTGGAAAAGTATAGGGCAGGCAAGATTCTTTTCTTTCCCCTTCTAATCCATCCTTCCAGAAAGACAGAAAATGAGTCTCAATATAAAAAAAATGTGTTATTAGTTGGAAACAAGTCTCTGAGTTAGGTAAGATTTATTAATAATGATTGTCTCGGAAAGATCTGTTTCTCAATTTCAAAATATGTTACTCGAAGAGTTTATAGTTTCAGAATGGAGATTTTGCATGATGAGCAATTTTTAATGGCAGCCATTGGTGTTTTCATTATTCTACTTAATTAAGAAAACCTATAGTATAGGTAAAGTACAAATATTTTCAACTTTTTAGAATTTGTTATAATAACCTTACAGATTTGAATTGCTTACCTTTTTCTAAAGAAATATCTTCAAAGTTCTACTTTGCACTTCACTGAATAAAAGTTCTTCACAATAGTAGTTTACTAATTATCACACAGTTATGGCATGAAGACTGAACATAGAATTAACATCTGAATTGTTATTAAATATTGAGTATAATTTGTCTCTAGATATTTATTCCTTCTTTCCCCTTCCCTCTCATTTTTTTTTCACAAGGAACATTCATTCCTTCTGGCCACGAGCTATCATGTTTAGCTCGTGCCTGCCTCATGACAAGTACATGTTATACACATATATGCACACTGCAGATCCAAGCTCTTTTGATAGTAGTTCTTTCCTAAATCTATCTTTGTTATTCCATGCTCTATCTTTCATTGTTTTACAGTAATGAAATGCTAAAGCAAGTATATGTGTTTTGAATCCAGACACTAGACCCTCAATGCCTTTTTTCCTAGATTTGTTGATTTACCTTCTAACATTGTTAGCCTGTCCATTGAGGGGATAATACTAAGAAGTGATTTTAAGTGGTGTGTCTAAAATCCCTCATATGTTTATTATACTGTCTGGGCAAACTTGAAGTAAGCTGTCCTTTCCGGAATACCTAATAACTTATTGTTAGTAAAATTATTTAAATAGTATTTACAGATGGTGACTCTTGGACCACTAATTGGAGAAGCCTTTCTGCCTAGGAGATTCACCTGTTTCACTTTCTGCTCAGAATTCTGAGCTCTTCTATTTCAAAAGGTATTTGGAGAATGCTGTAGCTGAATTTCTTCTAGTCAAATGTTAGCAAACACAAATGTATGGAAGTGACACAGTCCCTGGCCCTAATGAAGTATGCATTTTGTGACCCAAACCTATCTTTTACTTATTCCCAATAATCACTTGTCTTGCTTTCTGAAAAGTTAACCCCATCTCTTGGCAGGAGCTGTCTTCATAGCTTCTCTCATCCCTGGTATTTTGTTATTGTACCCTTACTTTTTCTTATTGTACCCTTTTTATTTTGAAGGCATTTTCTTTTAGTAATATTTGTAAGTTTTATTGATTCTAAAGACTTTTTGAAAAACTCTCATCTGTTTTTAATTTACCAGTCAACCTATATTCCGTTTCCAAAGAAAGCAAGACATTTATAAACCTGGATTTCCATCTCAGGCTTTATAGTTTCTGCTGCCCAGAGAAAGAACATGTGCTCATCCATTTACAACCAGTAATATCGTTTAACAAAGAGATGTATTTATTAATGGTCTAGTAATCTCAAACAAGCATCTTGCAAAGGGTGTTTTGTCCATCCTAGAGTTGTCTGTTGTGAAAACATGCAGGGATGATTATAAACTGGGAAAACTGAGCAAAAGTTGTCATCCCTAGAAAGACTTGGTTGATCTTCACTGTGAACCCAGGCTGCTCTTTGTAGTCTATACTGTTAGTGCTGAGGAAGAATCTGATTGCTACAAATTTGTTCTCTGCAAATTCACCTATTTGAAAGAACTATAACTATTCATAACATGTGTGGATTCTACCAGTTATATTTTAATAATAACATCATTTAAATGGAAACTAAATAAAACTCTTATGGTTCATGCTAAAGTCTCTGTGGAACTTTGTATTGTCACCTAAGAGAACAAAGAAAGTGATATACAGGTGTTATTTCTAGTTACAGGTGTCTCAGATTGAATGGTTTTAAAACCTGGGGATTCCTCATTATCTTTTCAATATCATGGAAGATGAACTGTTCTTCATGAAGTCCTAGGACCTCAAGAGGCCTATAAAGAAATTCCAGAAATGTGGTAGACTTGGACTGGGACTCATTACCTATTCCTTTTCACTAATCCCTGGTTAAAATCTAACAGTTCTTCAATGAAGTATAATGATCCACCATTGTATACTGGTATGACAAGTATGTGTGTGTGTGTGTGTGTGTGTATGTATGTATGTACATATATGTATGTGTGTGTGTACGTGTGTGTATGTATGTGTATGTATCTGTGTGTGTGTGTGTGTGTATACATGTATATAGATAACTTGTTCCTGTTAGAAATCATAAAAACAAAGGTACTGCTCATATTTGCAGGTGTAATTTTGCTTGATTCTGTTGTGAGTTCACAGAGCCATTAAATAGGTTGCTAGACCTTGCCATTTAATTTATTACTATAAATTATGTTTTTAAAACATTTTGATTAGTGTTTCAGAATAATTTGTTTTCTTGTGAATCTATGGATTTTCTTTCATAGAAGTCATATTTGTTGTGAATTCATATTGAGTCACAGGTTTCATCAAAGAACCAAAGAATTTGGACAGAAAAGAACAGAGGAGCGCTTTGGTAAATACACTTTGTTGTTAATTTCTAAAAGTCAGTAACTATAATTATAAAAATATTTACCATGGATTCACTATGCAAAAATTGTACTTCACTAAAAAGAACCCTTATTTTTAAATCTTAGTAAATAAACCAAAAAGACAATTTTAAAAAGTCAACTACAAATGGAGTGACTCATGATTCTAGCTGCATATGTAGCAGAGGATGGCCTTGTCAGACATTGATGGGAGGAGAGGCCCTTGGTCCTGTGAAGGCTGGATACCCCAGTGTAGGGGAATTCGAGGGCGGGGAGGTGGGAGTGAATGGGTGGGTGGGGGTACACCCTCATAGAAACAGGGGAGGGGGGATGGAATAGGAGGGTTCCAGATGAAAAACCAGAAAAGGGGATTACATTTGAAATGTAAATTTAAAAAATCCAAAAAAAAAAAAGACAACTAAGTAGACAATGAAACCTTTTTAACTGTATCCTACCACAAAGAAACTCAATGTTTTTATCTACATGATATGGACAAAATAACTAGATTTAAACATTTTAAGTCACCTCATGAATACATTCAGCATTTGTCTAGATTTTCAATTCATTCCCATTTCTTGTTTTAAGCACATAAGACTAATCTAGAACTATGAGAATGGTGTATTGAATTGTATATTAGATAATTACTCATATCTATATTTTTCCAACTATTAAATGGACATCAAAATAATACATGTCAATACACAGGATTTAAAATTTTTACTTCAATCTGTTTCTACTGTTAATAATGGCTACGACTAGATTTGCAGTAACTCATTATTCTTTCTCAGAAAGAACAACAATCAATCTTCAAACTTTTGGGGCTAGAAGCTCACACCAGCAGCTTTTGCTATCAAGGGAAGGGTTGCTTTCTAGGAGTGTCAGCTTTGTAACAGTCATGGTTGTCACCATAAATATGATTAATTGTCTTTTTGTCACCAACAAAACTTTTAACTCCGACAGTGGTAATGATGAATAATGCAAGGACTTCATCAATCTGGGGAGCTCCAGTTTGGAAGAGTGGAAGTCTCATGTTGAAAGGAATATCTGGCTAGGTTGTGAGCAAGCTGCAGTTGCACCAATATTGTTTTTTACAATAATCACTCCGAGTGTGTCAGCCACATTTCTCATCTTACAGTAAGACCACATTTCCTTGAAGTCACAGTGGATTATTGTTCTGTCCTCTTTGTTTTAATCAGGTAGTGCTTTATAATTAAAATTAAAGTGTATATTTTTTAGAACACATAGTTTTGTTTTTTGTTTGTTTGTTTGCTTGTTTTTACCCCTTTAGGCTTGTTGACATACATTTATTTTAAAGACAAAGTTTTTTTTGTTTTTATCTAGCTAAGTTGTTCTCAGTCTTCCTGATGCTATTGTGGTGACTTCCAACCGTAAAATTATTTTTATTGCTGCTTCACATCGCTACTGTTATGAAGAAGAATATAAATGTCAATATTTTCCAATGTTTTGGGTGACTCCTCTGAAAGGGTCATTTGACCCGTAAAGGGGTGGTGACCCACACGTTGAGAATCACTGTTCTGTTTCCAGACTACTAAACATAGTTTGTTATTTTAAGGTCCACATGCCTGAGAGATCAAGGTATTCCTTTTATCACTTACAGATGTACAGATGAATTTCACTAAAAAGGAAGGGTGATTCTCAACTTGCCAAGGGGCCCTAAGTCATACTTGGTAGTTTGGAAAACAATACTTAACTGTATATTCCTAGGTTTTGCCTGCATTAAATAATTCTTAAATCAGATCATGCTTATTTGGTATGAAAATTTAGATATAAAGACATAAAGTTTTTAATCCATTTAATATAGTAACATTCATATAAGGTTCTGTTTTCTAATCTAGATATCATGATATAAAAAAGTAGTCAGCCACATTACAGGTTTAAACATTTAATTGTATGATTTGTTAAATATTCTATAATAGCTTTCAGTGATAAGCATTCAAATTAAAGGATAAAACTCATTCACTATTAAAACCTCAGAAATCATCCTTTTTCCTATCTTCTCTCCACAAGCACTTCTGTTAATAGAGTATGTGTGAGAAGGTGGCAGGGCAGGAATTTCAAGGTTTCATGGGAGTAGAGAACTGTGCTTCACTCTACAAATGAGACACACACACCAATCTCTTATAAACTTTTAGCTTGAAGTTACAGTTTGACAATGAGCTCACTGCAAATGGAATAAAGAAAACTGAAAGTTAGTTATAATTATAAAGCAATTTGTGTTTTTTTTCTGAAGTTATAAAAGTTACGACAGTCTTTAGTGTAGTCAGTAAATTACTTTGTAGATTAAACTATGTAGTTGTCTATTTGGACATGGAACATGTACATCTAAACTGTTCCGTATCTGAATATATAAAACCCAGATCATCACAAGACTGAAGACTAATAAACAGTTACAGACAAGTCTGTGCTCATGGGGAAATACTTCAATACAGGGAAAGACCAAGGGAAAGTACCTCCTTTCAATCATCCTGTGAATTCCAATGCCAAACCCATATGCAGGAGGATCTCTTGCCTGAAGGATGCTCCAACATCCAACAGACATCCAGGAGGGCTAGTACTGCAAACATTCCCATATGTTGTGTTTTCCCTAGTTGTATATATCTACAACAGGAATAAACTTATATATTAGAAACAGAATGGGGTTAACCCTGGCAATAATAGAACAGTGTAGCCATTCAAAATCATCTATCTTTCAAAATACCTTGTGTGCTTTCATCTTTTTTTCTCTTTTTTTAAAAAATTGGATATTTTATTTGTTTACATTTCAGTTGTCATCCACTTTCCCCATTTCTCCTCCCTAGAACTCCCCTATCCCATCCCCCCTTCTCCGTTTTGCTTTAATACAATTTTAATTACATGTATGCACTAAGGTCAGTTCTAGGTTGAGGAACTAGCAATACAATAGATGCAAATCGTCAAGGAATGAGAAAGAAAATAAACACAAATAGTCAAAGAACAAGCAAGGCAATAAACAAAATTCTGTGAACACTCTCGTGATCACTGTTTCTAAGAACTTATAAGGATGTCCAAAATATCTGAGCCTACTTCCCTGTCGTAGCCTGAAGTCATTTTCATGTCTGAAGCCTACTTCCTTGTTCTAGCCTAAAATTTAGATTCCTGTCTGAAATTACTTCTTTGTTCTAGTCTAAGATTTATATTCCTGCCTGAAATTACTTCTTTGTTCTAGCCTAAGATTTAGATTTCTACCTAAAACTACTTCTTTGCCTGCCTGAAGCCTACTTCCTTGTCCTTGGCCAATGTCATGTTCCTGCCAAGCAGCCCCTTTCCTTGTCCTTGGCCCATCTCAGACTCTTGCCAGGCAGCCCCAAAAGCTCTGCACCTCTCCCCCTTTTTCATTTCATAAACAAGGCTGAGCCTGACTTAGGTCATTCTGCTAAGAATGCCTTCCTTACCTATCATGGAATATGCCTTATAAAAATCAGTGCACTTCTGTCTTACGTTGGTAAGACTCTGTGAAGAATCTTATCCATCCTTGGCTTGCCAGCCTATTAATTTAATAACTCTGGCTGGGGATCCATTTTCAGGTTCAAACCATGTACTTTGGCTGCCAACATGTTGATGTTATTAAAGACAAGCTTTAACAGGATGAACAGGAATAAAAGTATTCCCAGGACAAAAAGGGCTAGCATGATCAAGCTATATATGCCATTTTTGAAGCTTGACCAAAATAGAAATACTGACATCAGGCCATGGGTAATTTTATCAGCAGTATCTACCACATCAATGCTCAGCAAAGCAGTATTCTTTAAATTTGTAAGCTCACTATGCAAAGTTAAAACATCCAGAGAGGTGTTAGAAATATGCCAAATACCCTGCAAGTGTCTTTAAACTTTTTCCTAATTATAATGACTATCATTGTAAATTTTCAAAGTAACACAAATTCAATGGTATTTGGCATGACACTTGAGATGGCTCCTTACTCTTAAACTCAGAATCTCCTTCCAACAATTTGAATCGGATAAAGAACATCAATCGGATGTTCCAAATGCCTATCTAAATCCTCTTTTATATTCAATACATTAGTTACATTTTTTGCTAAATAATTAACAAAAGTAGCTGTCTTAACTTCTTGTGTCAAAGCAATTGTAGAAGCAGTGGTGCTACCAATTAATGTAATTAAAGCTGTTATACCAGCAGTAAGCAAGCCCACTACCTTCTTGTATCTGCTTAAAGCCTGACTCATTTCTACCGGTACTTGCAAGCTTTTTTTTTTTTTTTTCAGAATACCAATGTTTGGTGAAACGCAGGGCAATAAAAGAAAAGCTGGTTGATAGACTTCCATAAGTGAAATGCCAGATTTCAACACACTAACACAATTAGAAAGTGTACAATCTATTCAACTTACATTAAATACTATAGAAAAACAAAAGTAATTTTGACTTGACATTTAAAAGAGACTTAACACATGTGCTAACACCTGTTTGAAATCCAGATCCTGCCCCAACTTTATCTCTTGCTAACATAACATCATAGAGAACTTCCAAATATATCTCTGAAAATGTCCAGAACCAGCCTTCCAAATGAAGACTGTTATTTCCAATATTGGATTGATTTCTAGACCAGTACATGACTGAGTCCAAAAAACTGGTCACATTTAAGAAAAATACAAGAGTCATTATAACTTCTCTTTTTGAGTCTGTTCCACAAGGTCTAAAAACTTGAGGCAAGGCAGCTTGTCCCAACAGGGGTATAGGTAAGCAATGGTGGGTCAGGAACAAATGTCCAATACAGCTTCCCAGTCCCCATTGTCAGGGAAATCAGCAAGCTCACAGGTCAGCATCATTAATTGTCTGGGCATCAGCATGTTTTAGCTCTGACAGCTACCATGCTCCTTCAGCATCCTGCAGAAAAAAACACAAACATTCCCTCTACACTCCTGGGCATGTTAGAGCTCCTGGGAGTTCAGCCTCCTCCTGCTTTCATCTTTTTACTTATAGCATGTATGAACTTCCTCTGCCATATCCAAACTGTGAGACTATTGATTCTGTTCTTTGGGACCAACAACAGGTAAATAAGTGTTATTTGAATTCAGGTGCCACAGGTGTTATACTTGGTAAGTATAACAGGTTAGGTGTAACTAGTAGCCTGTGATGCCTGTAGCATGGGCTATACCAGACAAGGAGATAATTTATATCTGACATAGAATGCCACAGGATAGCATGAGATTTTCTCATGCTATTCAGAAGAGCATGAAGGCTAAAATGTATGAAATACTCTAGAAATTTCCATGAAATATTCTTAGACTGTGTTTTATCACAGATAACCAAAATCATGGAACAGATGAGAGTGGACTGTATTATATTGCCTCCATGTAGAGTTTGAATTTAGGGTTTTAGAACACTAAATATATAAAAGTAACTTAATGTAATAACAAAGAACAAAACAATAACATTTTTCTAAAGCAAATTACTATTCTTACAGTCTTAATCAATTTCTGCAAGAAACATATTAAAGTACTGTGGTTTCCAGAAAGTTGATTGGAAAACACTATGCACTGTTACCTAATACAACATTTAAAAAGTTCAATTTGTATTATACAAATGTCACAGATTTTTAGACTGAAGACATTTCAATGCTGAAAATCATTGTGTATGTGCTTACAGATGTGTGTGTGCACGTGCACACACGCATGCACACATACACATTTGCACTCAGGTGTAACTATAGCAGATGTCAAGGATCATCTCTACATATACATGCAAGCTTAGCAGATAATCAAGGACTTAATATAAATAAGCTTCCCTATAACATTTGAGGTGCACTGGTAAATAGCAAGTCTACTTTAATGCGAAGGATTCACTCTTTAGACTAGGAAGAAAAAAGGCGCAATTATTAGAGAAAATGGTTGAGGAAATATGAACCTTCCTTGAGGAGATATCAACAAACCTCCATCACCTATCATAGGACACCAATGACAGACCAAAAGAAAAGAGAGAAAGGGGGAAGAAGAAGAGAAGAGGAAAGGAAAGGGAGGGGAGGAGAGAGAAGGGGAGGGGAGGGGAGGGGAGGGGAGGGGAGGGGAGGGGA
>NW_021605171.1:1216599-1246437 GCF_004785775.1 Grammomys surdaster | reverse complement strand
GGAAAGGAAAGGAAAGGAAAGGAAAGGAAAGGAAAGGAACTACTCAAAGTAGCCTTGGATTTGTTAGTATTACTTAGCATAGTATGAGTGGGTGATTACTTACTGGAGCATGAGTGATTCAAAAGCAGCTGTATCACTGAAAATCCCACCCTGCCATATGGTGACTCATATGAACTGCATCTCTGGAGCTTCCTATGCAAGCTGCATGTCACCTAAGCAAACCAAATCTGATCTGGCCAACAGTTCTTGCTTTCATAACTTTGGGAATGAGCCTGAGAATTCTGTAATCTCTAGGAAGTTTCTGAGCCTGTGAGTTAATCTCAGAGTCTTAGGAGCTTTTCTTCTTATTCCAGGACAGAATGTTGTGATTTCTCTATACAACAGTGATAATTTAAAAAAAAAAGTTTAAAAAAAGTGATTAAAAGTCTGTAACTAAGCCTCTTTGTGTTTACAGAAAAGCAATGAGGCTTGGGACCACTTTCATCCAGGTTTTGTAATAGCTCTACTAAAGGCTGTAAGGCTCAACAGTAAAATATTTTGCATTATGCTATAAGGAAGCCAAAAACATTAACAGCATGAAAAAACGCTAGGCAAACATGGGTTATGTAGAAGAAGAGGAACAGAACCACTTTGGAGATGATGCAAATATGCAAAAGTGATTAATATGAACAGGATGAGGAAAGGCAATGTGTAGATTCAAGAATGTTTTGAATACTAGGACCAGAGGTTTATAGTCTGTTGTGTGCAGTATCTACAAGACAGTTTCTGAACAGGAGAGTATCTGGATGTTGATACTGGGTGGACTGGAGATTTCTTTAAGGACAAGAAGTAGTTCAAAGCAATGGGAAAATGAAGTTTATCAGCAGCAGAACAGATAGAGAAGCCCTATAGCTGGAAGGCTGCTGACTCTAAGGCAGCCTAGGCTCTTCTCTCAGAGACACTCTTCCCTCTTCTTCATTGGTCTTTTTGTATCCATGTGCCTTTGGCATGGGTATTGTATTCATCACCTTTTCCCTGGAACACAGAAAGAGCAGACCCTTCAGTCTCTAGGGTCATGTATGGGAAAGGCGGCTGCTTGGTTAGCGTTAGGGAGAGAAGTGAACCTGAACATAGTTAACGGAAAGTGGGTGGTGACTATGATCAAAATAGACTGTATGAGATCCTCAAGGAATTAATGATAGTGTCCTGTTGGAAAAAAAAATTAAGTATGCTTAGTATCATTTATGAATGTGCTGTCCCACCTTCCACATTACTCTTCCTAAGACCACACCTTCTGAGACTATTGTCAAGGAAATGATTCTAACACACAAAGTTTGAAGGACATTCTTGAATTCTAGAAGTTCCACAGCACTATCATTTGATTTAGAACTTTAATTTGCAAAAAATTGATGTGTGTAGATCAGGGTCATTTTTATTTTTTGAATCCCTGATGGGAAAAAAATGCTCATTTTGTAATTTCTGTATCTTAATAGAAGCTTATTTATAATTAAAATATTAAATAACATTAATAAACATTCAGTCAATAGAATGCAATATAAAGCTAGAGAGATGGCTCAGAAGTTAAGAGTATATACTGCTTTTCTACGGTACCTACGTTTGATTCCTAACATTGTGTCAGGCAACTCAAGGTTATATATATATATTACTAGTACTAGCACTGACACCTTCTTTTGAGTTTCATAGGCTTCGGAACTTAGGTGCATATATCCTCCCCATTCCCTACATACATGTAATTTTAAAACACACACACACACACACACATATGTATATATATATATATATATATATATATATATATATATATATACACACACACACACATATGTGTGTGTGTGTGTCTGTGCACGCGTGCGAGTGTATCTTTTTTTACTTTCGCTAAATGTCAAAGCATTTTTCAAAATGCTAGTATTTCATAGTGATAATTATTAATTCACAAACTGAAACCTCGAAAACCTTTTCTTAGTTGAGACTCTGTGGTAGTTCAAATAAGAATGGCCCCCATAGTGCCATATATTTGCATGCTTGAGATCCAGCTGATGTGCTGTCAAGAAATTAGGCGATAGTCTCTTGTTGGAGTAGGTATCTGGGAGTTGGCTCTGAGGTTTTAAAAGCCCACACCAGGCCCACCCACTCGAGCCACTTTTTATAACTCTATGTAAAATACCTTTTCAAAACAATACCTGACCTTTAACTACATTTGTAGTTATAGGAAAACATTATAGGAAAACATCAGAGAAAATGAGAAAAACAAATGAGAAAAAAGTTGATATAGATTACAGGGTCATAAGTTAAAATTCAAGTAGGTAAGTTACAGTAGTTTCCCTAATGTGGTATGTCATCCAAGAGCTAAGGAGGACAGGGTTCTGGGAGAAGAACATTCCAGGAATTAAGTCAGTGATTTTTGGCTTACTTCAGGGACCCTTTATGCACATTTGAAGAAAAGCAAGATGACGAAGGAACAGGAGCCGGAAAGGAATGAGGGAGATTAGAAATGTAGCTTGACAAAGATTATGAACACTTCTTAAAACACTGGATGGTGTAATAGCTTCAAGTAATTCCCTAGTAAGACCATCTACTAAAGGGAATTAATAAAAGAGAGATGTGTTCCTCACACAGATCAAAGATACTCAGCTCCCTAAAGTTGTTTAGTTAGGAGCTAATTGTGGTTACATACTGTGGAAAGCATCAGTTCTCACACCAGCCATTATGTAAACATACTTTAGTAATTTTTTTCTTCTTTAAACTAAGCTGTGAAGAGGTACCAGGAAGCCATGTGTTTGACAAATGACACGCTTACTGTCTCCCTTCTTTGAGTGAGGAGTGATTAACCGAGGAAACCCTTCTTTGACCCTTAGCTGGACTTTCACATCTTCTGGTTGTTTTGAACATTTCACTTCTCTCTGAGGGAGTTCCAGTCCATCTGTGAGAACCACTGTAACCATATCTGTTGCCTAAATTTCAGAGGCTTTGTATGGGCTTCCAAAGACTCCAGTGAAGTCAAGACAAGTTTAGCAAATGCTAGATGCTCACCCTGAAACTATTCTCATTGAGGGCTCATGGGATAGCAACTCCTACATAACTCAGACAAGAGTCTGTGATTGGGTCACATTCTGGTCAGTTTTATGTCAACTTGACACAAGCTAGATTAATTTTGGAAAAGAGACTCTTAATTGAGAAGGTGCCTTCAGCTTGTTTCCTCAAATTGCTACTCTGACTTCACTGGATGATGGACTACAAACTTTAGTGAATTGACCTTGATCGAAAGCAAAACTGACAGGATGGATAGGTGGGAAGAGAAGAAGGGTGTTTGCGGGAGGGAGGGTAAAAAGGACCAAAACACAGTTACAGAATTCTCAAAAAGGCAATGGGATGTCCTTGCTCTCTACTAGTGAGTAAGTCCTACCTAAGAAAGATCTTGTTACCTTCTAGGCACCTTGGAAAGATATAAGACTCAGATTCAATTCTTCTGACAGATCATCAGAGCTCTGCCTTCCAGTTCCAGGCCTTGTGAGTTGCAAATTATGAGGGAGGAGGACTTCAAGCCCACTAGTGTCTAACAGCCTAATATGATAATTCCTCTTTAAAATCTAATTTAGTTTGTGTGTATGTGTGTATGTGTGCATGTGTGCGTACATGTTTTGTGCTTTTTCTTTTGCTTCTAGGTTCATATTTGGGACATGATCATCTAGAAATTTTTTGTTTCTATTCTATTTTCTTTGAGTGATAACTTTGTATGAACAGTATTTACTGTTCTTTGCTTTATGAGGTCTCATTTTCTAAGTTAGCAACCAAATTATACTAGCCAGTGACAAAGTTCTCACTGTGGTCTACTTGACCTCTGACCTCTCCAGTTAGTCCAGTGGGATAGTGTTCATGTTTTGTTTGCTTTTGAGATAGAGTCACTCAACACACCAGGCTGTCTTAGCACTCATTGACTATCCCAGGATGGCCTCAGATTCATGCCTCAGTCTTTCGAGTACTGGTATATTTTTCAATTTGTTGTTCCATTTTCATATGGAAGGAAGACATAGGTGTTCTGTGTCTGTCTTGTGGTTTATGTTGACTCTTCAGGGTTTATACCCTCCATGTTTTGTTTTGTTTTGTTGTGTTGTGTTGTGTTTTTGTGGGTGTTTTGTTTTGTTTTGGGTTTCTCTTTGTAGCCTGGGCTGTCCTGGAACACACTCTATAGACCAGGCTGGCCTCGAATTCAGAAATCCGCCTGCCTCTGCCTCCCAAGTGCTGGGATTAAAGGCATGTGCCACCATTGCCCAGCACCCTCCATGTTTTGATACTTCTGCTTATCATACTCTGAGAGATAGACCATCCCTTTCAGAGCTCTTACTCTTCCCCAAGCCTCCTGCTAGATCCTACTGTCTCTTCCCTCTGAACAGTGGTGCCATAGCTCTAATTTGTAACGTTTCAGTATTGTTCTTACTGGCCTACTTTGGATGCACTGTCTCCAAATGTGACTATTTGTGGGATGCTGTATATTTCTTTCTCTTTTTTTCCATTAAACCATCACTGATTTTTCACCCTGTCGGGGGTGCATTACAGAGCAAGGATTATTGGTTTAGTTGTTTGTCCACTACTTATATATAACACAAAGTTTTCTCATGCATTCCAGGTATGTTTTTCCTGAGCATGGGTTAGAACTCATAGATGAACTTACATATTCTTTCTGATTTTTATGGTTGCAAGATAAAATTTTTAAAATTGTGAGTATAAATGGTTTTGATCAGTCTCCCTTGTCTAAATGAACAAAACTTTCTGAAAATATACTTTTCAGTGTATTCACATATTTGCCTTGTTTTATAAAGATAATATTCTAATTTCTTATTGCATTTGTTTATTTGTTTGTTTGTTTGTTCACCTGTGCATGTCTGTGCACATGCTGCAACACTCATGTGGAGGTCAGAAAACAAGGAATGGGAGTCTGTTCTCTTCTTCCACCCTTTAGCTTTCAGGAATTAAAGTCAGGTCACCCAAGGCTTGGTGTCAGGCACACTTAGCAAATAAGACATCTCATCCATTCCTGTTCTAATATTTTTCTAGTGGCCCGTTACTACACATACCTCATTTGGTACCCATATTTAATTGTACCCCTCTAAAAATCATTAACATTGTCCTTGCCTGATGTTTTACCAGCAGTTATGTTTGCTTTTGTGATTATAAAAGAGAAACATTTTTTAAAAAGCTGGTAGACAACAAAAAGAATCCTGAAGAAAAACACTAGTGATCAAATAAGGCAGCTTCTCATTGCTTTTGATACTCCAGGTCTTCTCTGCTCTCCTGCTGCTGTGTCTGTAGGTACCTCCTTCTACCTGAATAAAGGAGCATTGCTAAATGTGAAAATGTAAAGAACTTTAATGATTTTTCTGAGTAGAAGTAAAATCAGACGAATTTTAGGTCAAACTCACACTTTTGCTTCTGAGTACATTTATTCATTCTGTTTCTCAAACAAATAAAACTTTTTACAAAATTACAGATCTCTAAGAATGGTGCTGTATTTGAAAGAACACATTTTACACTTCTAAAAGGCAGCAGTCAATCCATTACTTTTAATTATGCTTTTAAATGTCATAAAACATCCAATTTTTAAATCTCGGCACTCTAATGTCAGTTCTGTGATGTAGCAAAGGCTGGCTTAATATTGAACTTAATATTGAATATTTCAATGTAATCCTCAGATAAAGTGTTCAAAAACATATTTAGCTTTAGCACTGTTTAAAAAAATATGTTTGAACAGCATTCTACAAAAACAGCAGCGCACAGTAGTTTATCAGGCAACGGTGTTAATAAGTGCTGCACATCACAATTACCATGATCCTTTGAAGTTTGTGTATTCAAAGATCAAATAAATTCTCTGCATGATTCTGGCGGTTGAATTGTGTGTGTAACACCTTGGGATTTTCTTGGATACAGAGATTTGTGGTGTTCAGGGTGAAGGCTATGTGGATGAACTGCACATGTAGTTTGGGTTTTAAGCATAGGGACCTGATTAGTGTACTTGGAAGGCTCTTTCCTGCTATTTATATAACATAATTTTGATTATAAATATAATGTCTGTTCCTTTATTCTCTCCTTTTGTTTTTCATTGTTGAAAAAGATTCATAGCTATTTGGGGGCTTTTGACAAACAAAACATCAGAAGTAAATGAGTGTTGAAATGTTATGGAACTGCTAGCTTCTTTTAACTATTTATAGTTTTACTGCCTGTAAGTATGTCTACAGAATTCATTTAAGTACTGTGCTAAGTTGTATTAGGTGTTATTATGTACCGGGTGCTAAGTTTACATGTTTTCATTAATAGAAGCCTTGCAAAGTAAGG
This sequence comes from Grammomys surdaster, assembly GCF_004785775.1. Lineage (NCBI taxonomy): Eukaryota > Metazoa > Chordata > Mammalia > Rodentia > Muridae > Grammomys > Grammomys surdaster. The sequence goes on along the minus strand of NW_021605171.1, from coordinate 1,240,110 downwards.
CAGGCCCAGTTGTTAGCTTATATACCAAAGGAAATTGAATCACAGAGTTTAAATAACCTAGCAGGCTATTTGCATAGAAGAAATAGGGTAAAAGTCATAATGCCCACCTCCAGGATATACATGCCTAGGAGTTAGCTAAAATACACACTTGCATATAGAGGTGTAAACTTATCAGACAAGGTGGTTTGAAATATGACTCATGTAATCAATAGTTATGAGTGTCCTGTGGACATCCACACTAACATTGTTTCTTTAATTTTGTGTAAGCTCATAGAAAAGACAAACAACAACAACCAAACAAATAATAAAAAAGAAACCCCAAATCTCCAGAAAGTTTAAAGCTCATGACACCTAACCAACCAACCAACTGACAGACCAAACAGTCAATCATATAACTACATAGAGTGTCACGTGAGAAGAAAGGAAAACTCAGGTCACATGCTTTCCCTGGAAATTACAGGGACTCATTGAGGTCACATCAGTTAAAACCGAGCTTCTTGAGAGATGCAATAGTGCTAGTGAAAAGAGGTTTCAGGATCTGGGAAGGCTGTGTATACCACTACATCAGACCGTTATTTCCATCATGCTTTCTGCTCTTTCTACTACTGTTGTCATACACCTGTGCTTTGTTATCTGCTTCAGTTGCCTCTGTGTGTCTCAGGCCAGGTATGGCACAGTCCATCTGTTGGAGATATGTTCTAATGCTTTCATTCAATTGGAAATCTGTGTCCAAATGCTAAAGGTCCTTGTCCCCAATTGGTTTTTGATCGATCAATATAGGTGCTAGCAGCCAATGGTTGGACAAGGGGGATGGGGCAGGACCCTCAGAGTTGTGGTATAGCCAAACTTCCACTATACCCATTCACTTTCCAAATCCCTGTGATGAAGCTCTTCAAGTTGAGTCAACATTAGGACAACTCTGTTTTGTCACCTACACTAAAATATGTTCATAAATGGTAGGGGGGTTAAATATTAACTAAATATCAAATACCATTGCAAGTGAGATCTTGAAAAACCATTTATTCCATCAGTAGAATTGTAAAGGTTCCATTTAGAATGCATTTTTAAAAACCTGTTTCTAGAATTCAAAATATAATACTAGTACATTTAAACATAATTAACGTTTCTATTTATGATCATGAGTGCTGTGATACTGCAGGGCTTAAGTTTAGTCATTTTTAGTTTAATTTCACTAATATAAAAAAGCAGTAATTTCCATATAGAAATGTGTCCAATTATAAATGGTAACTCTGCACTCTAAAGACATGACACAGCAGCCTAGAACATGGACTGCTCTTGCAGAGAACAAAATTCAGTTCCCAATATCAGTATTAGACAGCTCACAACCACTAGTAACTCTGGCTGTTGAGGATCTGATTCTCTCTTCTGGCACACAGGCACACAGACACATGAAGAAAAACTAAAAGTAAATGTTTAAAATGATGACAACTCCACAGAAGCTTTCCTTAGCTGAATTTTGAAATGTTTTTAAAGCATGCTACAGAATTTTAAAACTAAATTTAAATGCAGTATATGACCTCAGGCTTGCTCATTTGATCTCTTGCTTTTAATCAATAATTTTGATGTTTTTAATTTTAATTATATTTTTTGTAATTATGAATTGCCAGAGATTCAAAGTATAAACTTCCAGGGCTCCATTTGTTTGAAAAGAGCCAAGAAAATCTGTCCCAGAGCATTTGTTTACTATAACTATGGACACCATTAAATTATAGATACATATGCTTACAAACTAATCCTCTGGAAATATTTTATAATAATTTCTAACCCCCCAAAATAGACAGCAAATAAAGTGTATTCTTCCATATTGGTTGTAATCATTTTACTTCAGCTTTGTCTCAAGTCTGGTTATGATTAAGTCATCCTAACTCAATATACATGTAGCTCTAGAAATTCTCTTCTTCAAGACATGGGAAAGCTCACCTTCATAACTGCAGTCATGATTGTGCATGCTGCCTATCTCAAGCACATCTTCAATGTGCCAGCTTCTTAATACAGTAGAACATATTCTTTCCATGGTACTGTACTCCATCCATGTTTGTACATAGTGCTTTCTTTAAGAAAGAGCACATTAATTATATTTAGCCATGCTTGATTTGCTTTAAAGCTCAACCAAATGATTTCTCAAATTTTTACTTTGATTCTAAAGACTGAACTAAAAATAACGAAATCATAATTGCACTCGACTTTTTCTTACTAAAGCAACTGAAGATGCCAATAGAAAACTTACATCATGCATGTTTGTGAAGTTATGTTAATAGTTACATATTAGTGTTCTTATTGATTCATACTCTTTTTTTTGAAACAAGGTTTCTCTGTATATCTGTGTTCTGTCCAGACATTCACTGTGCATGCCAAGCCTCCAACCCAGAGATCTGCCTGCCTCTGCCTCCCAAGCACTGGGAATTTTAAGGCATGAGCCTCACTGCCCAGTTCTTCATGTCTTATATATTCTCAAAAATGGAATTAAATCAAATAAATAAAATTTAAAAGAACTTCCATTTTATCTAAATTACAAAAGGAAAAGAAATCTACCCACTGTCACATGTACTCTGTTCGTTTGAGTAGCTTTCACTGAGAAGTATATTTTAGAAGTAACTACTAATTTTAAGTAAATTCTGATTGTTTTCCAATAAGTGTTATGCTTTTTCCTGTGGCTAGAGTGTCCACATTGGAGACACCATTATAAATGATTTTGTAAGATTATATGTTCATAATAAATTTTTAGGAATGTATACTCTATTTTTTCTTACTTTTATTCATTGATTTTGTTCAGGGGTAGGGTGTTTGGAGGTTGGAAGACAATGTATGGAAGTCCCATTAACTCCTTCTACCGTGTGGGTCCTGGGGATCAAGTAAGGCTGTCAGACTTTTCCCTCTGAGCCATCTCATCTCCAATATACCCCTGTCTGAGATTGTCACTGAGCCTCTTCATAGCCACAGGGGGAAAAGGAACAGAAAGAAAGACGCCAGAGAAATGAGAGGCTCCAAGGACCCAATGGGGTTGATTTTAGCAAAGAAGGGGAGTTAGAACCTATAGAGACCACCTCCAGTAGATAGTCATGGCCCCTGGTCAAGGGATGGGGCCACATACCCATCTCTACGTTTTTAACCTAGAAGTGTTCTTGTCCAAAGGAAGAACAGGGACAAAATTGGAGCAGAGACTGAAGGAAGGGCCATCGGGGGACTGCCCCATCTGAGGATCCATCTTGTCTGTAGACACCAAACCTGACATTGTTGCCAAGAGGTGCTTGCTGATAGGAACCTGGTATGGCTACTCCTTGGGAGGTTCAGCCACCAACTGACCAATGCAGATGTGGATGCTTGGAGCCAACCATCAGACTGAGCTCAGGGACTTGGTGAGGGAGCTGGCAGAAGGACTGGAGGAGCTGAGGGGAATTGCAACCTCATAGAAGAACAACATCAGCTGGCTGCTCTCAGGAGCTCTCAGGAACTAGACCACCAACCAGGGAGTGTACAGGGAGGGATCCATGGCTCCAGATACATAGGTACCAGAGGATGGGCTTGTCTGACATCAATAGAAGGGAAGGTGCTTGGTCCTTTGGAGGTTTGATGCCCCAGTGTAGGGGGATGCTGGAGGGGTGGGGCAGGAGAGGGTGGGTGGGTGAGGGAGTACCCTCACAGAGGCAAAGGGGATGGAGGAGAGGGAGGTTGTGGGATGGGGGCCTTGTGGAGGGGTAACCAGGAAGTGGAACATCATTTGAGATGTAAACAAATGGAATGAGAGAGAGAGAGAGAGAAAGAGAGAGAGAGAGAGAGGGAGGGAGGGAGAGAGAGAGAGAGAGAGAGAGAGAGAGAGAGAGAGAAAGAGAGAGAGAGAGAGAAAGAAAGAAAGAAAGAAAGAAAGAAAGAAAGAAAGAATGAATGAATTAGGTAACAACTCTTACCTGCAGAAGGCATCACTAAATGGCAAACCCACAAGGAGTATATGCTTTATGGGTGGGTGCTCTTTGGCATCCATGTCCCCTACTAACTTCTTCATCATCCATGCCCCCCCAGTAACTGCATACACTTTCACCCTTGTTTTCCACGTGGTCTCATCTACCTTCCTCACCTAGCATTTCTGCCTCTCCTCTAGTCCAGCTGAGTCAAACATCCAGAGTTGGACTTCTAGGAACTAATTAATTTGTATCTGAGTAAAGTTCACTTAATCAGCAAATACTCACATGCCCTTTCTTTGTTTAAGGTTTTTTTTTTTGTCTTGTCTTCTCATTCTTTCAAAACAGGGGTCTCCTTCAAGCTAGGCTGGCTTCAGACTTGCTGTATAGCTAAGGTCCTACCTCCACACCCCAAATGCTGGAATTAAGAGCCCTCATCAGCAGGCCCAGCCTATATGTTCTTAAAAAGAGATATGAATTACATTTATGTTGCTCTTAATAAGTACTGAATGATCCACTTTGAGATTAGCCATTTGTTTAAACAACATAGGTTAAAATCCCTTATAAACAAAAGTTTTCAGATGGGCACAGTCCAAGCCCACCAAATCTATTCTGATCTGTTCTAATGCATTCTTAATAAATAAATAATACATTGTTAAGTACTGAAAAACCAAGAGATGCTAAACTGATGCACCACGATTCTCAGAACTCTTGAGCCCCTTGTATTTGTAACAAAGTAACAGCCCACACTGGCTGATTCTTTGAGTGCAGAGCTGGTGGCAGGAGGTGAAGGAGGCATCATTCATGCTGGAGAAGCATGTCCATAAACCACACCCTGCTGCACTTTTCAAAAGACACAATACTAAAGTTCAGCAAAGGATAAACCTCATAATGAAGAACAGTTACAAAGAGGAGAAGATGGGTTCCAGTACGACAGAAAAGCTGAGTTTGAACATGCTAGGTCAGGAGAAAGGCGGATGTGTTATTCTGCTTATTATGGTGTAACAAACAATTAACCTTTTGAGGAGAAAGATTTTGGCTAATATTTTCAGACGTTCAGGTTCCTGCTGAGTTGTCACCTTTAGACTCATGGCCTGGTGACAATTTATGGCAAGAATTTATGGATGAGGAAGACCACCCATGTAATCATCAGACAGTGAAGGAGAAACAAGGGATTGAGGTCCCACAAGCTTGCAAACTGACTGGAAGAATCTATACTTTCCTACAGTACCAAACTAGGGACCAAATCTCTTTCAGATCCTACAGATGGCTTTCATACAGTGTCCCAACTATAGCAAGATCAAATTAAGTATCTGTGTGTTTATTATTACACAAACAAATTAGTAAATACAAGTGTTAAAAATAAATTTCTATTTTAACTGTGAAAATCATTTTCTCATTGTAATGGGTTTGTTCCTGTTCATAAAACTCTGTTTTCATTAAATCATTATTTGCATGCAACACTGACTTAGAGCATAAATAAATATGGAGGGGCATCACCTCCCATATCCAAAGCAACAAATTGAAAGCAGATACTAGCCAATTAAGTGTTTCCTTCTCGAGTCACAGGCACACCTTTATACACTGTATCTCCTGTCTCTCTGGGTGATAACTTGGTTATGATAGGCAGTAGGTTTGTGAAGATGCTGAATCCTGTGGGAGCTGGATTTTGCAGGCATCAGCCATTTGGTCTGTAGCAGCAACTAAGCATGGGAGAATTTTGAATGGTCCAGTGAATGGTGGGCAGAGATTGACACAGCAGTGGCTGACAATGTCACTGGAGAGGTAGAAAGCGGGATTCTTCATATAGTCAGGCAAGACAGAGAATGAGTGACTCAGGACAATAGGCTTAATAATACTTAGGACTCCAAATACTGACTTCTTACTTTAGAAACAGTCCTTAATACTCTAGATTTGGGAAAGCATTTATATATGAATAAGCCATGACCTGTAAAATTTTAATTTTGTTACTAAGAAAACAATACAAATAAAGCCTAGTATAAACTTCACTTACTAGAAATAGGGCACTTCATATTCTTTGGATAACTTTTTTGTCTTCCTGCTGCCACTGTTAGGGAATGTATTAATTGGACTTTTGGTGTGAAGGAGTAAAATTTCTTTTTTTCTTTTTCTTTCTTTTTTTTTTTTTTTTTTTTGAGACAGGGTTTCTCTGTGTAGCCCTGGCTGTCCTGGAACTCACTCTGTAGACAAGGCTGGCCTCGAACTCAGAAATCCGCCTGCCTCTGCCTCCCAAGTGCTGGGATTAAAGGCGTGCGCCACCACCGCCCGGCTCGGAATAAAATTTCTAACAAAGGGAATTACTTCTGAATCCAAGATGACCAGTACTTCTTGGCTGAAATTGAAATGATCACTTAAACTGTCTAAAGAGTTGAAGAAATGTCTCAGTTAGTAAACTGCTTGCTCTGAAAGCAGGGAGATCATCTGCTTTCCAGAGCCCACATAAAAAGCAGGGCAGGGCATAGTGGGGTGAGGCATGGCAGGGGAGGGGAGAGCAGTTCTCTCGTGTAACCCCAGAGAGTGAAGAAAGAGACAGGAGGGTTCTTGCTCCTGGCTGATAAGGCATTCTAGCTAGGTGGAGAGCTCCAGATTCAGTGAAAGACTCTGTCTCAAAATATAAGGAGGAGAGGGGTGGAAAGATGGCTCAGCAGTCAAGACCACTTGCTGTTCTTTCCAATGACAATGAACCGAGTTCATTCAGACTTCAGCATCCAGAGCAGCTAGATCACAAACAACTAAATAACTTTTATTTTTTTCAAAAGCCTATTTTTAATGATGGTTCTTAAACACTTTAACTGCTCTTTAAGCACACCACCAAACAGAGGTAGTGGAAAAGAAAGGATATGGGGAACGTGGACCTTTTTAGAAAGGTTCTTTGGAGCAACTCTCATCTGTATTGTCAATTCACAGGTTAGCAGTGGCAGCACAATCAACACCTCATGGAAATATTGGGTCAGCAGTAGCAGTGGCATGACCTAGCAGAACAGCCAGGCCTCAGCCTAGGCTCAAGACAGCAGGAGGGCCCAGAAGGAAGCCAGAAGTTTTTGGCTGTGCCTCTCTCAGTGAAGCAAAGATCGGCAGAGATGGAGACCCACAAGCTTTATACAGCTAACTGTATAAGCCAAGCCCAGCCTCAGTCATTACCCCTGGAGTCCTTTTTATACCCTCAAAACAACACACAAACGTGTCTGCCACAAGTTTTACCTCAGCATATGTGTCTGTCATCACTCTGGCAGTCAGCCCGAGTCCACAGAAACAAAAAGAAGCTGCAGCACACCACAGAATCCAAAGATTTTTCAGTGTGTTGCTCTCTATGGAGTCCTGACAAAGGCAGCTCAACTACGCGATATAAGGTGGGCCAATACATGCATGTTGTTAGCAAAGAATCCTTCATCACATGTCCTTTCACATGCTTGCTTTAGCAGAACATCCTTCCATTCACCTGTGCCTGCTTCAGTGAAACGTTCCTTCACGGGTCTGTCTTATCCTTTCACACCTGTGTTTACTTTCACGAAACATTCCTTCACGTGTTTGCAACAACAAAACGCCATCCAACCGACTTTTCCAAGAATCCTTAAGTTTCCATTTCACACCTGTAACTCCAGCTCCTTGAAACCCAATAGCCCCTTCTGGTCTTTGTGAGTACACACACACAAACATATGATACACACACACATAAATAAAAATACATATTCAGAAAATAGGATGAAGAGTAGTTGGAGAAGATACTTGGTAGGTGCACAAAGCCTTTCATACACATGTTCTATAAATAAATAAATAAATAAATAAATAAATAAATAAATAAATAAGGAAATCAGGCTGCACTTTTTATTGACTTTAGTATCATTAGTACAATATGGACCAAAGACAGTAAGTCGTATAGATTGAGGTAATAAGTGAAATATCCTGCCTTGTAATATGATTCCAAATATTCTTGGATTTGGAGACTTTAACAGCTTACACGTATTCTATAAATATTTGTACAGATGTGTAGACTGTTGATCATATGGCATGGGTAAGGGTTTGGGCTCTAAGATTCTATAGAGTTTGAGACTGTAAGTCTAGCATACTTCTTGCTATGTTGTGCTATATGTTATCTCTTTTTATTTGCCATTAATCATACTTATTCATAAAAAGATTTAGTACACAATTACAAACTTATTTGAAGAAGTATTTTGCTCAGGAAACAAGAGATAAGAGAAATAAGTGGCCTTTTCTAAGTCAGCATGATGCAGACATCACTGAAGTGCATCAGAATAAAATGCATCGTTAATTTTATGTTATGTGAACTTCACATCGTGTTAAAAAATTTCATGGTTGTCTGGCCATAAAACCCCAGTCCTGAATGGCATAGCTCTCTACTCTGTTTCAAAATCATCAGGAAAATACATACCCAGCCAAATAACACTAAAAGTAAAATTGGCATAGAGAAAACAAACTATAATTTAAAGTACACACAATGTGTCCTTCCACTATTCAGTTTTTCCATATGAACAGAACCAAGTTTATGCTTGTTTCTCCCAATTTGATCAAATCACTAAGATACTTCATTCAATTGCTATGTGGTCATGGCTTACCCTGACTTTCCTTAAACCAGTGTGATTTTTTTAAGTGAATCAGATGCAAGTTCCTTGGACTTATAAAGCAATCTACACTCACACAACCATGCTTGATGACAGGGTTGGTGTGCTGGCTTTCTTCATAGGAAAGAACAGCCTAACAGATTCCACAGTCAGAGCCCAGTTCTGGTTCTGTAGAGCAAGCTCCACCAGCTCAGGTCTAATCTTGCTCTCACTAAGAATTCCATAAGAAATGCACACACTTCTAGGGATTGAGTATTCCAAAATATTCTTACATACAAAGAGAGAAATATACTACCTATTCTGGCAGCCTTTTTCTCCATGAAAAAAAAAAATCCTCTTCCTCGCCTAATTCTTCCTCCTCCTATCCTCTTCATTCTCCTCCCCCTCCTCCTCTATGGACATCCACCCATTCAGTCATTATGATATGATTCTGATTCTGTTCTCTATGGAACCCTGCCTCTTCATTCTTCTTTCTCTCCTACTCTATAGACTTCCCTCACTTTATTCTCCTCCCTCTCCTCTGTGAACCGTCCTTCTTCATTCACCTCCATCTCCTGCTCTGTGGACTGCTCCATCCTTCTCTCTTCCTACTCCTCATGAGACTTTTAAAGAAATATGTATACTTGTCTTTGGTACAGCAGAGTCACACTAATTGCATTTAACAATTATCAACACAACATCTGGAAATGTTCTATAGGATGTGCCCAAATTCTGTCCTTTCTCTGCCCCAAATACTTAGTGGCTCTTCATTATATGAAAAACCATGACTTTGAAAGGGTCTTCAAGAATGTTTGTTCCCTGGAGACCACTTGACTCACTTAAAGAAAGAACTCACTTTCTTCAAGTTCCTTCTTTCAGGAAGATCTTCCATGCTTACCTTATTTGGAAATATAGCCTACTTAGCTGTCCATCATCTTGTTCTCTGTTTCATTCAATCAGTTTCAACCTCAACTGAACTTCCCACGTGCGTATGCACGTTCTTCTGTGTGTTCTTTGTCTCTCAGCTAAACTGCAACTTCTTTGAGTATATAGTAACGTGCGAGTTAATGAATACACTCACTCTTATCAAGTGAATGAAAGAGAAAGAACATCACATTTTAGTTTGCTTACACAAAGTACACTCACAGTCACATTATAGGCTATGTACCCTTTATCTACACAAACACATATGCATATGCACTGTAAGTCAATTAGAGGCCACAATAATCTTACTTTTTTATTCTTACATTCCAACTTTAGAATTAACTTACTTTTTTCCTTTCTTGTTTCTTCCTTCCTCCCTTCCTCCCTCCCTCCCTTCCTCTCTCCCTCCCTTCCTTCCTTCCTTCCTTCTTTCCTTCCTTCCTTCCTTCCTTCCTTCCTTCCTTCCTTCCTTCCTCCGTTCTTGCCTTTCTTACATTCTGACTTTAGAATTTAAACTGATTCCATATCATTCTTTCATATCTGTCTTTAGGAGATGGCAACAATTTAAACCCCTTTGGTGCTGGAATTCTGTTCTGTATAATATTTACATACATGAACTTCAGACTGAATAACCTACAGGTTGTCATTATTGTAGGATTGTCCGTGTACAGCTATATGCGGGTGCATGTATAAATGTGCTTATAAAAGTAGGCTACAGCTAGCAAACGGATTGTGTATCTGTACCTTAGACAAAAGAGAATTGTTTTTCATTTCCTCTGTCTCTTTGAGAGTAACTAATTTCTGAAATTTTAATAAGACTATAATAATGGGATCTACGGTTTCCTTTCTATTTTACAGGAACTGTATGAAGTCTCATAGTTTTCAATTATCACCTCTAGCTGTATAATTCCCCAATTGAGTTTCAAGGTTGACCATTCCTGTGAACTCCACTATCACATTTCTAATTGCCTACAGGGTGTTTTCATGTAGGAGTCAGAGCTTCCCTGCAAGCCCACTGCAAGCTCTCTGCCTTACACTGTCTCCTCCTCCATCATCTAAAATGGGAGAGTATATTGATTTACATACCATGCATTTTGCCAGAGAAATGTCTCTTTTTTTTCAAACATGTTTACATTTCATGAAATTTTTCCTGCCAAATTCCATCTTTTTTCTATCCCCATACCTCATTTTTGTCTTCCATCCCTCTGTTATTATGCTATAATAATTTTAACCACTTTGCTCTGTTTTCAACTTCCCCCAAACCTTTAAGACTTTAATTTATCTTTAAAATACAGGACTTTGGTCATGCTAATATGTTTATCAAATTTTAAAAGAATGATTCTTGGAAAAACTGGTAATTTTATATGAAAAAATCTAATAATTTCCCAGTACCCACTTTATCCATATAGTTTCTCAAACACATCTAGCAGTGTCTTATTTGGCTTTGTGCTATGGTTTGGGTATGGTATATTTCTCTCAACAATGGTATATTGTCCTTGATGTCGTGGTGGCATGGTATCCTTGGTGATACTGTTAGGAAGTGATAGACCTCTGGCAGGTGGACCCAGTGGAAAATTCTCTGGTCACAGAAGACCATGTCCTTAGAAGGCAGTTCTCACAAAGCTGTTTTAATAAAATATTCTTGGGTAAACACTCTTTAGTTTGAGACATAGCTGGTGGCTGTCACCACTGAATCTGCTGAAATGTGAAGCAGCCTGAACACAGCTGCGTCGGCTTGCATGCCTGAGATCTCTGCAACAGTAAAGCTAAATAAACCACTTTTAACTTCTTTGCATGTGTACATATGTGGTGTGTATGCCCATGTGCATGCATATTTGCATGTATGTGGGTGCAAGTGTATGCACATCTGGAAGCCTGGGGTTGAAGTCAGGAAACTTCTGTGTTAGATTTTTGTTATAGTGAAGAAAAGCTGACACATATTCTTCTTTCATAAATTGCTGAGGCAGAAACTTTCCCTCTTGGGTAGGATGAAACTTCATTGAGAATGTGACCCTGATTCCCCTAAAGCCTATGTCATGTCTCGGGTATGTCAATTTTATGGCTTCAGGGTGACATTCTACATCCCTACAAGTTGACCATACAAATGAAGACAAACTTGCAGCAGGTTCCTTTTACATAACTCGCTTGCATTTGCCCTCTTTTGTATTTTTTTCTTTCTTATTGATATTTAGCAACTTAACCTAGGGGAAGCTCTTTCCCACACTTATTTTTTTCTTTTAATAAAAAAGATAGTTGGTTTAGATTTGTTTTATTGTGTGGGTATGTGCTTGCATGTGTGTTTGCAAAAGTTGTTTTTAACAAAACCTTAATTGTTCAATTTTTACCAATGAAGACTTGGGAGCCAGATGCTGTGCTGAAAGCCTACTAGCTCAGAGAGGCAGAGAAAGAACCCAGTTGACCTTCCTCCTCAGCCAGTGTCACAAAAGGAAAAGCTCCTTCTCCATGCTGTCTCCAAAAACCCTTACACTCAATGCCCTTCCCATCTACTTCCGGTGTCTCTATCAGTCCCCTGACTTCCTCTCACTCTCTATGTTTTTTTTTCCTTTGTTCACTCCCTGTCCACTGGTTGCTTGATCTGCCTCTTGACCTATTGTTGACTCTATTTAATCCTGTTTACAACAACCATAAAACTCTTGGATTAATGCTGTGTGTTCAGACTGAGTCACACCACAACTAAAATAGGGTTTTCAGTACAGAACACAATCTTAGGGCTCACAATGTGTTAAAATAGCATACAATAGGTGGGCCACATACATGCCTTGTGCTTGTGGAGGTCAAAGGAGGGCATCAAGATCCCTGGAACTGGAGTTACAAATGTTTGTGATTCACCATGTGGGTGCTTCGGACTGAATCCGAGTCTTCTGGAAGAGCAGCCAGTACACTGAACCACTGAGCCACTCTCGCTAGCCTTCAAAACTTTGTTTGTTGGTTGGTTTTTGAAATAAATTCTCACTGTGTTGCCTTGGTTGGCCTTAAACTCATAAAATCTGATTGCCTCCCAAGTGTTGGGATTAAAGGCATGTGCCACTATGCCAAGCAGCCTCTGACTCTTGATATAACACATTGCTGTGGATAGCCCTGGCCTTGTATTTTGATGCTAATTCCCCTTTCCTGGGAAGGGCTGCAGAGGAGGAGTGAATCAGTACAAAGGTGACTTCTATTGAACCTTCTGCCCACCTTAATTTGTAAAATAAAGGCTAGAGCCAGTGATTGGACAGAGAAGGGAGGTGGAGAAATAAAGGTTGGTGGAAGAGAGTGAGAAGGGAGAGAGGAGAACAGAGGAAGACGACACCTGGAATTTATAAGGGTCTCATAGCTGGGGAATAGAGTAGTGTAGTACAGAATCTGCCCAATCTAGGCGTCCAGTTTATATTCATAATTATTGAGTTGTGTTTTCTTTAACCGGTCATATTTGGGTTGGTTATTCACCGCAACAACACATCATCTGTTTCTAACTTACAGCGTGACAGGTACTAACACCAGACACACATATTTTATGCAGACTGTTTCTTTTTTTCAGTTTAATACACATGTTCTAATTGATTGTAGCTTTCACCCAAGGGATCTCTAACTCAGAAGCTAAACTTTACTAGCTAGACTTTAGATTAAAACAAGAAAACAAAGAATGCTAGGGAGAAGACAGAATAAATCCAGGATTTAATTTTGTCATCATTTGGTACCTATTGTGCTGTCTACATTTGCATTACATGCTGTATGTATTTATCTGTAGTAGCATATGTGCATGCAAGAGGGAGCAGAGAGGGAAGGAAAGAGAAAGAGTAAATGTAGAGATTTGCAGTAAATGTGTTTTAAAAGATAATAAGGAGACAGGCGTGATAGATTGTTTGTGTAATCTGATCACTGAAGCTGAGCATTGCCATGAGTTTAAGGCTAACCTGGGCTACATAGCAAGAGTCTATCACAACAATTTTTAAAAAGACAATAATGGCATCAGAGATAGAGGGTAATGATCCATTTTCTGGATTAAAAATCAATGTTCAAAAAAGATACATTTACATGCAATCAGTTTAAAAGGAGTAATGACCCTTAACCTTCCTTGTTAACTTGATGGAGTCACCAGGGAGACAGATGCTCACCTCTGCATATGTCTGTGAGGGTATTTTAGAGGAGTCACTGAAGATCAAAACTGCCTGAATGTGAGACCCTGGGCAGGTCAGCACTGCATCTCTCACTGTCCACCCTGACAGGAATTGTTCTGCTACACCCTGCCTCCCAGGCACTGCTGACCCAACCATCATGGAAAGTCTCCCCTCCCCCAACCCACACACCATTAGTTGTTTCAGGGAGATAGTTCAGTAGTTATACAAAACTTGCTTTTTCCGGTGGGTAAGATGTTTTCATGTACTTATTTACATTCCTTCACTTGTATTGGCATATCTCCTAAGCATCACAAAATAGTCTAAAATTCAGTGAGTCCAAAGAAAGCTGCCTCTAAAGGGCTCTTAATACTGCCTTTACATTTGTGATGGAAAGCTCTTCCTTTCTTTGGAGAATTTTGTTTGCAGACTATGATCCAGAGGGAAAAGATAGAGGATAGGACTCATGACTGCACTTTCTAACGTGAACTGGACTAGCTAACTCCTTAGACAAGGTGGAAGACTTTACTATGTTTTAGAAGTTTGAAGTTTGAAGGACTCTAATCAAGAAGTTTTCCTGTTTTAAATTTTCTGAAGGAGACAATTATTTCAATTATCTGTAAAGCATAGTGATTATGAAAATAATCCCTGAATCACCAATTCTGGAAGACTCTAGTGAGAATTGAAGCACAGTCAAGTTTAAACAATGGAATGGATTCATAATTTTTCTGAATTCAGATAAGGTCGCTGCTTCTCTTAGATCCATTGCTTATGGCAGTGTTGGATTTCAAGTGTGATTTGAGAGTGTAGATAAGCTGTTAACCTTAGCACTTAAAGTTTCAGGAAGAAATAGAAAAAATAATTTCCCTCCTAAAACAGAGGAAATTCAAGGCTATAGATGACTAATGTTACACTGTGTGCATAAACTGTAAAAAAAAAAAAAAAGATAGTCATTTGTTCTCAATTCACTTCCATGAGAAGGGGTAGAGAGATCTCATCATATCAGTCTTCTTTACTAAGGAATATTGGCTCCATAATAATCAATGTGCAAAATGGGCAAGACAAATATATAATTGCAAAGCAATGATTTTAAGATAAGATTGATATCTTTCCTCTATTTGGTATTAATCAATATTTTTTTTCTGTGCTGGAGATCAACCCCAGAGAGTCAGTCTCTCACTCTCTCTCTCTCTCTCTCTCTCTCTCTCTCTCTCTCTCTCTCTTTTTCTTTGTCTCTCTGTCTGTCTGTCTCTCTGTCTCTGTCTCTGTCTCTGTCTCTCTCTCTCTCTCTCTCTCTCTCTCTCACACACACACACACACACGCACACACACACTCAAGCTTTTTTAAATTTTAGACTCCACAACATTGAATTGAGTCTTCTAAGGACTATAATTTTATGCACACTGCAGAGATATAGACTGCAGAGAAATCTTTAAAGTCCCCAGAATATGCAGTCATAATGACACCCAGCAGGGACACATTCAACCTTTCTTGCTTTCAATATTCACCAAATTATTTTACATCTTATCTTTATGTTATTTTATCTCCAGAAATTCATTTATAAATTGACTGATATTGGATAGCTCACTCTAATATTCTATCTCTACTTTATGCATTTTTCCTGTGAATTCCTTGAATTATTTTGAAAAATCACAGAGTAGAGTACATTTTAGATTAGAAAGTGAAAGTATTTAATTGGCCAAAAGCTACTGAACATGATGGAGAGTAGTTAGAAAACAGGTAGGTTAAACAGATGTGTCCCTTTTGATTATACTTCCAAAGACTAATGAGACTTTTTGCAGGACAACATCTGTAGCTTCTCCACAGTCAGCATCATGAAGAAGACAGTTTTGATCTGGCTACATGGACAGTATTATTTTGGATTATCAAAAGAAAACCTGAAAAATAGGTCAGAACTTCATTTCTAAGGAGTCCAAAGGAATTAAAAAATATAAACAGATAATTGCCCTTGCAATAGCAATGTTAGACATCCATGGACATCATGGTCTTTGTCCATGTAGTTAGTACTCATGAGTAGACATCTTTCTTGTAACTAGGTAGCAAAACAACAAAAACAACAACAACAACAAAAACAACCAACCAAACAAACAAACAAATAAAAAAACACTTTCTCAATTGAAGTCAGGAGTACAAGTAGTTCTGGGGAAGCTCACAAGCCCAGGGCAGCCTAGTCTTTGAAACTTGTGTTCCTACAAGCCATGCCCATCAAATCTGTGATGAGTTTGTTTTGCCTTTTCACTTAGTTTTGGTCTTGCTGTGTTTCCTTTCAAGTTCCTATGTACATGATGAGAGGCTATAAATCTTAGTAATGACATATTAGAAAGGGTCTTAGTCATTGTTTTATTGCTATGAAGAGACACCATGACCAAGGTACCTCTTTCAAAAAAAGCATTTAATTGGAGGCTTGCTTACAGTTTCAGAGGGTTAGTTCATTATCAACATAGTAAGGAGCATGGAGGCAGGAAGGCAGGCATAGTCCTGGAGCTGAGAGCATTACATCCTGATCCAGAGAAGGGAGTGGGACAGGGACAGGAAGAGAGACAGGAAAAGAGACAGAGAGAGGGACAGGGAGATGAAGAATATGGGCTTTTGAAACCTCAAAGCCCATCCACAGTAACACACTTCCCTAAACAAGGCCATACCTCTTAATCTTATTCAAACATTCCTCTGACTAGGGACTAGACATTCAAATATATAAGCCTATGGGGCTAATTTAATTCAAACAACAGAGAAAGTTTGATCAATTTTGAGACACTGCTTTTATCTGGCTTTTAGTTATCAACTGGCCACATCTAGAGAGGAGACTCAGTTGTAAGACTTGTCTCAGTAAGATGGTCTACAGGCATGCCAGTCAGGTATTTTCTTGATTACTAATTGATGCACAAGGGCCCTGTACATTATGGGCTTTGTCATACCTAGGCTAGTGGGCTAGACCCAAAGAAGCTAAACAAGAAGAAAGCGAGGATTCTTGATAAAATAGTCCTAAGAAGCAGATGGAGGGAAGGAATGGGGTGAGAGACAGATGAGAAAGGAAATTGTGGGGGTTCAGGATCAGGTGTGGGGAGGAACAGGAAGGATGGCTAAATTGCCATGAGAATGAATGGAAATCTGCAATGAATGGAGGTGGGGTGGGCATCTCCAAGATGAGACAGAAACCTGAGATAAGGGAGCTCCAAGAATCAATGGGGGTGTCCTTAGCTGTGACTCACAACATTGGTGATATGGAACCTGAAGAGACCACTTCCTCTAGCCAGGCAGGAACCCCAGTGGAGCCATAGAGACATCACTCCACCAAAAAACTTTCAACTTAAATTTATCCTGTCTAAAAGAAATGTAGGCATGGGGAATGACCAATAACCTGCCCAACTTGAGACCCTGACTTCCTGAACAATGGAGTGTGACCTGTAAGCCAAAATACCCCTTTCTCCCAAGCTGTTTTGGTTGTGGTGTTTATTACAGAAAACAAAACAATGCAAATAGGCTTCCCAGGAAGATGCAACAGGAACACAATAAGTACATGAAGACAACCCAGAAGGGCTCTGCAAACTGAGCTCCATCCACTTAAAAGAAAACCTCAGAGTAAGGGCAAGCAATTCATTTGCAACACTAGACATGTGCCAAGAAGTCACATTTATTGCTATCTATATTTTAGCTGGCCTGAAGGGTCACCAACTGACTTCCTATCAGTGGGTCAGGGGAGATGGTAAGTATGATTTTTCAATGGAAAATATTTTGAGCCCAAAGAGTATTACAAAAAGCTGTAACTATGAAAGATGTTTCTTTGCTCCTTGTTATTTTGTATGATTTATTTTTGCACTAACTGACACTGGCTTTCTGCTAATTATTAGCAGTTATTATATTTGATGAAATCAGAGGATCATCTAGAACTTCTGTATAAATTTTAAATATAGCTTTAACTTTTAAAACACATTGCAATAACACTATTATAGCTTTTATTGTTGCTAGACCCCTAGACCAACAGATTAAGACAGGAATTTTAGGAAAACGTCCTGGTTCTCAGGACAGAGAAGGCTGGAGGTATGGTAATCAATTATGAAGAGAGGATGAGTGGTTCAAAAAAATATTCATTGATTATAAGCCAGTGAGTCATCTAACTTGTCTACATAGTGAAGATGCACTATGAAGAAAGACAAGATGCAGGAAGAAGGCACTATGTGGAGAGAGTACACACTAGACCAGAGGTAGGAGAGCTAACTTGGACAAGTCCTCCCATCCCTTGCATCCAGCTGTACCTGTGGCTGTTCAACCCAGAGACAGAACACTGTAGTTATGAGTTCCCAAGAAGCTCTATCTCCATGTCTGTAAAATAAATTTCTTCTTAGATATATTATAAAAAAGCCATTTGGGGAGGTGCAGGTACTTGTGAGATAACAACCTGTTTACCAGGATTTCTAGTAGCCTTTGACATCAGATTCAGATCGACTCCTCTGAGTGTTTGCTGGTCTGCACACGCCCAGGGTCTCCATCTTCCAGTATGTTCTTGTGCATCCAATATCTCCACACTGATATCTGATTTATTCTAAAAGCCAGGACTCATCACATCAATCCATAATTTTAAAGTAACCTGCCCTTTCATATCATGAAATTTACATTTCTACATATAGCCCATAAAACCGTTTTTATAATAGACTTCTGCTGTCCACTCACCCTCACAAATTTACTTCCTGGTCCTGGGAACTGTTGGAGGTGTATGCATTTGTCATTCCGAAGAAAGAATCTTGAACATGGACAAGGTAATAGAACACATGTGGCTGACTCTATTATTGTATTTGTAATATTCATGATGTGTCTTTCTTAGATATGATTCTCTGTCCTTTACCCTACAATATGAAGTAATAATGTGTGTGTGTGTGTGTGTGTGTGTGTGTGTGTGTGTGTGTATTAGCAAATCCTCAGTTTAGTGTGGAGCTGAGCACATAGATTCCCCTAATAATTACTAGAATGAACGAATAAGTAAGCATATGCTCTGCTCCTGCCCCTGCCCAGTGTATTCCATAGTCCAATCAGAGAAACTACATCTCCAAAACTTCATCTTTTAAGTGGAAGCAAATCCCCTAGTCACAAATACACCTTTAACTGGATATTCACAGCCCAGATAGCCTACTTTGAGCACTACTCCTGTAAGATACGTATTTCTTAAGGCAGATCATCAGCTGCTTTCATTTTCCCAGGACAAATATGGTCTTGAGAGCCTTTCCTAATTGAACAATTGATTAATTAGCACATCTCAGTCTGCACCAGGGAGTGAGAATTTAGAGGGTAATACTGTGCTAATAAGTTCACACTTTTCCTATTTTAAACTGTTTTCAATTTGGGAAATACGAATCCCTGAGACAAGAAAAAATAAAACTTAAATCTTCTCATCCATACAAAATGCAAACTAGGTTACCTCACCTGTTTCTACTTGCCTGGGCCATTTGATGTGGAGAGAGACATTTATCTCTTACATGTCTGTTTCAAATCTGACACATATTTGAATGGATACCACAACACAATGTTTAGAGGTGCAAAGAGCAACTGTAAGTCATAGACAGTTCAATAATGAGTTGTGAAAGCCAGGTCTCCTTTCCTTACTTGACAAGTCGCTTCCACTCTGGTACTTCATGTGTGCACACTAGAGAGTAATAACCAACAGCTGGAATGTCTATTGTCTTTAATCGAGTCCCATACATCTGGAGAGATGGCTCAGCACCTAAGAGCAGTTGCTGCTCTCGGAAAGGATTCGGGTTTTGTTTCCAACACCCATAGAATGGCTTACAACTATCTGTAACTACAGTTCTAGCGAATGTAATGTCTTTTTTCTGGTCTCTACAGAAACCAGGTACACATTGGTACACAGACATGTGGGCAAATACACTTATTATACATGTCAAATAAATATTTTTTTAAAAAAAATATAGACTCAGTATTTTTTAAGATTTATTTTTATTTTATGTGTATGGGCGTTTTCCCTGAATGCATGTTTGTGTACGACATCCATGCCTGGTGCTCAAGGAGTCCAGAAGAGGTTATCAGATGCCTTGGAACAGGAGTTATGTTGTGAGCAACTATGTGAATGATGGAAATTGAATGCTGGTCCTTTGGAAGAGCAACTAGTGTTCTTAACCATGGGATCATCTCTTCAGCCACTAAATAAACAAAATCTTTATGACTGTTCCATTTTGTCTGGGGGTCATTCTCAAAAGTGGGCAAAAACTAACCCAGTTTATATCTAACATCACTGAACAGAGTGGAATTAGGCTCTGTTGTATCTGCCAAAGGAGACTGGAGCTGGTGCAAGCAAAGGGTACAAAACAGAAAAGCACTATTATCCATAGGCTCAGAAGGTCCTGATTGCTAACAGGAAACTGGCAGAAGTATAATAGGTGACAAGAACTCACCAAATGGAACCAGAGAGTTGAAGTATATCTAGGAAAAAGTAAAGGATTATCTTTTTTGCAAAATAAGACTTTTGAAATACAGCAAGAGAAAAACCCGTCTGGAATAAAGGAACCAGGCCACAGTGGAGGAGACACTCTAGCATGAAATCTGTCTTCTTTGCTAGTCTTCTAATGAGCTGCAAATGAAAGCCTAGAGCTCTTCTGAATTGTGAGGCTATTAAGAGCTGTAATGTGATATCATTGACAGATCATATTAAAGCAAAATTGAGTAATCAAAAATAAAATTTATCATCATTTTGAAAGTCACTCAGATCCCAAAGACATGTTTTCTAGATTCAGTGCATTTTTCAGTGCAGAAAACATAAAATGATTAAATATGAATCTAATCTGCTAGTAAGTGAAGAAGACAGATAACATACTGAATATAAACTTTCACCACAAAAAAAAAAAAAGTTTATTTCATCTACCATGACACTCTCCCCTTCCACTGTAAGTGTTCTTGTTTTTTATCACTGTGTAGTCTTGGCTGGCCTTGAATTCACAGTAACCACATGTTCCTCCTATGCCTTCACTGCCATGCCTGGCTGATAACATTGTTTTTATACAGAAAATGACATGCCCTACAATTTTCTTGTCCAAAGAATTAGTAAGAAGTTATATCATCTACATCTAATTCTATAAGTTTTTGTTACAAAATATTTTTCAAAGGTATTAACTGAGGGTAAATTATTTTTTTTTCAAAATGAGTGGTTCAAAACTATTGGTATTAGAAATGTTATTTTCTTCATTTTGTATATATGTTTGTGTGTGAGAGCAGATGCATGTGCACATATGTACAGTGCCCTCAGAGAGCAGAAGAGGATCAGATCCATTGTAACTGGAATTGCAGGTAGTTATAAGAGGCCATGTGTGTGCGGGGAACCAAATGCAGGTCCTCTGAAACAGCAGTAAATGGTATTAACCTCCGAGTCATCTCTCTAGCCCTAAAAAAGGCTAATCATATACTCTCACTGTTTTGTTGTTAGTTTATTTTTCTCATATTTGCACTATAGCACTGAGCCTTTTAGTTTGTAAATGTATATAATAACTACCATAACTTATGTGTTAGCAAATAAACTACTCACAAAGGAGGAACCAGGTGTCTACAGAGAATGTCTCAAAAGACAGTTTCTTTCATGGTTGGAGCTGGGAAGGCAGAGCCAGAGAATCTACTCAAGCCCTGTGCCTGAAATGAAGGCCAGCTCTGCATGAGGAATGCCCTTTCTGACGCAGATGGTGCTCACTAAAGAATACCATGGAATGCCACTTTTGTCACAGCTCTTTTGAGGAGAAAAGTTATTGAATCCAGAAAGCTGGAAAGATTCAACTACCTGTTATAAACCAACCCCACACAATGAGAATTGTAATTTGATGTGCTACAATGAACCGTCACAGGATACACTTGCCAATCATATTTATTTCTCATTGACCCCAGTGGTGCTGTTTAAACCCAAAACCATTATGCCTACGACTGTGGTACTACCCATTAGAAGTCATTTGTAGTCTTATTCACCCCATGTATTTTAACAGTTTTAAATGTGACTGATCCATCTGTCGGTCATTTCTGGGCTTCATTAGTATAATGTTACCATTGAATCTATTCAACTCAGAATGATCAACTCACAACCCCTAGGTTTAAAATGTTCAAGAAATCACTACATATTTCTCACCCTGAGCATCCTACAAGAAACTTGCCAAATAGCCATTCACTCCCTAGATGATGACTTTATTTCATGTGAATAATAAAAAGAAAATAAGAAAAGCATCAATTCCAGTCTTTCTGCTCCAATATGAAGGGAAGAAATGGAATAAAAGCAACACATTGAAAAATGCCATGTTGCTAGGCCCTGACCACAGATCAGCCGTGAGGTATCCGGGACCACCACTGATTTCATGCTTCCTTTGTTCCTGGTCCTAAACATCATTTGCATAGGCACATTAACGTAGACATTTTATAAAATAAACTTTCTAGAGTTGTGGTTCTTCCAAAAATTTTATTATGTCTATTTGTTGGTGCATGTATGCTTATTGAGTGCCAGGGATGATTTATGGAAGGCCAAAGACAGCATACTGGAGGCCAGCCTGTCTACCATGTTAGCCCCACCACTGGAACCCAGCTAATCAGGCTTGACAGCAAGAATTTTTATCCATTGAGCTATCTCTCTTTCTCTAGATTAGTGGGCTTTAAAAATTTTTTTCTCATAATTATTTATCTTTATTCACATCACACTCCTCCCTCCTCTCCTGCCAGTCTCACTCTTTCAAATTCATCCACCCATTACCTACTCCCCTTCTCAGAGGAGAAGCCACCCCTGGGTATCACCCCATTTCCCTTATCTGGACAGCCTGGTTGGGCCTCAGTGGGAGAGAAGGTATACTTAGATTAGTGTTTCTTAGAGGAGCATTATACTGCTTCTAAGAGGTGTCTGGCAGTGTGTAATGATATATTTGGTTTCTACAATGAAAGAAAGATATTCTTAGCACATAATATCTCGCTGATACCAATCCTACGACATGTCTATAGCACAGCCCCAGCAGAAAAGAATCACTTTGTAAAATGTCACATTGCCATGGCTTAGAACCACTGAGTAGATACTGAATTATTCTTTTAAAGTGACAATTATTTAAAGGTATGGAAGGTGAATAAAAGTAAGCTTGTGTAATAGAGTATGCCTTTTCCCCTTGTGATGATTAAATAGAAGAATCTTTAACACAAATCCTTTTTAGGACTTAAATATAATGATCATTTTCTCTTAGTTGCTTAAATTGTGAATGCTGTACTTTTGTTTTTGAGTAGGAAGGCTTTAGAATCAAGCCATTATTGTGAGCCATTATTGACTAAGCAGATAGCTGAGGAGTACTCAAGTATACATTTTTTCAGATCAAGGTGATTCTTACACGGAGTTTTTTTTCTAGTTCCCAGTCTTCAACATTGGGGTGAGCTAATTTCCTCTGTTTGCTCAACATCTCCCTGCTTTGTACTGTGATCCCTTTTAATGAACTAGACAGAAATTCCCAGCCTGATTCTGACAACTTTTCTTTTGTTAGTTTCTGTGTTCAAGTGCCTAGCAATTAGTAAGAGGGCTTAAAACAAAAGGCAAAGCCCTCACACAGGAAGTCATCTGGCAAGCAAGAGTTTATAAATATTTCCCAAGTGCACAGGAAAGTGGAGCAGCCTGTGTTGTCACAAGCCATGCCAATAGCAGCTCAGCTCCATATTCATGAGCTTCATGTTATTCATAAGCAAACCAGAGCCCTCTGTTCAGAGTACATTGTTGCAGTGTGATCTGGAGGCCACTGGTGACTGTTTGTATGCTAACAGCTCAGTTTGGCTATACGTGCAAAATTTATCTGCCCTCTAGAAACCATTGGTTCATTTTTAACATGTAAATTGAAATTGAAATGCTGTTTGTTTATTTATTGGATAGCTCCATAAAGTTGTAAGTTGTCATTTTCATACACACACACACACACACAGATATATATATATATATATATATATATATATAT
>NW_021605171.1:1188777-1216199 GCF_004785775.1 Grammomys surdaster | reverse complement strand
ACACACATATATATATATATATATATTATTAGCATAGTACTTTGAAAGTTAACATGTTAACATCATGGATATTTTCCAGTAAACTTGGGTTCAAGAATTTATAAAAAGCAAGACTTAAAGCTGAGAGACTATTGTATTGCATCTTCTCCCAGCTGTATTTTCTCCTGTCTGTGCTAGAGTCTGAATTGTAGAGGCATCACTACTCTTTGTTTCTGGTGGGACATAGCAGATCAGAGGCTGGATGAGAGCAATGTTAGGTTTGGCCTTTCTCCATTGCCCTGCATTAAAATGGTGAGTGCAAGACACTCTTCTTTATAGTTAAAGGTTCAGTCCAGGTTCCTACAGAACTTTCTCTGGAAGGATGGTGCCTATTTCTACTTGTCCTCTCTTCTAGACCAAGGAATTAATGGTTTCCTGCTATGAGTTTTTGATGCCTCACAATTTCCCAGTTCCCTTCATTCTGCCCATACCTCTACAAATCACATTTACTATAAACATCATAATGTATAGACTATGGCCACATTGGAAGAGTAGTAATGTCACAGTTTACACTTAAGTTATGCAGGCTATGAAATCTGAGCTCTGTTCTCCCACTGTGGTGCTCACATGTAAGACTGCAGAGATAGGGAGCATGCCCCTTCTCAAGCTGGTCTCCATTTCAGTAGACCCTACTAAACTACTACAGAATAAACTACTACAATAAAGTAATAAGTAACACCCCGAATGTATCCTGTTTCTTTGGAAAAGGAAGTAGGATAGGTGATACTCAAAGGTCTTTAAAGATTAAATATGAAAGTTTCACATGGCATCAGTCTGGAGAGACTATTAAGAGACTATCACTGCCTTCATAGGAGGAAATCAAAGCTCCCTGAGGAGATGTGTTAGTGATGTACTGGGACTGGTACCCCACTGTATTGCTGGCCAAGTATTCATTCCTGTGGATTAAACAGCCCATGTGGTCTCCTAAAACAATACCAGGAGGGCATTGAGGTATCAAATGACAGACTCCAAATCTCCACATACATTAATCAACAAGAGTAATTCCTCTACTTGAAAGATATCACAAAGTACAAACTAAACTGTAGCCTCTCCCCAAGAGCCAGAAAATAGAGAATGTATTATTATGTTAAATATGTTCAATTAATCCATCCAGAGACTTCAAGACTACAAATGGCATTAAAGAATCTTTAAAAAAAATTAGTCTAAATTTTTGCTGTCTTCAAGACTTTATTCCCTCATTTCCAAACACTCAGAGCTACAGTGTTTATGTGAAGACAACAGACAATGTCTACCTCTCCGTTCATGAGCATTGGCAGTCTGCTTTGGGAAGTTGGTAGTGGAGCAGCTTGTTTCAAATTAGAAAGTATATGAACACCCTGTGTGTTTATTTTTTCCAAACTACTTCTACACAAAGACACGAAGCACCTGAAGCACCAAACATTTTCTTGATGCTCTAAAATGTTAACTTTTACATAAAACACAGCTCTGATGTTGAGTATGTTTTAGTAGTATTGCTTATTATTGATGTATTAAATATTTCAGGTACCATCAAACTGGTTCTTAGTTTTTCTTTAAATTAGATTAAATTGGTAACAAGGAACATATAGTGTCTCCCAGAGGGGGGCCTGTAAGCAAGCCCTGTGGTCCAAATCACAAGGATTAGCATTGCGAACTGTGTGTGTATTAGCCAAGTCTGCAAACAGTCTGTTCACTCACTCCTTTAGTTTTTATTTCAAAATTTTAAATAAATCCAACTGAACAGAGATTTCATTTCTGGCCTTTCTTTTCACAAGGAAGTGATTTGTCATTGGAATGGAATCAGGTGACCCAGAAATCCTCAGCTGCAGCACTTTACACTTCGCTTCCTGTCCTTTCCTCCAAGTGAAAATTTATGTCTTTACACAGACTGCATAGATTTATTTAAAGACTGTTTTCCACTGATGGTTTCCAGCCACACCAGAGTCATGTTTTCAGCACTGACTGCTCTGGTAACATCTGTCTGCAGGGGCTGAGCTCAGGCAAAGGACATCACAGAAAAAAATCCCTCTGTGATTCTAAACAACAAAGTTTAAAACAGAAATCCATATAATGCCCACTGTCACCTACATCCACAGTCTACATAAGGACCAAGATCATAAATAGGCTATCCCCACAGAATGCATCACTCCACAGCTATCTATTCACTGATGAAGATGAATGGACCCCTAGTGTGTGCCAGACCCTGTTTAACTCACTGTATGTGAAGAGGAAGAGTGCCACAGCCTGCCTCGGGAGAGTCTGAAGCCTAGGAGGAAGCAACTGTCCTGAGAACCGAGTCGAAAGAATAATAACGATTATAGCCAGGTATTCACAGAGATGTTCCATGCTACAGGACATGCTAGGAGTAAACTACCCCACTTAACCTCCCAGAAATCCTGTGATCTCAATTCCTCACATAAGGAAGCTGAGTCCTAAGAGATGTTATTCAATTTGCCCAACATAAGAAACGTGTGAAAACTTTAAGAAAGAATTCAAATTTGCACTCTTTCTTACATTCCCCAAACAAAAGACTTTCTACTAGCAGTGACATGTAATCTGACCAGTTAGGAATGATGGTACAAATTCAAGTCGAAGACATTTAAATTTTATCAGTTATCACCAAAATTCATCTTTGTCCTTTTGGTCCAGGATCTGCACAGGCAAAATGATTTCATTCATTTGTTCATTGTACCAGAATTTCTGAATCTAGATGAGCTGCTGCCCTCAGAACCCAGAGTGCCTTCATCCAGTTTGCCAGAACATCCTGGGTTTGGGTCATTTCACAGCACAATGCTGTGTCCTGGTTGCATACTGTCAAGCACACAGTTGTGATATTTTTTCCTCTCAGTGACTTTGTTCCTACTTGGTTTGTACACATCAGATAGTTTCACTGTAAGTCACTATCTCCGCCTGTGTTGGCAAAGCAAATGTCTCACTATAGTTCTGGTCTCTTGTCAAGCACAATCAATTCCTCAGCCAGCTAACCAGAACCACAGATTCTTAATTTGAAATATCACTCAAAGGTACAAATAGAATCTTTACTTCCCTCTGAATCTTCAAAAGCCAGGCCTTTCTCGCCACATTATCTTCCATGCTCCCATAGAACATCCCAGTGAGCTCTGAACACCTCAATAGCTTTTTAACTCCCAAAGTCCCAAACTCCTATAAAACTACTCAAAACAACATGGACAAGTCTGTCACACGGCACTATTGTATTCCTGGTACTAATTTTCTGTCTTAGTTAAGGTTCTATTTCTGTAATGAAACATCATGACCAAATGCAACTTGGGGAGAAAAGACTTTAATTCAGCTTACAGTGCAACATCACAGTCTATCACTGAAAGAAGTCAGGGCAAGGACTCAAAGCAGGAAACTGGAGAAGAGGACCAGAGCAGAGACCACAAGGGGCTGCATACCGACTTGCTTCTCATAGCTTGTCCTATTATTGGCCAATTAAAAAAAAAGGGGGTTCTGGGGATCCAGATTCCAGTCCTCTCATGTATACTGTAAAAGTTTTCCTTGAGGAGTTGCCTCCCAAAGAAGCATTTCTTCTCTATCAAGCTGACATCCTCTAGGCATGAACAAAAATATTGAAGCTACAATATATACATAAACCACTGAGAAGAGATGAATTCTGTATGACTGGATTTCCATCAAATAATCATATTTCTTGTGTTTATGTTGATATTAGTGTGATGGAATTACCCTGGCAAAACCTAATTAATGGAGAAAGGGTTTCACAGTTCAAGGTCCTATCCATCATGACAGGGAAGCCAGTGGCAGAAGCTTTAGGTAGCTAGTTCCATTGCATCCACAATCATCAGCAGAGTAGGTAAGTCCATACTCATGCTCAGTTGAATGTCTCTATTTTTATATGACACAGGACCCCTGTTCTGAAAAAGCTCACATCCACAATCAATATAACCATGATAATCTTCAAGGCATGCTCAAAGGCCCATCTCTTAGGTGATTCTAGATTCTGCTAAATTGACAGTTAACACTAAGAATCACAATATGACATAGACTCAAGCCTGTATCAAACACAAGTGAAAAGAACTATTTCCAACAATTAAATATATGATCTACAGGTACATTCTATATCAATCGTAAAATGGAGATGAGTAAAGTTAAAAAGCAAGGGAATAAAAATTTGTGTATTATATGTTCAAAATAGATGTTGTAACCCTGTGTACAGAGTACCCTATTGTATTATACCACCCTGTCAATAAAGACATTTTCAAAGTCTCTTTATTATTTTATGTATGTCTCAGTCAGCATTACTATCATTGTAACAACACCAGATTCTAACAACACAAGATTTTTTTTTAAAAAAAGCATTTATTGAGGCTTACAGTTTAATGGTATAGTCGATCATAATGAGGAAGCCATGGTGTCAGAACTTTGAGGCAACTGATCACATTGCATCCATAGTGTAGAGGCAGGCAGAGAGGGGTGAATGTTAGTCTCAACACTCGTTCTCATTTTATTATTTGGATGAATCTCCCCACTTTAAATTGCCCTAATTTAGGCAAACCCTCACAATCATACACAAATACTATCACTGGTGATGATTTACTCTGTCTAGTAAGAATCAATATTAACCATCACATCTCTATCCCTTGTCAGTTGGACACCAATACACACCATGTTGAAGCCATAACCTTTCTCTCTTTGCTCTCATAGGTCCAGGCCCATCTCATAGTTCAAAATACATTCACTACAACTTCAAAACTCCCTACAATATTTAACAATACTACCGACATTTAAAGGGACAAAATCTAAATCTCACTGGAGAACACAAGGCAATCTTATAACTTTGAACTTATATAAAATAAAATAATAAAATAAAATAAATTGCAGACCTTCTCTGTGCAGTGGCATAAACTAATTGCACCATTCCAAAAAGGGAAACAGGGATAGAGCAAGTGCTGATCAAACTAAAGCTACACCCAAACCCAGCAGGAAACATATCAAACACGGAAGCTCAATGTCAGATGCCTGGGATCCACAGTGGAAGGAAGGCATCAATATTAACCATCATATCTCTACGTGAGTCTCAACACCCTTTCTCGTTAATATTGATTGTTAGTAGACGGAGTAAATAATCACCAGTGACAGTGTTTGTATATGACAGTGTAGAATGCAAAGTCACCTCACTTAGATTAGCTCATTAATTGAATTTACTACGTTGTCCCTTTGTCCTCTTACCATACTAGCCTCTGGGGAGAAAATCATTTAGGTCACAATATAGGAAACAGAAAATTTAACTTGCTGGCTGACATTATTAGTCTAATTTCTGAGCTGGTAGAATGAATTTCATCATTTCCACCCAGTGTTATAAATTTTTGAAACATGTTAGACCATGAAGTAATAAAACTACATGTCCTAGTTCTTATATTGACCTTTATTAAGATCTTTAAAAGAATAACAGGGAAGTGCTTCAAGTATATCAACGAGAAGTTTCCTTCCAACTAAGCCAAAAGAAAGTCTGGCTAGTCTTCCTTCTGTGGAACAAATTCTCATGCTCTTCACTACCCTCCCACCAAAGGGAGTTAGCCAATAGCACAAGTAACAGATTACTCTTTCTGGTTATTTATGTCAACTTTCCCCTAATTTGTGTGTTTTATTTTTATGATATTATTATTAGCTTAATAGTAGACATGTTCTTTTCAGTCCAGTCATAAACTCTACATGTGTAGTGTATATTTTCACCTTAATGTGATGCTGATTTTATTTAATTAAATTCTCACTATGTTTTTGGATAATTTCATTGTTGCAACTAAAAAATTGTAAAC
This sequence comes from Grammomys surdaster, assembly GCF_004785775.1. Taxonomy (NCBI): domain Eukaryota; kingdom Metazoa; phylum Chordata; class Mammalia; order Rodentia; family Muridae; genus Grammomys; species Grammomys surdaster. The sequence goes on along the minus strand of NW_021605171.1, from coordinate 1,210,386 downwards.
ATTCTATGGTTTTCACCTTCCTATTTTTCTATGTTCCCTTGAAGTTTTATTGTTACCCCTAAAGCTTTAACATCATATTTTCCATTTCTACTAAAAAAATATTAAAATGTTACAGAAAAGAACAGTCTCCTAATTTGTACTTACTGTTTGCTTGGTATGTCAGACAATTGGAATCTTCCACATAGAATTGCAATCCTGAGCATGGTACAGAGCTTCAGACGCCTAGAGTTACAAAGAGATCTAGCTAGGCACCATGTGCTGCGTGTTGTACATCTCTTCTATAGTAAGGCTGAGTTGAGAACTAAGGAGAGGACTCACAAAGCCCACAGCATGGACGCTAATCCCCTCTATTCTGTTTTCCTGTGCAATAAATGATTCAGTACACGTAGGGTTGACACTGCTCCCACCTCTTTTCTCTGAGTTGATGTCTACCTGTCAGCAGTGACAGAGAGGAAGCCAGGGTGCCATACTCTCAATTGCCTCAGGACATCTCCTAGCCTTTTACAAACCTCAACTCATGGAAAACAGTATCTTTGGCTTCAGCATGTATAGGAATTTTAGGACAGGACAGTGTGAAAGCAAAGATGGCATTTTAAAACATGTTTAGTATTGCTTCTAACCTTGAAGGTTAAAAAAAAAAAAAAAACAAGTGCCTAGGGAAAGATATATACTCCAGAGCACAGGAGTGGGCTTATACAAGAGAAAATTACACTTTACTGTTCTCCGATATTTATATACAGGATTTGAGTGACACTAGCCCCTTTAGAGTGTGTGTGTGTGTGTGTGTGTGTGTGTATGCATACATGTTCATGCAAGAGAGGGGGGAGTGGGAGAGAGAGAAGGAGGGAGAAAGAGAGACACAGAGAGACACAGAGAGACAGAGACAGAGAGGCAGAGGCCAGAGGAAGATATCAGATAACATTTTCTATTGCTATTTTGTTTTTTGAGACAAGATCTCTCCCTAACTGGGAACCTCTAGTTTTTCAGCTAGGCTGGTATCCAGTAAGCTCTGTTGATACTCCTGTCTCTTCCACTGCCCTACCACTGTGGTCACAGGTAGTGCAAGTCCATCCCTCAATTTTTACTGAGCTACATATCCTCAGAGTGGCTATTCTAACCTTGGAAACCTATTGAGATTTACATAGACTTTGATTTGGTTAATTGTGTTACGTGTTTTTCTTTATTTGTCAGTTTTTATAAAAATTTCATAAAAATTAATTTTGAAAAAGATTCTAAAGTTACAAGATGCACTATTTCCTCCTTCTTTTTGAGTCAATCCAAGTGACCTTGTAAATTCCTGTACAAAAACTCTATCCTATGGAAAGCTGACTATTATATCTAAATACATGTTCAGATAGAAGGAACAATTAGCCATAATGAGATACTCTGCTTTTTACCTAGAACCACTCCTTCAACACAGTTGCTAGCACATCTCTGGACTAAGGCTGCCTTCTTTCCTGAAGCCTAACTAAAAAGATCTAACTTTGTCTCCTCCCTCTTTTTACCTCCCAGTTTTGGATAACACCTCAAAATGGTTGCTAGACATCTAAGCATTCACAGACTCTGTTTTTCTCTCTTTCTTTCTCTTTTTGTCCCTCTGTGTCTTTCTCTGAAGAGTCCCTCCATGACACAGCATCCCTCAGAATTCTTTGCTGAGCTTGCCTGCTTTCTGGACTTCTAACTCAAACAGCATGGCGTCTTCCTCTCATCCATCTCTCTTCTCCAGGCAGCATAGAGTCACAAGATGCTCTCTCTCTCTCTCTCTCTCTCTCTCTCTATCTATCTATCTCTATCTCTATCTCTATCTCTATCTCTATCTCTATCTCTATCTCTCTATCTCTCTATCTCTATCTCTATCTCTATCTCTCTCAAATTCCAATAAAAGGATTCTTGAGTTCCCATCTGAATCTATTTTTAAATTATTCTATTTACTATACTGAGAACTTGACAAGGGGATTCTATGTCTTTTGGTCTCACACAGGGGGTCGGGGGGAAGAGAGATTAAAAATGAAATTAAGGTCATTTGCAGAAAAATTGAATTCAAATGGAGATTATCATATTAAGTAAATTAAGTTAGACTCTGACAATTATATTTTCTCTCATCATGGATCATATATCATATACATATATATGTATATGAATATTATATGTACTATCATATATTCATTACCACATACATACCTACTATCCTATATAGAAATAGATAGAATTTACATATGTACATATTTTCATGTATATATGACATGAAAGTAGAAACAAAACAACGTGGCAGAGCACAAGAGACCAACAGGCAGGAAACACCACGGAGTTATAGGCACCTGCTAAGATATCCAGGTTTGAGAATGAAAACTTATACTGGGAGTGCACATTTAGTAGTAGAAATAGAAACTGCTACTCAGAAAGAGAGAGCCATGCCTGAGAACGAGAGTAGGCAGTGAGCTGGGAAAAGCCAAATGCTCAAAGCACAGGACCACAAAGACTACAACCCTTTGTAGATTGTTTGCATAGCACCCACCTCTGTATATCACAGGCATTTCCTGGTTCTGGCTTGTAACATGTGATAAAATTTCTAGTCCTCTGCCAACACCCTTTCTTTATATGTTAAACTTAGCACTCCTCTCTCTATATCCTTCTGCCATAGCTATGTGAAAGTGTTCCTATGTAATACAGTACTGTGAACAGCAACAATTTAAAAAAACAAATGAATAAATAAAGCAGGTATATTTAATTCTGTTAAATTCTGGATAAAATCACATACAAACATACACAGACACACACACAAACACACACACACACACACACACATATCAGCAATGAAGGTCCTCGAGCAGCTGTAGAAATAAGGAAATCATCAGAGAAAACATTCAGAAAACCCACATTTTTGGAACAAACGTAGGATTTTAGTGTCTAAAGACAGAAAAGGAAACATTATGCCTTTCCAGTTAGAATCATAAAGAGCAGACTAGCAAATCTCCAAGCCACTGCCTTGAGAGAGACCCCTGGTATGTCTGTGTTATTATTCCTCCTATCTTCCTACTAGGATTTTGAACAAACTCACTTTCTTGAGGTGTGATCACAAGACAGGGTGATTGACAAGCCAAATTAGATTAATTATTAAGAGAAGGGACAATGGTTTCAACTAGACAGATCAGAGAGTCCTGTCTTTAACTAGGGCCAGCGGCAGAACTCTGATTCTGTTTTGAAGAGGAAGAAGCAGCTTCCATCAATAAGCCTTAAGAAAACCCCATACCTCCACCTCTTCATTTGGTAAATGGAACGTAAGGTTAAAAGTTGACCATGAAGCTTTACCTGGCTTGAGCTGGAGCAGGTTTCAAGCATGTTATTACAGTGCACATGCTCTTCTACCCTGTTATGTCGGGAGAATGCTGTCTCTTTAAAATTGTCTACCATGTCTGGATCTTGCTATCTGTCTGTCTTCTCTTCTGCATAGATCCTGGAGACTTGAAAGGAGGGTATGAGAGGAAAAAGGGTCACCCAGAACCAAGAAACTATTCACAAACAATAGTAACTGGGATGAGGAAAGTCAGTTTTCTTCAGTGGAATGACATTCAACATTTCAACCACACTCCACAGCAAGAATAATTGGCTAACACCAATACGACTCCATGTTCTTGGTAGTCTCTGTCTCTGTCTCTCTCTGTCTCTCTCTCTCTCTCTCTCTCTCTCTCTCTCTCTCTCTCTCTCGCTGTTTAAAGACAGGGAAAAACAAGAGTAGATTGTGAGGAGGATCTGGGAGGAGTTAGGGATAGGAAATAAATGAATATAAAAATTTACTACATGAAATTCTCAGAGACTAATAAACTTTTAAACAGTTCATCATGAGTCATGAAGAAAATCTATCCCCAATGGCTTCCATACCTCCTAATGCCTATCTGGATGTCTAACAGAAGTCACAGTGTGGTTCCTGATGTGAATAAGCAGGACTATAGCTAACAAGATAAACTTCAAAACATAGGAGCATTTGAAGAAGTTACAGTGTGTTATTACTGTGAACTACTTAATAGTCTTGTTTGTGAGCTTCCCAGAAAATATCTAGCAGAGAAGTAGGGTCACATTCAGGACATATATACTCAGAATTAAGCATGGTTAAATGCTATTTTGGCATGCTTATTTGAAAATATATCTTTATAGAAAAAACTTTCTATTTCAGCAGTCTTCACAGGAAGGGTTAATTATTTTGTAACTCTTGATTCTTAGACACAGGGAAAGACCAATCAGGGTCCAAGTGAGGGCCTCTTTCGCATTCCCATGTCCCATTATCTGTGTCTTTCCATTCTGCCTCCAATGTCCTTTATGATTTTTGTTGAAAATAGAACAATTTTCTAAGAATTACTTTGTGGATAAGGTTAGAATTTATGATATAGGGGAAAAAAACCCAGCATGTTATCTTAAAGAAACAAGCCCATGCAGTACTGCTTTGAACACAAATCTGTCTGACTTCCCATGCATGAATCCCAGGGGGATATAAATAGCATTGGTATATTTCATTCTTAGGGTCAGTTGTCCTCAGGCTCTTTATGGTAACGACCTGAATGTTGACAAGGGGCAGTAAATCTTGGTGGGCTTATGAGCTCCAACAGGGAACTTTCCGGCATATCCAAGGTCCCAGAAGTGAGACGCCAGCAGCTTATCTCTGAGACTCTGGGCTCCGTTGCACATTGTCTTCTCAGGTGTTTCCATACTTCATCTGCTTGGGACCAGCTTTGCTTTATGATGTTGGTTACGTATAAAGAAAATCAGCATGGCAGATGGAACTCCAGCTGTGCTTTACACAACGGTGACTTTCTGCCAGTGTGTGCTTTACTTCCCATACCAAAGTCTCCCACATGCCATTAATCAACACATTGAGTAAGCTTTATCACTCACCAGTTTAAGTAATATCAGATGTAATATCCCCGCAGAGGACAAGAAGGGGCCTTCCCTCCATGGTTGCTTTTGTGGCTCGTCCTGCATAGTGAACCAAAAGAAATGGTTCTTCTGATAATGAGTAAGTCATGACTTTGCTTCTGTTCCCATTCTTACTGCAGGTCTAGGTAGCATAAGAAACAAACAATAAATTTGAAGACTGAGCATCTCTTCCACACTGGTACTGACTTAGTCAACTCCTCACCCCACCTTAGTAACAGCTCCTCATAAGCTGACTTGCAAGCATAGTCAGCACACGAATAATAAAGAAGAAAGTGAGATAATCATAGAACTTACTGTATTAAAATCCTGTTTATCTAAAAAAAAGTTACAAATTGTAATTTTATTTGGCCAATTATGTCTCCTGGCCAATAAATTAAGTCATTGATATCCTATTGATTATAATTTTAACAACGTTCTGTCTGAGGTGATATAAATAATCTAGTTATATGAGCACATATGCATATCTGTCATATACATATATGTGCATACAGCTTAGTGTATACAATGAACACATATGTTTGCATGAGATCACTTCCACATACCTATTTTAGAACAAATATATCAGAATATATAGAGGTGGGGATGGAGAATATTGAAAACTCTGCAGGTAGTATGATTTGAATCCAGGTCTGAAAAATCCCTTCTCCACATCCATATCTGATAGTTCTTTGTGTAGTTGTTATTCTGCATGCACTTAAATTGCACTGTCCCACACATTTCCATTCAGTCTATATAGACGAGAGCAACATTAGTGGTTTTCATTTTATACAATTAGTTCACCAAACTTTTTACCTCCTGAAAAATGAAAATAGGCACTGTATCCCACTGGTTTTTCCATTGTATTGAGTGGAGACACCATTTGTATGATGAAGTTAATTCAGGATCTATGCTGCTTTTCTTGTTAGTGGGTATGAGGAAGAAGCTTGGGAGAAGAATTGCAAAGTCATAGAGAATCTACGTGTAGGCAGAGATGTAAAGGCTGAAGCTGGGGAACCAACACCACAAAGGAATAAGTAAGGAAGGCACGTCCATTGTAACCTCACGCAATGCCAAGGAAATGATGCATTCTTTGGAACTAACAAGGGATATGAGGCGACATTTATCCTGTGTCATACAGTGGACATGGCCCCAGAAAAGCTCAGGAAGAACAGCTGCTCCAACTTTAAAACATCAATATTGAGATCTTTCCATTTTTGTTTTCCACTGAGTAAAACTTTTGACTAATGCAAGTAAAAGAAAGGGTCATTTAAATTAGCTGTATTTAGTTTGTTGGACATCTGGGACTATTGATTAAATCCTCTGGGCTCCAAAGACTTTAAGAAGTTCCCTCTTTTTCTAAGAGATTATGTAGTTTAGGCTAGCCTCTGAGCATACTTGTCAGAAATTATCTTGATTATGGCATTTGATGTTGGAAACTCACCTTAAAACACTTTGGGATCATTCTTAGTGATTGAGTCCATAACTGCCTTGCAACTGTCCTATTTTCTCCATGCTTTAAGCATTTATAAGAGAATTCAGTTCTAATGGCACTTAGTAGCAATTTGCACCTTCTTTCATAAGAGCCCAAGAATGGAGAATTTATAAAATTAGGCATATTATAAACACCTTAAATAGTTTTCTTGAATATTAAAAATATTTCTTCATATAAAAATTATTCACAGTACCATAGTCTATAAATTTTGTCATGAATATGTTTCTGCAGAAGTAACTGCCAATCACGGATTCCATAGTCAGCATGATTCCAGAACCTACCCTGAAGTCTGACAACCCAAGTTCCATCACTAGAACCTCCATGGCACAAGGAGAAAATCGGCTTTCACAAGTTGTTAGACCTATATAGGAGCACAGTGGCATGTATGTCTGCACAAATAACTAAAAGATATGCAATAAAAAATTTGAACTAATGAGTAGTATTTTACTGTAGCTATGTCCCAAGTGTTAGATAAGGCATGTCAATGTGCAAATATTTTTCACAGCTTATATAAAATTTGTATTAACTGATGAGAGGAGGTAGTAGTCACATGTGAATGTTTATTAAACTGATATAGCAGCTTATACCCAGAGAGAAAAGCAATTCCTAACCTTAGTTAGATTAGTTGCTCACAGAGAACAGGCTGAATGCTGACTCATGGCTACCTGAAAAAAAAAAAAAAAAGCAATGTATATGGACACAGCCCTCTAAACAAGTCATTTATACCTTTAAATGCCATGGGAACATTTCAGAAGAAATAAAGGAATGTATGTAATACAGTAGAGGGCTATAAAATACCATGCCGTGGACTACATACAACTGCTGTAACCATAAACTCACTTTAACTGTATTTACCTGTAATAGGCTCACACAAGACCAATGCTCTCAGCAGTCCATTGATGGATGAAAAAAGGGTCAAGGGACCTTACTTTTTATCTCTGAACTAGTGGCTTCCAATAGAGTCTAAAAAGGGGGGAATCGCTTTCTTTAGCTGTGTACCATCTACTGAACCCACTGAGAGACCAAATCTTTTGAGTTCAGACTCCATCTTAGAGAGCCTGGCCTTAGGTTGAACTCAAGTAAACTAACAGACTGGTACCAAGCACCAGTTTCCAGGTTATTCCCCAACAAACCTGTACCTTCAGATTACAAGCCCCTCCCTGACACTTCACTTCCTAAGAACCACCAATCAGGAGGAAAATAATTAAGTTCATGGTTTGGCTCTCAGCACCAGCCAATTATGGTAAAGGTCATAATGGCCCCCCAATCAGATGTGTACCAGATTAAATTCTCCTTTCTTGCCTCTGTAAATGCTTGACTAAAACTAGGCTCAGGGCTCCACGTTCCTGCTGCGTCAGGGTTGGCAGAGAGCCCAAGCTCGAACCCAACTAAAAAGACCCTAATGTGATTGCATTGGAATCCGCTCCTTGGAGGTCTTTTGTGGTTCATGAATGTTTCTTCGCAGAACACCACAAGGTTTCCACAGACAGGAACAAGCTGTAGTCACAGATAGCCTAATTGAGGTGGATCACAAAAACAAAACAAGTAAACAAAACACAAAAAAGATTCATGGGAAAGAAGAAGCATGGGGATGCTACGGAACTGAGAGGCAAAAGTGGACATTATCCAAAATGTACATATGGGAAATTGTTTTAAAAAACAGTTAAATATGTAAGTCAGAATAGGCAGTAAATAATGAGGAACTTTAGTCTCAGACTTCGTCAGACAACTACATTAGATTATTTTATTTTTTAATTGATCATTTTAGTAAAAAATGCAATCAAAAAAGTATTTTATCCTTTCAAAATTATGGCCTTTTAAAAAATGTGTGTGTGTGTGTCTCTGTGTGTGTGTGTGTGTATGCGCGCGCGCGCGCACATGCACACAGACTTAAAATACTTATAAGTCCTTAGTCCATTTAGCGCTGTGATGTTTTTAGGGCTCAGCACTCTATATCATATAACTAGTTATGCCTGGGGAAGACTGCGTAACCTCTCTAAGTGGTTGATAATTGTTTGTAGATCTTCAACTAGGGATGGGACTTTCTCATATTTCCCCCATCTATGTTAGGATGTCAACTTCTTTAGTAGCAACACTGTTGAGATTTCATGAGTATAGTTTCCTTTTCATAGCTAGAAGACACAACTTCACAGCTGACTTCATGGTACTATGGATCTTACCATCTTTCTGTCTTTTTTTTTTTTTATCCTGATGTTTCCAGAATCTTAGGCGTAGGAATTGTTTCACAGATGTATCAATTGGGAGTGGATAGCATTTGGTTCAGTAGTTTTCTGAATTTTGACTGGTTGTGGGCTTCTATAATTGTTTCCTTCTGCTGCAGAGGTTTTGTTTTTTTGTTTTGTTTTGTTTTGTTTATGAGGGGGTGATAACCACCCTTATCTGTGAGAATGAGAATGGAGTTAGAAATTATACTGGTTCAGAAAGTAGTAGTGGTAGATTCTCCTCTGAGATCTATGACTTCACTTACCATGAGTAGTTGGTTAGGTTTACAGTACCTGGAATGATTTCCCTCCTGCTGAGTGTCCCTTAGACCGTTTAAACAGGTCAGTTACAGCCAAAATATTGTTCCTTTAGAGATATCTAACCATAGTGCTCACTGTCTTGATCTTCTTTTTAATTCAAGGTTTTCTTTGGTAACCAGAACTGATTGGAAGCTTTTGTCTGTGAAGTATTTGCTAAAGACAGCACCCCTTATTTAAAAATCATTCTCCCACATTACATTAAAGCTACCAAAGTCCATGCAATAATCCAGCTGGTTTTCACTGAAGGGGAAAATAAATTATAGAATAAACTTGTAGGTTATATCCTTTTCATGAAAACATTGATATTCTTACTATGCTTATAAATCAAATTCTTAAAATTATACCTAGAAAACAAAAATTTAAATTCAACTAAAATTTAAGTAATAGCCATGCGTCTTATTTTTGTGAAATAGACTGTTTTCACAAAAGAAGGAAGCCAATTTATCTTTAAGCTGACGAGCACATTCTCAAACATCCAAACTATCAGAGACATGAAAACACTACAATACTACCTCACAACCACGAAGCTGATAAAGATTTCAAATGCCAAGAGCTGCTGGGAGTGGGAAGTATCTGGAACTCAAAAATCTTTTGCTGTCATATGGAACAGTGTAATCTCTTAGGAAAACTTACTTGCTTCTTGCTAATAAAGAAAAGTATCTTGGGATGGATGGATTATTGAGCAGTTAAGAGCACTGACTGGTCTTCTAGAGATCCTGAGTTCAATTCCCAGCAAATTACTGATAGGAATTTGGTTCACAACCACCAGTAATGGAATCTGACACTCTCTTCTGGTGTATCTGAAGACAGCTAAAGTATATTCATACAAATAAAATAAGTAAACCAAAAAAAAAGAAGAAGGAGAAGGGGAAGGAGAAGGAGAAGGAGGAGGAGAAGGGGAGGGGGGGGGGGGGAGGAGGAGGAGGAGGAGGAGGAGGAGGAGTGTTTCAAGCTGTGGTTTGGGAATTCCATTGCTAGACATAAGTGGAAGAGAAATGCATGTATATACTCACAAAAGTTACTTGAACAAGAGTATTCAAAGAAACATTTTAAAATTCTCAAGGCTAGAAACAGTACACATCTGCAGACATTGAGAGAGTAATAATAAAATTGACAGGTGGCTACATGGTAAACATCTTTGCAATGAGAGTGAGCAAACGGTAGCTACAGAAACAATAATAACCCGTCATTTCAATTAGCGTTAGACACAATACTGGTTATGAAACTATCACAGTAAACTATACAAGTTATAATAAAATGGTTGTCACAAACATCAGTTTCCAAATTACATGAATGGATATAAGGTTGAAGAATCCATGAGGCTTCTAGCATTGCGAGGATGTTCCAGTTTTTGCCCTAAGTGACAGTAAGTCAGGTGTTCATCATATAAATATTTCTTTTAATATATGCTATGAAGACTTCTGTTCACAACTTTAAACTATGTACAGATGAACTTTGGCTGTATAATGCAACAAAATTGAGTAAGTGACTTTCTTTTGCACTTTTAGTATTTTACTCAATGAAATAAGAATAGAAATAGCCCTCTGAATAGCAGGTGGTTGATGAGTGAGTGTGACCTGTAGTCAAAAGAATGCTTCCCTCATCTTTCAAGATCAAAAGTTACTAACACAGCTGATCCTGATAAGGAGGGGCTAGGGCCTGGCATTTACAACATATTGTAAGATGTATATGTGTGTACATCATATCACCCAGTGCTCTAGACAGGCAAAAATGCCCAGGAAAGAGATTACCATCTTTAAGTAACTCTAATGAGGGAATCACAGTGTTACTCCAAAATAAACCAAACTTCATGCATGATATATAGTTCCAGAGCACCTTGGCATCTATATTAGAAAAAAAAGAGATAACTAATAATTTATTTTTAAAAGTATGAACTACTAGGCAAACAAGACCTTCTCCCAGCACCTCCTGACTTTTACCCTACACTTCAATGAGTACAGCATTAAGGAGGAGTTTTATGGTAAAGTCTTGGCTTAGTGTGTACTAGGCCTTGTGTTTCATCCCAACAGTAATAAGAAAATAATATGGAGAGTTATAAGGTAAAGTTCATACAAAAATAAATAAATAAAATGTAAGATGGCCAAGAGGGAAATGTGAAAACCAAAGTTCTAATGTTCCTGGAAGAAAACAAATTCTTCATACCTTTGACATGGGCAGAGAGTTTTTAATAACACAAAGGACTATCAGGTTTAATTCACCCAGTTTAGAAAAAAGTAAAGGTTATATGTTAGAAATGATAAAAATTTTTGTTCGTCAATAGTACTATGAAAAAAAAACCTGACAAGCTAGAGATTGAGACAAGAATGCTAAGTTCTGAAAAATGATTCATACTGTAAATGTGTTATGAATGCTTAAAAACCAATAATATGACCCAGAAGCTTCTACCAGATCCACTTACTTCATGCAGAAGTGGTAGAGAAAATACAATAGCCACAAGGTCATGATCTACTTTCTTGCAGCCTGAGAATATGCCTTCGCTCTTTGATTAGGCAATGTGGGAGACTTGACTTTAAAGGTAGTGAATTCAGTGGGAGGAAGAGTCCTCAGGGCCAAGTTTGAAGATGCTAGAAACAGATCTCAACTCCACCATGACACAGACAGATTCTTCCATGAATCTGAATGAACATGCCAGACCTTACAATCCAAATTAGAATGCAGTGGGGACATCTTCCTGTCCAGCAGTAAGAGAGCCAGATGGCTGGCACTCAGAACACAGACTGATGCATTTATGTTGTATTACTGAATGAATATGTTATGTTATGCTGAAGCACAACACTGTTGTAACCAGTTGAACTGAATACTTAACTAAGATTTGGTCATTTTGCTCAATATTCATCAGTAAAATATAAAACAAGACAGAAAAACTTCTAATACTGGTTGGAAAGAACTTTTGATTTTCAATAAAAATTAGATCATGGGTCAGGGAAATGGTTTGGTGGATAATGCATTTACTGTCAATTATGAGGACTCTAGCCCAGGTCCTGATAACCTGTGTAAATGGCGGAGAGCCTTGGTGACAGCCTGTGATGCCAGCACGGGGGGGTGGGGTGGGGGCGGCAGAGAGGAGGACCTATAGACTGGCCAGAAGTGGTGAGCTCTGGCTCAGCAAGGGATCCTCTCCCAGTAAACAAAGTGGAAAATGATTATTAACTTTAGACTTCGTATATAGACATACATGAGCACCCACATGGGAACATTCACACACACACACAGACACACACACACACACACACACACACACACACACAGAGAGAGAGAGAGAGAGAGAGAGAGAGAAAGAGAGAGAATATGAGCTCATCAATCTAGAACAGTCCAGTTCAATCCAGATCAATACAGTGTAGATGTATGAAACATTCCAGAGGAAAAGATTCATTCCTGATGGCCACCTGGACTGCAGCTCTCTGCTCACTCCTGTCATTGTCGACGTGAAACTGCAAACTACTTCTATAGCCACCTTGTCTAATCAACACACCTGCTTCTCTCTTTGGAAAATCATTCCAGAATTGAAGATGTGAATGCTGGTTGTCTTGCTGATTATATAAGGTACAATGGATACAGATAGACTTCTACTTGACTATCTTCCTCTACTCCTCTCACCACAGAGGGTTGTACCCTCCACAGAACAGGCTATGGAACACAGACACAACACTGCCAGTACTTAAGTGTCATTCAGGGTCATTCTTCCTTCCCCTTACCATTCTCTCACACCCTGTGTCCTGTAAAATAGCCTCTGGTCCTACATCCCATCTCCTGTTGTTTTTCTGTTCTTAGGCTATGGGAACTTATGAGAAGACATGGATCTGTTTGTCATCCATAACAACATCTTGGACAAGGTCAGCTGACAGAATTCAGGTGAGTGTTCAATGGAGCCTTGACAGGTAAGCTGCCCTAGGCTTGGATTGGGAAGCTTATGATCACCTCGTGGCCTCCCTTTTGTTGCTGAGTTTTGCTTTGCTGTCATTCGAGCAGTAGTTTAAAGGGATTCAAATCTCCCACAGCTGTGAAACACCCTCATTTGCCATTGCATCAGCAGACCTCCCCAGGGAATGGTCCAGTTCTAGACAGCCAGCTGTAAGAGGAAACATCATTCTTTGGACACGTGTATGTTTTGCTAGAGTTTGAAAAGCTGAAGAATTTTCATCATTTATTTCCATTTATCAAAGTATTACAACTCAACGAACTTTAAACAATTTTCATCTGTGAGCCTGCCTTGCTAGACAGAAAATGAGTGAGTACATTGATGTCTTTTGGATAAGTGTGCACAAGGATTAAAAGGCTCCTTGGCTTTATATGCAGGATGTTATTGATTACTGTCTACTAAAACAAACAAAGGCCACATTGTAGTAGATGTTTTATAGTATTTAAGAATTCATTTATAAACATCTACATATGCATACATACATTATATTTTCTATAAGTGTCCATATATATTCATAGATATGAATATACACAGATTCACCTTGATTAATGTTGAGGTTATATTCCAATAAATGCACAATGAATAAAAAATTAGTCAAAATAATGTTTAATATTTCTGGTTTAAAGAGCATGACAGTTTGGCAGTACGGTACATTGAAGAGTATTTGTGAGCTCACAGCTCTGAAGGAGCTCCCACTGCTCCACAGAGAACGTGTGCAATAGGATGACCTTCTACCATTGGCCGAGGAAGAGATTAAAATGCACAATTCGAACTTAATCTGATTGAGTGTAAACACATGCTTACCATTGCAAACCCAAAAGATTGTAGAAAGAACCATCCTAACTCAGGTGTTGTTTTTGTATAAAGTCTCAAACACTGGTTGAAGTGCTTGGCAAAGAAGTTGCCAGCATTTCAGTTGTCATCTTATTTTCAACTATTTCTGTGTGCAAATCTGACCATGTATTTATATTTCATGATGATTTCCCCCTTCTTAACAGTACCATTACTGCATCTGGGAAGAGATATTTAAGATATAAGTAAACAGTATTTGATTCAATCAGTGTATAAACTTATGAAAATAATGAAGGGAATTAAGCTTCCCAGTAATTATTGAGAAGTGACTACAGGTTGACTTGGGTAGGGTTTTGGTGTATTTACACCTCTAGTGAAGATGACCAGCTTTGTGCCCAGTGAACAGTAGTTATTCACCAGAGAGAGTAAAGGCAGCATGGAGCCCCCTTCCTGTGTAATTCCCAGATGCAACCTGTGAGGAGGGCAATTGCTGATGACCCTTCCTCTCTTCTTACAGCACAATCTTAGCTTGAGCAAGATATGGATATGGTGAGACACCACATTAGCCAGGTCAAGGAAGCCCCTCCTTCCTTACATGTGCCTGAGTTAGAGACACCGCCGTCATCATGACTCATTTATGTAATACCTCATTGATCTTTGCACTGGAAATAATGATTCATGCATTGATTTAAAACAATAAAAGAGTTGCTCGCTGGTGAATACCAGACATTTTAAACAGTTATGATAAAATGAGGCCAAGCAATAGAACTTTCTCATAACAGTGTGTAGTCTGTATTGAATTCTATGAACAAATGCAAATATTTTATGCGTTCCAAAGTAGATATAATACCAAAAAATATGAGTATTTGTATTTTCAAATTTTATATAACTAAAAAGGTAGAAATGATCGCTTTTGTAACCCAGAGACATTTGTGACTACTGCACAACAGATGTACTCTATAGAACAGACATGTCAAGGTAAAAATAGGAGCAGCTGTGTCTGCTAGAAGGACGAGGCCCTCCAGTACTGATGTCTGTGACAAAGAAGATTAACAGGGTGCTTCTTGTTGGGTCACAGGAAGGACATAAGGTGATCAGGAAGGTTTCCATGAGTGATTCCACTGTCAAATCCCAAATTAGAACATTGGAGAAGCTTGTCTTCATAAGCCCAGAACTCACAGAGAATTTTTTCCACAGAATTTTGGAGGAAAAGACCGTTAGAATTCTTAACTTAAAAATTTAAAAGTAGCACTAGATAATAGAAAATTGATTATTAACGACTCTTAATGTATTTAGCATATGCTTTCTAAATCAATTACAAAATTTATTGACAAATGAGTATACATAAAATGTGAGTTTTTCCCTAAATGAAGCCTACCTGTGATCTAGTATACCTCCTGTAAATCTACTATACGATGCACAGAATAAAATCTAATGGTCTGATACAAATATAAATCACATAAAATGTCAAACTTATAGAGCCTCTATCCTACAGATATTTCTGGGAAGAAGTAAGAAAAAATATACTCAACACTACAAAAATGTTATTGCTCAAACACATAAATTTCTTCATTACATGATAGACAGAGCATGTCCTCTCATTTCCAAATTCAATTTATCTTCTTATTTGAACTGAATAAATCTTAGCTTCATTTTTTTCATTTCTTTAAATGATAATAATTCTACACCTTCATAGAATGTGATAAGGATTAGTAGACTGTATTTAAGAAAATAATATTGAGGTCAGTTAAAATAATCGTCTACAGAAATTCAAGTAAGCACATGTTTCAAAAACCCAGCTTAATTTCAATATGACAATTCACAAACTGTATGTTCACTGTAGGAAAACATAAGGCATGAGAAATACATAGACCCTCACTCAAAGTGTTTTATTAAATATGAAGTATTTTATATGTAAATTTGTTTACCTATTTATTTATTTATCTGTTTATTTTCTGTTTATTTGTTGCTCTGTCATGAGAACCAGAGACAGCTACTACTTCTGCAGCTATAGACTTAGAATCCCAGGCACTCAGGTTAGATCTGCCTCTGAATCTTTGCTACTAGTAACCTAATAACTCGACAGCTAGTAGAGTCTTCTGCTCCTGAAAGCAGGTGACACTGACTGGTGTTGACTAGTGTTACACTTGTTCGGTGAACTTAGGATGTCAGAGCCGTCACTTCCAGCAACGGTTCATGCTAGTGACAGCTAGGTGAGGGCCACTGTTATGGAGCTCTCAAACTTCATTTCTAAACACTTGATTTGCTTTCTTGAGTTCTTTTAACACCTTTAGTTTCTTAAAGATTTTACCTTTGCACACAGAGTTCACTGTCATCTTTTCTGCTTCTCAGCAATTATTTTGCCCCTGAAAACATCTGTGCAACCCTGGCTTGAGTCTCTCGTTTGGCCTCACTTACCTCTTGCTCCTAACAGTGCTTCTGTCACTGATAAAGACAGCAGAAGGGCACCATCACCACTGCTCCTTCCTTGTGTCACTAGGTTAGCCCATGAATCTGTCCACACCTAGTGGCCATTGAGGAGAAAATCTTTACTGAAGTGTAGTGCTTCAAAACCAGATAAAAGGGTTCTCTTATGCTACCTGAAATGTGTGTGAGGTGACCTGCTAGTGTGCATCTACAGTGAGCACACGTAACAACTGCATGTAAGTGTCAATCAGGTTCGCATGGGGATAAATTGCATAACTCTTCATGTAAATGAGGAATTTCAGTCTTCAGTAACCACAATCTTTCAGGGAATCACCAAGGAAAATACACCATCTAAGTTGTATGAAAGTCAGTGCAGGGTCATCGAGAGGTTATTGAGAGTTACCTTGCTTAAAGGCCAGTTAGGACTGCTAGAGTATCTTCCAAGTCATTCCAGCTTGTTTCTGAAGGCTGCTGTGAGATTAGCCTCCTGAAGGAATCAGGAGCTCTTTGCTTAACTGTTCCAAACTCAGGGATGGCAAACGTAAGGGAAAGGCTATCAAATAGCACAGTCTAGACACAGAAAATATTAAAAAGATGTTACATTAAACAATGAAGAAAAGCTAACTCATGAGTAACCATTTTGACAGCATTAATACTATGTTACAGTATCTAAAGCTGCTTAACAGCTCAATTGTCCCCTCTGGTCCCTGGGGACAGATATAGTCCTCTAGTATATATCATCTTGATCAATAGTCAACACATAAATAATCAAGAACCTGTGTCACTCTCCTGTTGGTGTCTTTTCCAAACAAAATTAAATGTTGGGGAATCCTTAACATTCAGTCCAAGCTGCTTTTCATATGCCCCTTATATTCGCTCATAAGACAATCACACCATCTATATTAAATAACATTCTGTCATTATTAAAAATACCTAAGAAAATAGACTGATAAAGAAAAAGACTGAGTTGGCTCACAGTTTTCATGGTGCCAGTCTACCACTGGGAGACTGTGTTATTTGAGGCCAGTGCCAATGGAGCACATCAGGGTGAGACTGTACAGCAATACAAATTTGCCACACAGGACCAGGAAGATAAAGAGTGAGGAAGCAAGGGCTCTAATCCTCATAAAGGACATGCCTCCAATACCATGAAGACAAACCAGTAGGTCTCAACTTCCACAAGTTCCAACATGTTCCAAGATGAAGGCCTCTGAAGCCATTCTTCATTCACAAGATAGCATTACCTATGCATCTGATATTCTAATCCAAATAAATCACCAGACTAATTCTCCTGAGCTCTGAACTGTTTATACTTGTGATTTCCCACTTAACAATTGACACCATTCTACATCCCCCTCATTGTCATGGTTTAGTAACCTTGTGTTCTACCATTATGCTGATATGGCCTGATTCCTCACATCTTATACCCAATCTTTCACTGTGTTTCATCATCTGCTTTATAAACATAGGTCAAATATATCCACTATGAATTAATACCCACACATTCCATTAAAAATTCTTCATAAAAATTTTTGATTTGTAAATATTATAAAGTTTGTGAAATGATGTTCTGGTATCCATTATTCCTCAAACCCTCAGACTAAAACTCAGAAAGGACTTTCTGATGTTTGTAAAAGGAAAAGAACTCCTTAAGAGGCTCCAAGAACAGCCACATGGTTTGGTTTCCAGTTCTCTTGCCAGGCTCCTATCACAGTCCTGGTCTGCCTCCTGAAGCACTGTAGCTCTCTTTTAGCTTTTCAAAGAGCTATGGTCTCTTCTGTCCCAAGGACTTGCACACGCTGTAAAGTCTGTCCATGTCTACACCAGAGTCCTGGGGATTTATTGACTCTGAACTGAAACATTCTCTCTTGGAGGGAGAGGGAAGGATTATGAGACTCTGGAAGTGAACAAACCTCAGGACACTTAGGCAGCTTTCTAAACTTTAAGAGATTTGCAAAGACCCTATTCATGATTGTAGAAGCAGGCACATATGCAGGGAAGATGACCAATCTGCCTGCAAGCTGTGCAGGGAGTCCAGGGATGGAGTCTTTGTGGACCATCACCCAAACTGCAGTGAGTTTCCTTTGAGTGACCAATGTTGCTGTTAATAAACTCACTGGTTCACTAAGCTAGACATGGAAAGAATCATTTCTATTGGCCTATCATCCCTTATCTGGGAGTAAACTGATACTAGTTCATGTGGCCCCAAGAAAAGCTATATAACATAACTGATAGCTAAACAGAAGTAACAGAACCAAGATAAGCTGAGAGGTCAAGCAATTGCATTGCTCCCACCATGGATTATGAGGTAAACCACTAAGGCTGATCTGTGTTGGACCATCTGCAGGGACAAACCCAATATGGCTACCTTTTGTCATGTGGTACCGAATAGCATACCCCATTTTCTTAGTGGTGGTTGCATGTCTTATGGGTGACAGGACAGGCACCCAAGGCCAGCCTCTCAAAGTAGAGCATCTGAGAAGGAAAGCCTAGAATGAATGTTTTCTTCTACATGTTGTGGGGTGACATGATTTCTTGTTTAAGTGGGGATGCCATGTGTGTATGGACATGTACTTCAAATGACCAAGGAGCTAGAGAATATGTTGCAATCCCTAAATGTAGCACAGAAGGGATGGGATCATAGACAGGCTGTGGTGACAGTTGTGTGGCCTTTGTTGTGGGCAATAAGACATGTAACTGAGACTTGGCTCTGTTCCCAGAAAGAAATTGCCTGCCTGCATAAGGGAGGAATTACAACGGGGAAAGGACATACAGATGCTGCTCAGTGCCTTAGCCCCTGATTTGGCAAGAAATGTGGAAAAAGAGGAAGATGAGATGGATGCTCTGGCTTGTTGTGTTCTTACAGTTGGCAGGGCATAAGGGAAACAGAGTGAAAATTAGATTTGTGCCTAAGAGCCCTTCCTGGGATCCAAAACTGTGTGCCCATGGGAAGCACTGGAGGAAGAGAACTTGAAGTGAAAGAAGATACCCCCCTCAGGCCTGACCTCTAACACAAATGGGAAAATCCAAAACTCAGCCTGCAGCCAGAGGCCTAAAGAGCAGCCTGATGTAAGAAACTATGTGATCCAAGGAATACTCAGCACCTGAACTGCTTGAGTTTCAAAGGCTTTGAATGGAGCAATGAAAGCCACTCCCAGTATGGGTCATGAAGCTGTGGGATATGGGGGTGGATGTGATCCATCTAAATGCACTAGAAGTTGAAAACTGAGGATTCTAACTCCCTGTGCTTCACCAAGTCAGGGCTTTATGGCATGAGCCAATGGGAAACAATGTTTAGGGGATTTCTCATATGACCCATTAAGAGATACATAGTTATACCTGCTCAGGTCCCCAGGAATAACAGAAACTGGAGGACAACAGAAAAGGATGACAATTACTTAGGAGGAGAGTCAAAAAAACAAAAAAAAGGGGGACAAGGAAGCAGACACAGCAGGTCCTTCCTGTGTGGGAGAATTTGTGTCAAGCCAGAGTTTGTTAGAAGAAAGATCAGAGGATTGCAAAATGCTGCACTTGACTCTTTGAGGCAAAGGTGTCCAGCCTCTTGGCTTCTTGAGGCTGTATTGTATGAAAAAGAATTTGCTTGGGGCAATGTCTTAGTAAATGTTCTATTGCTGTGAAGAGACACCATGATTATGTTAACTCTTATAAAGGAAGATATTTAATTGGGACTGGCTTACAGATTCAGAGGTTTAGTCCATTGTCATTATGGTAAGAAACATGATGGCACACAGGTGGACACGGTGCTGGAGGAACTGAGATATTTTGATATTTTAATATTTTTTCAGTGGTCATAAAAATCACTTTAACATTTGTTCAATGCCTTGTCTAAACCTCTTGATTTATTTGTGGCTTTTAATGACACTAAAGAAGTTATTTTTTAAGATTTATTTTACAAGTAGGAGCATCTTACTTGTGTGTGTGTGTGTGTGTGTGTGTGTGTGTGTACCACACACAAGCTTGGTGCATATGGAGGCCAAGAGGGAGCTGAGTTCCCTAGAATGGAGTTATGGATGATTGTGAACTTTCATGTTTGTATCATGGTCAAATCCAGGTCCCGTGCAAGACAACAAGTACTCTAAACAGCTGAAGCTCAGAATTCCTTTCTGCAGTAGCCTGTTGCTCTTTCCAGCATTCTCTCAGAGTTGTGCAATAAACTGTGCTATACATCCATGTTATCATCCATTGCCAAAGTACAAAATCAATCGCAAGTTAGTAGCGCTATTCTTCAAATATATTTTTATTATTTTCTAATTTCTTCAGTTTGGCTGGCTATACCCCGGGAAGAGAAAATGATTTCATAAATACCTCCTCCTCGTTTTCAGGCCATATTATATCTCCAACAGTCCCCATACACTTTTAATAAACTCACCAAAAGTAAGTGGGTTGGGCTTTGTTGCTAATAAGTGTGCTACCACGTCACTAACATTTCATATAGAATGCACCTGAACTCTAACTTTAAATTGGTTGTTGTTGTTTTGAAGACAGACTTTTTGTCTACCTGACATAATCTTTGATCCACATTAGATTTGTAAACATAATTTTACATATATTTCTTTTCAAATTAAAGCCTTTTAAACGTTGCACAAATTCTCTGCAAGCTAAGCAGGGTGTCCTACTATTCGCTTCAACAGAAAAGTCCATTTGTCACTGAACAATATTCTTTCACCCATAATTATTTTTTCTTTTTGGAGTTCTGTTTTCTTTTGAGAATGTAGAGCCCACTCAGGAATGTAAAAACAACAATAATAGAGAGAATATATTTATTTTATTATGAAGAGTCATTGACAGAAAATTATAAAGCAAAGTATGGGCTCTTCTACATCTCTTCTTCTATGAATGTCAGAAAGAGGATCAGTTGTAAAGCAGAGCAAGCAATGGGCGAAGCATATAATACCTTATTGTCCAACTAAGAATGCTTACCTGACTCTTAGATAATAGTAAATTCATTTTTGTTGTACACCCAAGATCCAAACGCCCTCTCTTTAAGGTTGTATAAGAAGTAGCCATAGTGAATTTCAGGTCAGGACCAATCTTCCCCCTGCCACCCAAAATAAACTAAAGGATTATTCTAGCATTATTTTCTCAAAGGCAGACATGTTTTCTTTGGTTTCTCAGAAATAACAGAGCTAATGTGTACATAATAAGCACTTACTTTTTGGCAATGTAGCTATCTTATTTAGAACTTTCAATAGGCCACACTGTAGGTATTATTAATTCCTATTTATAGATGATAAATGTAAAGCTATAATTTGTGAAATATTAAAGAAGCACATGGGCTTTGGGACTGTAGTTCATATCACAATAGTCGGCCAATGAATGGAGCCATAAAATCACTTCTTCTAAAGATTTAAGTCTCATTTCTCTGGCATTAGTTAGGATCCTGCTAAAGAGTCGGAGTATCTGTATCAGCTCTCTACTCCTCCAGTAGTAGTTCTTCTTCTTCTTCTTCTTCTTCTTCTTCTTCTTCTTCTTCTTCTTCTTCTTCT
>NW_021605171.1:1185644-1188767 GCF_004785775.1 Grammomys surdaster | reverse complement strand
CTTCTTCTTCTTCTTCTTCTTCTTCTTCTTCTTCTTCTTCTTCTTCTCCTTCTTTTTATCTTATTGAAAAGATGTTATCTGTGTTATCTGGCTGGGTTAATTGTATTGACTAATAAATATTGAATAAAATAGATATTGAATAAAATATTGAATAATAAATATTGAGTAAAAATTGAGGATATGTTTAGATTGTAGAGATGCTTATACCCAATTGTCAGCAGGTAGACAGGTTGTTTTCCTAAATGCTGTTCAGTGAATGAATAGCATGGAGCTTCATGAATCTGATGGAATCTCTAGGAAAACCAAAATAGGAAATGTGGCAAAGAATATACTCTAAAGTTATAAAAAGCACAGCAACAAGAAAATAACAATAGGAAATTGTTAAATTCACAACCTGGAACTAAGCAAAGCATCTTCCAGGTTTGAGGATTTGGTAACAGTGGGTTGTAATTGAATGAGATCCATAGTGGGAGATGACATACTGCAATAATTGTGTGTTTGAGTGAGATAAATTGGTCGGGGAAGGAAGATTTATATTTATTATTAATAAAACTCATCTTTGATTGGCTCTGAAGATGCTGATAGGTTGCTTGTGTTTCATATGAGTTCATAGATATTACTTCCTAAAATCTATAACTTGAAAGAGCAGGATACTGGATAGAAGACAGGGTACAGACAGAATATAATTTTGTGTCATGAAGTGCTTTACCTCTCAGACCAACTTGACACTTATTCACTGTGGGACTGCATAAGGGTATTCTGGTTCATGGTTGGGCATGGGCTTAGAAGCCCAAGACTCTATGTGAGAACCAGCAGGAGTTCGGCCACGCCTCCAGAACCCAGAGTCCTGACGCACAGTCTCGTCTACATAGACCTACATTGTTCAGTCACGTAGACCATTACAGCCCCTCCCAAAGTGCACAGATAGAGGGTGTGACTAGAGGCCTCAGGCCCTAGGGTTTCACATACTAATGAAGGCCAGAGGGTGGAGCAAATTAAGCATGCCTCCCCAGATCCTCCCCAGATCCTCCTCCTTTCTGTCTCCCTATTTAACTCGGGACTGCCCTGAGTTTTAGGGGGTACATCCAAATCCATCCACCATCTGCCATGACAATAAACCCTTTTGGAACCAAGGACTTCCTTGTGTCATTTGGGTCCTGCCATGGCCAAAGCCTCCAGCCTCTGGGAACCTTAGACCTCCTCCTGTATGTGGGACCCACAGCGTGAAAACCCACTGGGACTCCACCCCTGCAGTCAATTTTTTCCCACAGTTCACCTGTCACTCAACATTCTGTTTGTGTTTCACTCCACTAAGGGCTGGTAATGTTTATATTGTAAATAAAGGACCAAACCTTGAAGAGATTGAGTAAATAAAGTTATTCAAAAAGCATATAATAAAATCAGAAATGCCAAGTTGTTCTGTTGCGCCTTTAACCTTCTCAATTTACAGAATAGCTAAACTCTTCAACTTTCAGTTTCCAACCCATGAATCTCTGGTTCAAGGGTTGAGTTACTGCCTCCTCCTGAAGACACTGTTACAAGTAGCACATACACTGGATAGTTGCTTAGTTAGGGTTTATAGTGCTATGATTAAATACCATGACTGAAGCATCTTGAAGAACAGGTTTATTTGGCTTATTTATCCTAAATCACACAGTTCATTGTGGGAGGCCAAAGCAGAAACTCAAACAGGGCAGGAATATAGAGGCATGAACTGATGCAGAGGCCACAGAGGGGTACTGCTTACTGGCTTGTTCCTCATGGCTTACTCACCTTACTTCCTTAAAGAACACAGGACCACAAGCCAGGGGATGACCTCACTCACAATGTACTTATCTATCCCTCCCCTGCCAATCACTAATTCAGAAAATTTCCCACAGGCTTGTCTACTTATAGCACAAACTTCTGGAGATATTCTCTCAATTGAAGCTTGTCTGTCCTCTCAGATGATTCAAGCTACATGAAGTTGACATAAAACTAGCCAGTACACTAGTATTTCCTTCATAATTAGTTTTAAAAGTAATTTTTATAGAATACAATATGGAATTATTGCTAAAAATCTTTCATGATTGACATCGTATCATTAATAATTTTTAAGTTAATATGCAAAGCAATAGATATGATTGTGGAAATTTCTTAGGTGTGCAGCATATTTTGATCAAATTCATTTTGCTCTGAACTCCTTTGGACCTCTTGTGTATCCCCCTCCTCACTGCAATTATCATCTGTCATGAAATATAATGGCTCGTGGTGTAGGTGGGAATACTTGTTGGGCCCCCTGAGCAATGAGACAAACCTACCTGGTATGAAGGAGGTTTACTTGGGAGAAGAGAACTGAGCGCTGGCCTGCAGATGGAGTAGACACATACAGACAACAGCAGAGACATGAGGGCAGAGAAGCAGGACAGAGAAGGACCAAAATGGAAGAGAGAGACTGGTTGGGAACATGTGGGAACAGAGAAAAAGAAAAAAAGAGAGAACTGGAGTGGTGAGCAGCCCTTTAATATTTCACCCACATTAGGCAGTGGCAGGTGATAGTGACAGAAGACGATGTAATTCCTTACTATACCAGCGTGGAGTCTAGCAGAATTGCCTGTAAGCTAAAGCTTCCCTATACTTTTGTGTCACACATGTTCCAAATTCATATCTTAATTCAAAGTGAATTAATCCAAATGTTAAATGTTTCAAGCACTACACAAAAAATTTACATGTACGTTTAATTTAACATTGGGATTTTTGATGAAGAAAGTAAGTTTTTTTTTTAAGTGAATAAGGTCAAAAAGAAGAAAAGAAGGAATTAGAGGGGGAAATGAAAAGTTAGTAAGAACTTTTTATGTTTAATGTTTTGCTTGTTCCTTGACTATTTGCATCTATTGTATTACTAGTTCCTCAACCTAGAACTGACCTTAATACTTGCATGTAATTAAAATGGTATAAAAGCAAAAAAGAGGAGGGGGATGGGATAGGGGGTTTCTAGGGAGGGGAATGGGGAGAGAAGATGGCATCTGAAATGTAAATAAATAAAATATCCAATAAAATAGTTAGAAAGAGAGAAATAAAGAAGAAAGAAAGAAAAAAGGAAGGAAGGAAGGAAGGAAGGAAGGAAGGAAGGAAGGAAGGAAG
>NW_021605171.1:1149219-1185634 GCF_004785775.1 Grammomys surdaster | reverse complement strand
AGGAAGGAAGGAAGGAAGGAAGGAAGGAAGGAAGGAAGGAAGGAAGGGGTAGAAAGAAAGAAATAAGGTAGGAAGAAAGAAAGAAGAAAGGAAAGAAGGGAAAGGGGAAGAAAGTAAGAAGGGGACAGGGGATGAAAAAAGAAAAGGCAAGGAAGGACAGAAGGATTAGAAAGAAAAGAATGAGAGAAAAAGAAGAAAAGAAAAATGAAACAGAAAGAGAAAGGAAGACTAAAAGATGAGGAATAGAAAAGCAAGCTCTGTTCTAAGTTAAAGTTAAATAGTCAGAGCAGGATTTCCTCTAGGCCCATGGTCTACATGTCTTAGCCACCAAGCAGTGTCAGATATCGGTTCCATCTCATATAATATGCCTTAAATCCAACCAAAAAGTGGTTGGGTTGGTTACATGTATAATATTTGTGCCATCATTGTACCCATAGGTTTTATGTGTAGGTTACTATTGTAAGCTATGGGTTTTGTAACTGGGTGATATTGATGATTACATTTTTGTTTGGTAGCATGCGAAGTACCTTCTAGTACCATGAATGCTAGGCAGTATGAGTGAAGCTTATAGTTGAACATTAGCTCAACTTCTATGAATTCCATGACACAAGTAGTTATTCTCTTCAGCAATATGGGCTTACCCTCAGGTTAACTAATAGCTTTGTCTATAGCCTGTGATATTTGGGGATTTATAGGACCCCTTTGTTCAATGGCTGAATAAGATATAATCCATTCCAGGCACTGGAACTCCAGTGCGCCAAGTATGGTGGCATGAATATCTAGCTGGGGCATTAAACCATTGTTTAGCTAACCTATTGTTTGGTTAATGAATTCAAATTACTTTTATAAATATATTTTAGGAAGTTTTTACAGTAGCATATTTTCATACTGCTTATCAAAAGGCCTGGAAGTGTCAATCATCCCTCCTCATATTCTCTCCTTTCTTTATCTGTCTCTCATATGCCCCTTCCCATTTAACTCTCCTATTGTAGTTTCTCCTTTAACTCTTTATGACATCCTCTTCCCTCTTTACTGAACTATCACCACCCCAGTTTCTTAATAGTTACTTAATGTTGTGGTGCATTTACCCAAGAAGACTGCTCACGCATGGGTTTAAGCAAATATACAATGTTATTTGCCTGCCGGTGATTGCACTTGGTGTTCAGGATACCAGTGTAGCCCAAACATTTTCTCAAGGTGAGCTTTAAACCTAAAATCCATGTCCTGGATTAACACATTTCATTGAACAAGAACAATTAGCCAGAAGCAGAATGAACGAAGCCAAAATGCAAGGTTAGTACAATTAGAGACTTTGCCATAACTATGAACTTTGAGGGATTAGGTATTTGTTTTAGTTTTGGGAGATGGTACTGTTTATATGCTGAGTTTTACAACCTGAATGACACTTTTATCATGGACTCAGGTACGCTAAGGTCTGGAGCCTACTAAGTCTAGGACTCTGCTACACTTAACCTGTACATATCTAAAGTTGAAAAGTTACAATACATCCACATTATAAGAGGAAACATGAAATGTTTGTCATTTTGGATCTGGGTTACTTCACTCAGGAAGTTTCTAGGAAGTTTCTTAATTTACCTGAAATTTTCATAATTTCATTTTTATTAATTGCTGAATAATATTTCATTGCATAAATGTACCATATTTTCACTTACACATTCATCATTTGATGGAAATCTAGGATGTTTCCTATTTCTGACTGTTATGAATACAGTATCAATGAATATAGTATCTCTACAGCATGACATAGAGTCCTTTGAGTATATGCCAAAGGATAGTACAGCAAGATATTGTGGTAGATTAATCTCCACCTTTTTGAACAACCTTACCTGATTTTCATAGTGATGTACCAGTTTGCATATCCACCCACCATGGCAATCAACAAGTATCCCCTTTGTGATGGCTATTCTTGAATGTCAACATGACAGCATCTGGAATTAACTAAAACCCTAAGTAATTGCATATCCCAGTAAGGAATTTTCTTCATTCGATCATATAAAGTGTGAAGACCCACTCTAAATCCAGATCTTTTGATAGAAGATAATGATGGCAATTCTTGGTATATCTAGGATTAACTATAACCCAAGCTGCTGGGTCTACCTGTGAAGGGTTCTTTAATTAAATCATTTGAACTGGGAAGCCATACATTTAATCCATATCTTTAGAGGTTGGAAGATACACATTTAATCTGGGTCATGCCTTCTGGTAGCAACCTGTATAGAGGACATCAGTGAAGGACATCCATGTGTGTGTTCTTTGCCTGCTTTATCTCACTCTTGCTGCTGACTTTGTCCCTTCACTGGCATTAGAGCTATGTTTTTGGGGACTCTGACATATACTGAAGACCAATGTAATCAGTAACCGGAGAGATCATTGAATTCCCTAGAACTGTAGTTGCAGAGCTGTGAGCTACCATGTGGTGCTAAAAATTAAACCTGATCCCTTGGGAAGAGCATCCAGTGCTGTTAACCACTGAGCCCCCTCTCCACTCCAGGATGAGTGCCTTTTTACCCATTTAGTCTGTTAAAATTTGCTGAGAACAGAGCTCCAGGCTTTGCGAGTTTGACCATATTGATATTCATCTCTTTTGACCTTTACATCAATCAAGCCAATACATAAGAAAAGGTTTGAAATAGTAACTCCACAAATATTAAATGTCAATCATCTTCCTGCAATTTTAAAGTCTGTACATATCATAGACTTTGCTGGAATTAGAAACTCTTTAAACATTTTTTTGTGTTAATGGTTCTATTTTGAATAGTTTCTGTCTCCTGTTTATCCTTTCACCCACTGCACCTGTGGAACCCATGTGGCAACAATGGCTTTACTCCCTCTGCCTGATGGTCTGCTGGCAAATCTGAGCTAGCATTGATCCAAATGCCAAGCTAAGATGACTATCCGATATGGAAGCTGAATTTACAAGAGTGAAGGGAGATGTGTGTTCAGGGAAAATAGACTCACTAATTAATTTAAGGCAATCATTGGGTATGATTCTGGTTCATTTAATACTACAATGAACCACTTAATACCATGATGAATATGATTCTCAGGTCCTTAATACTATGACCATGGTATTAACTAGTTTCAGTCATACTGCATTCTGAACTTGCTTAGCACATGATCATTGGTCGGTTTTATAAAAACCACAAATGTTAATTATATGCCATATTTATAAACTCCCAAGACATATTTAAAGTCTTACCTATTGGCTGGAGTAAGTTTCAAGTTATGTACTTTTAAAGAAAGTTCTTTATTTAAATACCATATAATGTTTACCTGAGTATGTATTTTTAAATACTATTTATTATTTCTCCTCTATAATATAGCTATGGCAAATTCTATGCCTCCACTAGTATGTTCTTCTTTTATTCTCTCTATTTTCAGTCAGGAATATTTCAGAGAACTGGGGCAGAGCCAAAAACCATTGACTTTCCCATGAAGTTCAGTGTTCAATGGGGAAAGCCAAAGTATAGTTGAGAGCAGCAAAAGATTGTGGTTACCTTGAGCAAACATCAGAAAAATTAAATTTATTGGGGCTGCTGCCAAGAGCATAAGTACCACAGGAATGGAGGCCTCCTGACTCCAGAAAATTTGCAACTTAGTTATCATCAAAGAATAAAAGTATCTCCTTCCATGATACATGAGAATTTGGCTTTGGTTTAGGACTCTCAGATCCCAGTCCTTCAGAACAGAAAGCACAATTTGCAACTGAAGAAAAACAAGAGAAAGGTGAAACATTCCATATTCCATATTCCATTGTGCAAGGAAACCCCTTAAACCTCAGGAAATAAATAACTTTAAAGTTTCAAGAAGTACTGGAAACTGACCAAACACTCTAGATCTTCCCTCCCAAAGCATGTATAAGCTATAACTAAGTACTACTCTCAGACCACCTAAGCTGCCTGGAAGACATATTCTCAAACTGTCAAGCTGCCTGTGGGTTGTATATTGAGCTTCAAGTTTTCAGCTTTCATGAGAAACCTAGGGTGAGCTTTTAGTGACGCAGCTGTCTCCAAGCTAGTTCTACCCCGAAAGTAATTTCTCATCTATATCCTATAAGTAACCCCAGTAAAACTCATTGTTTCACCAAGTTGGACTTTGGTGGTATCCTTACATTGGTCTATTGCTCATTCTCTATGTGAGTAGGAGATGTTTGTTCACATTTCCCCAGAAACAGTGTCAACCAATAGCCAATGAAAGAGTAATTATGACTGTGAGTCAAGAAAGTATGAGAAGGACTATTAGTGATGACTGTGGAAAGCTGTAGATTCAGGAGCAGACAAAGCTATTCTGTATCTGGGCCTGTGTCTGAAAAAGCTGGTCACATGGGAAGTCCTATAAGGGAGGTAGATGAGAATGGATCTCTAGCATGGTATATTCTTAGTCCTAAGCCACTAGACCTTGCTTACTGTGATGGTCTACAAGGAATCTCCCATTATGTGACACAAACTAAAACTAGAAAATCAAGTAGAAGGTGAAAAGAATAGTCAAAGACTTCTTCAGTATATTGTGAGCAGCTTTCACTTTGCTATAGGCTTAGATTTTTTTAAAACCTATTTTAATAAGTGTTCTCAATCACTTTGACACCCCCTTGTAGCCTACCGCCCAAAGGTAGAAGAACAAAAGATGAGAAATAGGGCAAAGGATGTAGACCTGTTTAGTAGTCCTATGGGGCAATTCTAATCTTTGTTAGGATTCCAGCAGTCCAGTTCAATAGTGTCAGGATACCAACAGTCCAGTTCAAAAGTGTTACCAAACATGAATCAGCAGTGGGAACATAGCCCAGCAAAAGCAGTC
Organism: Grammomys surdaster; assembly: GCF_004785775.1. Lineage (NCBI taxonomy): Eukaryota > Metazoa > Chordata > Mammalia > Rodentia > Muridae > Grammomys > Grammomys surdaster. Next base: position 1,180,819 of record NW_021605171.1, on the reverse strand, counting down.
AGGCCTCCACTGAATTGGCACAAGTCAGTGGGAGTGGCCAGAACCAGCTGAAATCCCAAGAGAAGTTCTCTGCTGTGCCTCAATGAAGTGAAGATCAGTGAAGATGCAAGACCAATGAAGCCTTGCATGGCTACCTATGCAAGTACACTGTCACTGTCTGTTGGGTCCTACTTATACACTCTCCAAACATCATGTGTCCTCTCACTGGTCTCCTTCAGGAAAATATCACATGAGTATGCATCACATGATACAACCAGAAATTTCCACTTCAATTTGCCTTTCTGAGTCTCTAAATGAAGTTCTGAAAGGGAATGACAGTTCCCTTCTATGCAGTGAGAAAGCTGTCCTAAGGAAATAAAAATATGTCTCTAATGAACGCCTTTCTAACAGAAAAGCATTTATCAGTAGAAAAAATGGCCAAGTTGCTGGCCAGACATCAAAAAATACAACTTCTGCTTCTTTTGAAATAAGTACATGCTGGGTATGGGTAACAGGATGAGTCGAGCTGGCTGAGTGACCTGGTCATGGATATGTATAGCAACCTGATACATCCCAGAGTTCTCTTTTTAAGCAGTTTTGTGAAGTAGTAGTATTTTAATCTTGGTGGGTGTTCATGCACTTCTCACTATTGACACAATGTTCTGGATTCACAAAAGAAAGACACATATACACAGCCTTTTATTTTAAACACCTTAAACAGTTCAATGGCTAGACCACTACCTAACTCCACGTGGCTACACACGTTCCACTCCAATATTCCTGAGTTAATACTTACTAAATTTATATGTTATCCTTATTGTCCTGGACCATGTTGGGAAGCCCTCCTGGGGCCACTTGCCCTCATACCTACATGTAAGCTGTCTCACCTTCCTGCACCTTTCCAGTGTTGGTCCATCTCTTATGCCCTCGTCATAATGGAATCTCCTCTTCTGCCTTCCCTGGTTTCTTCCCAGGAATCCTAAAAGTCTTGCCTCTGTCTCCCTGCCTGCCCAGCCACTGGACACTGGTAACTTTAGTGACTAGTCAAAAACCAACTGGGGACAGGCTTCCTTTAGTCCCACATATGGAACACTGCAAACATGTTTTTGGGTAACATAATTATCATGAGAAACAAGCTTCTACAGTTTTATTTTGTGTTTCTCATAGACATCCACTAATCAAAGGATAGAGTTGAGCTGGGATATAGAGTGAGAAGGTTTGTTTAAGTGCCCTTCTGTTGATCCCTATTTGTACATAAGTCTATTTTGTCTCTTACCACTATAATGCTCTCTGATCAAATTGTGTCATTTTATGATGTCTGTGTGGAGAATACGAGTTAGCATTCACTAACTGAGGCTAGAGAAAGGAATAAGAACAGAGCTCCTCTAGAGCTATCAGATTCTGTTCTGACATGTGTTGCACATCAGAAAAATGAAAATGATGAAGGCATCTCCCTTCTCCCTAGTATAAGTGCCACCTTTCTGGGCTTCTTGGGAAGATAATCCGCCTGTGAAGAAAGGGATTTAAATCAGTCATGGGTATCATCCTCTGGACTGAGACTCAGCAAGTACTCCAGAAACTGACCACACTGGGACACACAGTTTATTGCTGGAATGACCAACACCTTGAAATGTTACAGATAGATCAGTCTTGTCAGCCACTGTTGTGACTTCTTACTTAGTTTTATTCATTTCTCCTGTCAACAGACTTTTAACATATTCAGTTTTCTTTCATTTTTAACTTCATGAATTCTAAGCTTACTTTTCATATTTAAAACTGTATTACCTAAATACATACATTGATAGAGAGCATCAAGGAATATTACTGGTTTTTTGAATCTTGAAGAAGGAGGAACAATAAATGCTGAGAATCACAGGTAAAACCAGAGGCTGCCTTGGTATGCTGTGGTGAAGGAGAAGGGTTGCTATGACCATGTTCAAAAGGTGAGATAGGCAGCTCTAGTGCAGAGACTGGCAGTCCTACCCACAGCACAAGGCTATGCATGAAAGAGTTCAAAATCTTGCAAGGTGTTTTTGAGGTTGATTCCTGCAGCAGGACAAGACAGTAGTAGAGAAAATTCCATCTTGTCACTCCACAGACTTAGGAAGAAAGCACATCCCTCTGAAAGAGAAGTTAACACCAAGTTTTGAAAGTACAGAGGTCCACCTATAAAGATGTCAATGGTGAATTACCCATGGCCTGAGGTCAGTATTTCTATTTTGGTTAAGCTTCAAGAATGGCATATATATCTTAATCGTGCTAGCCCTTTTTGTTCTGGGAATACTTTTATTCCTGCTCATCATGTTAAAACTTGTCTTTAACAACATCAACATGTTGACAGCCAAAGTACATGGCTTGAAACTGAAAATGGACCCCCCAGACAGAGTTATTAATTTAACAGGCTGGCAAGCCAAGGACAAGTAAAATTCTGCACAGAGCCTTACCAACCTAAGAACGAAGTGTGTTGCTTTTGATAATACATATTCCACAACAGATAAGGAAGGCATTCTTGTCAGAATGACCTAAGACAGGCTCAGTCTTGTTTATGAAATAAAAATGGGGGAGAGGCAGAGAGAGCTTTTGGGGTTGCTTGGCAAGAATCTGACATGGGCCAAGGACAAGGAAATGGGTAGCTTGACGGGAATATGACATTGGCCAAACACAAGGAAATAGGCTTCAGTCAGGAAGCTGACATTAGGCTACAACAAAGAAGTAATTTCAGGCATGAATCTAAATCTTAAGCCAGAACAAAGAAGCAATTTCAGACAGGAATCTTAGGCTAGAACAAGGAAGTAGGCTTCAGACATGAAAATGACTTTGGGCTAGGACAGGAAAGTAGGCTCAGATATTTTGGTCATCCTGATAAGCCCTTAGAAACAGTGGGAGTGTTCACAGAATTTTGCTTATTGCCTTGTTTGTTCTTTGACTGTGTTTATTGTCTTTCTTGTTCCTTGACTATTTGCTTGTATTGTATTGCTAGTTCCTCAACCTAGAACTGATCTTAATACTTGCATGTAATTAAAATGGTATAAAAGCAAAAAGGAGGAGGGGGATGTGATAAGGGGTTTCTAGGGAAGGGAAATGAGAAAAGGGGATGACATCTGAAATGTAAATAAATATAATATCCAAAAGAAAATGATGTCAATGTTGTGTTTTCTTACCCTATTTCCAATATATTAGAGAGACATGCTCTATCAAGGACATAAGTCTATCTAGAATATCATTTCAAACTCTGAATGTAAGTAATTTCCAAACAAGATTGGTATATCCAAGAGTTGTCTTTTTAAATTAATCAAGAAATAAAGTATTTCTGTAAGTACAAATTAAATCAATTCATGACAGCTAAGCCACAACTGCAGAAAATAATTAAGGAAATAGTAAACATAGAGCTAGAGTAAAAATACTTCCAACCAAACCAGAAAGCACATTGAGGGCCTGCTCTGCTTTTCCCTTCACGGTATCCAGGCACCATTGTGCATGGGCTGGACTGGAAAGAATGAAGCTTGACCTGGTGGGCTGGTTAGCAGGACCTCAGTCACTGTAAGTACATTCTCTGGAGATGATTTTTCACTGAAACAATTCTCTTTATTGGGTGTGAACAAAAGCTATACAAATCTTGGGGGTGGGTAGAGATTTGGTGGATGCATATATATCACTGGCTGGGGCCAAGATGCTGGGAAATGCTTCATTCGTATGAAGAGAGGAAGTTTAAGCTGAAACCTGGCCACCATGTACCCCAGGATCTGCAGGCCCAGAGTATGACCTCACTTTTGCAAAGTACCACTCCTATAGTCTCATGGCTTTCCAGCCCCATAACACATGGGAAAAAATACGTTTCTTTGTTTTTAAAGTATACATTTTATTAAGAGGCATGGATGAGCAATGGGGGACCAAAAATGAAACCATATCATGTACAAATCAATAAACTACTAAACTCTTAATACAAGAGAGAAAGAGAAAGCAATAATCCAGCCAAAAGAAGAGCATGTTCTAAATGTCTCCCAAAACACACCTCATAAGCAAAGACATTTTAGAACAAGACTGTACATATGAGAGTAGTTGTGGAATTCATATAAGTACAGGGGATAAGGCTTGAGGGAGTGGGAGTAGTTCAACATGTCTAACACTGTTTAAAAATGGGTAAAATCAGAGTGTAAAGGGGAATAATGTGGATAGGAATGTTTAAAACAGGAGGCAATTTGGGGGATGGGAATTAAGAAGGTATATGGAGGACAGTTGAACAAAGTGAAGTTGACTGTGAAAAAGGCATATGGAAGCCTACTATTTTCTAAATCTATACCACTACTGGGCATATACCCAAAAGATGCTCCAACATATAATAAGGATACATGCTCCACTATGTTTATGGCAGCTCCATTTATAATAGCCAGAAATTTATAATTTCCAGAACATCTGGAAAAAAAATCCAGATGTCCTTCAACAGAAAAAATAGATAAAGAAATTGTGGTACATTTACCCAATAGAGTACTAGTTAGCTATTAAAAACAATGACTTCATAAAATTCACAGGCAAATGGATAAGACTAGAAAATATTATTCTCAGTGAGATAACCCAGACACAAAAGAACATACATGGTATGTATTCACTGATAAGTGAATATTAGCCCAAATGTTCAGAATATCCATGATACAACCCACAAACCATATAACTTAAGAAGAAGGAAGACCAAAGTGTGGATGCTTCAGTCCTACATAGAAGGGAGAACAAAATAATCACAGGAGGTAGAGGTAGGGAGAGACCTGGGAGAGAGAGGGGAAGGGGAGGGAAAAAGTGAAGCAGGATCAGGTATTGGAAGAGACGGGAGAAAAATACAGGGAGCCTGGATATTGAATAGAAATAATGTAGCAATGGGGGATGGGGAACTGGGGGTAGCCACTAGAAACTCCCAGATGCCAGGTAACCCACCATGAGGCCACCCACTCATTTCAAAATTGTCAACTCAGAAATGTTCCTGTCCAAAGAAAAGACAGGGACAAAAAAATGGAAGAGACTGAAGGAAAATCCATCCAGAGACTGCCCCACCTAGAGATCCATCCCATCTGCAGACACCAACATCCAGTATTATTGTTGATGCCAAAAAACACTTGCTGACAGGAGACTGGTATGGCTGTTCCCTGAGAGGTTCTATGAACACCTGACCAATACAGATGCAGATACTCACAGCCAACAATCACACTGAGTCGTGGGACCCCAATGTAAGAGCTAGGGGAAGGACTGAAGGAGCTGAAGTAAATGGAAAGCCCATAGGAAGAACAATATCAACTAACATTACCACCCAGAGCTCCCAGGGACTAAACCACCAACCACATAGTACATGGAGGGAGCCATGGCTCCAGATACATAACAGAGGATGTCCTTATCTGACATCAATGGGAAAGAAAGTCCTTGGTTCTGAGGAGGCTTGATGCCCCAGCATAGTGAGATACTAGAGCAGTGATGCAGGAGTGGATGAGTAGGTGGAGGAGCACACTCATAGAGGCAAAGAGGAGGAGGTAGAAGGTAGATGAGATGGAAGGTTTGTGGAGGGGTAACAGGGAAATGGGTATCATTTGAAATGTAAATGAATAAAATGATTAATTAAAAAAATAAAAAGTAAAAAAAAATAGTCTGAATGGAGATACAGGAGATGCCCTGCAACAAATAGTGTTTCTTCTAGAAAATGTGAGATAGAAAGCAAGTATGAAATGCTGGGTGTGGGAACTCCATAGGCATTGTTGGTTGTCAACCAGATCTAGGTGATAAGGCATAGCTGCTAATAACAAGATACAATGGTAGCAAAACTGTATATGACAAATTTATAACAGTGTACCAAAGGCTGTATATGACAAGAATATTGCCAACTGTTTACTAATAGGCAAAAATTGAGTATTCCTTTTAAAGAAAGACAGAAAAGATGTCCAATTTCTCTACTTACTCAGTTCAGTACTTGAGGCCAACCTACAGCAATGAGGGAAGAAGAAAAAGTAAAGAGACTGCTAATAGGAAAGGAAAACCCAAAACATTCCTATCTGTATATATGTTATTCTACTACAGAAATCATAAAAACTCCACAAAAATCCTCTTAGATCCAATAGGCACGTTCAGGAAATTAGCAGGTTACAAAATCAATATACAGAAAAATCAGAAGCTTTTCTACTTACATTAATTAATTTTCTATGAAACAAATCAGAAAAAAGGTGCCATTCACAACAGCTTCAGTAAAAGTTAAATACCTAGGAATAAACTTAACCAAGGAAATTAGACACCTGAAGTAAAACTTTAAGACACTAAGAAAGAAAATGAGGAAGACCCCCTTGCTCCTAGATTGGTAGAATTAATATTGTGAACATGAGCATATTGCCAAAAGTGATATCAGATAAAACTAAATCCCCATCAAAATTGCAATGATATTTTCCACAGAACTAGAAAAAACAATCATAAAATTTATATAGAAGCAAAAAAAAATCTTTAAAGTCAAAGCAACTACAAGTAAGTAGATATATCAATACTGAAGGCAACACAGTATTAGTACTCAAACTACAATATAGAACCATAGTGACACAGCCATCATGATAATTGAACAAAAATAGACAGACAGACCATGAAAGTATAAGAGAAGGTGCAGAAATAAATCCACACAGCTAAAACAGCCTAGGATTTAATAAATGTAAAAAAAAAATGTACAAGGGAGAAAGGATAGCCTTGTCAACAAATAGTGAAGATAAAACATGTTACATGCAGAGGAGTGAAACAAAAACACTCTCAACTTGCTCAAAAATCAATTCAGAATGCATCAAAGACTCTAAGACCTGAAATTCTGAAACTGCTAGTAGAAAACTTAAGATTTAGACATAGGCAAAGACTCTCTGAATGGGTTCAAATAGCTCAGAAAAATAATTTCAATAAATGACAAATCACAATATAAAAAATTAAACTGTCTACATACAGTAAAGAAAGTAATCATCAAAGAGACAGGTTTCAAAGTGGGAGAAAACCTTTACCAACTATGCATCTCATACGGAATTAGCATCTAGAATCTACAGAGAACGCCAAAAATTCAACACTAAGAAGCATGTAACTGGGAATGAGTAAGTAAATTTGAACAGCTTTCAAAAGAAGAAATATAAATGAGCAGTGAATAAGAGATAATACTGAACATCCTTAGCCACTAGCAAGCAGGTAAAAACTGTACTAGGAATCCTTCTCTCCCCACCCCCAGTCAGAAGGACTATTATCATGAAAAAACAAAGCAACAAATGAAAGTGGGTATGCGGGGAAGAGAATAATTCCGTATTAAAAAAAAAAAAAAAAACTGGTGTGAATGTAAACTGGAAAAGCCACTATGGATATCTGCATTGAGGTTCCTCAAAAAACAAAACTAAGACTACCTGATAATACAGGTGCATCACTTCTGATCCACATGTGAAGGAATGTCAACTCGACAACAGTAGAGATATTTGTATATTCATGCTTATCACTGAACTGTTTATAGTAGTCAAGATATTGAAACAGCCTACATATCCATCCATAACTTAATAGATAAAGAAAATGTGTCATATCTCTGTCTCTGCATTCTGCTATCTATTTAACTTCTAATAATTTTATTCATCAAAAATGATGAAATAAAAATAATTGATTTTCAGAAAAATTGATGGAGATTATCATAATAAATTAAATAACACAGGCAGGGAACTAGAGAGATGACTAACTAGAGAAAAGTTAAGAGACCCAGGCATGGTTCCCAGTACCACATGGCAGCTTAAAGCCGTCTGTAACTACAGTCCTAAGAGAATCTAACACACTCTTCTGGCCTCTACAAGCACTGTTCACATGTAATGACAATGTACACAAAACAGCCCTACACATAAAATTAAAAAAAATATGACTTTTAAAAAATTAGACTCAAACATAAATGCTGCACATTTTCTCTCACATGCAATCTCGATTCAAATATGAATGTATGTGCATGCATGAACACACACATAGACTTGGAGATAAAAGGAACTGAGAAGGATGAAGAAAAGATTAAAGGGTGAAAAAGAAAGAATAGCAAGACAGGATGATGGGAAGAAGAAAGACAAAATATTATGAGTACTCTCATAGCATAACAATAAACTGAAAATAAAAAGAATGATTGGCAAGGAGTATTATTTCACTTCTGTTTTATGAGATAGTGGGTTACATTAGTTAAGAGTAAGTTTGTGGATCTAAAGAGGTGGCTCAAAAGTTAAGAGCACTTGCTTCTCTTGCAACGAACCTGAGTTTGGCCTCCAATGCTAACATTTAGTGGCTTATAACAAGGTGTAATTCCCCTGTACTTCCAGCTCTAGAGAATGTAATATCCACCTTTGACCACTCCAAGAGACAAGAGGACTCTATACACACACACACACACACACACACACACACACACACACCACTCACCCACTCACAGAAAATAGATCTAAGAAGGTAAAAGGAATGTGACTTAATACTAGCTTTCTATTAGCGAAAGTCTCTTCTGTCTATTTGTGCAGTAAAGTGAAAATAGTATACATGCTCATTTTATTATGATACCATAAATGTTACTTTCCTCTACACATATATTGTAAATTTAGTTTAATAAACTCTATTAATTATTAATATAGACCAACAGCCCTTTAATAATTGAGTCAGTCCTAAATATTTTTAATCAAACCTTGCACAATTACTAGTGGTTACCCTTAATATATTTTCCTAAGTACTAGGCTGTCTACTTCCCAGACTGTCTCACCCCAACTGCTTGCTGTTTGAGACTTGCCCAGGTTACTCCTGTTCTAGCAGTCACTCTTGGGTGGGGGGGAGGGGTCACTTGGTTTATCATGCCTGATGGAGACCTCCTGTTTTCCCTGTCTTCTTCCTCCTTCACCCTCTTACCTTCTCTGCCTTCCTTGTGGCCCCTACCTGAGACCCCCCAATTGGGAAACTCAAACTCCACCTCTTCTATTCTCCCCAGTAATTGGCTCTAACCACCTTAATTTAACCAATAGTTTTAAATTGGAGAGCAATGTTTACATAGCATCACATGGTGTATACGACGATCGGCTTGTCAGGAGCAACCACATCTTGGGGGCCAGTATTTAGCATTTGAATATATTGCAGCACCAGACCAACCACAGCAATATGTAATATTATTTCATAATAGTTTGTCAATGTATATATGCAGGAATTTGCCTAAGATTGTAATCAAGCATATTCAACACCAGGGTCTGTGGGTGTGGCTTGGTAGCAGAGCCCTTACCTAGTCATGACTTCTGCCCCCAGTAGAATATATACCTTCAACAACTAGTATGGCCTGACCAGCTAGAATGAAAGTGGATTACAAAACACTGGTAAGGTTAGCCACTTCTATTCATGCTCAACATTGGTCTTGACCTAACAAAAGAAGAAAAAATAACAAGAACCAATAAATGTCCTAAATAGTTGCTACATGCTAAAATCAGAATAGAAACTACCTGATACGGGGCTCCAGAACTAAAATATGCTTAGAACACACTTGACTAATTTGTCCTCATTCACTACTGTGAATGACTCTTTATTGCGGAAACTGAATTTCCAAGCTCAATAGAAATAAAGAGGATCATAAGATGGTGTTTGGCCATGAGATATGATATAAAATTTGCATGTATGTCCAAACAATTTGTTTCTGGGCCTAAAACAAATGACTTGCTGAAAGTTTCCTAGTGGTATCAGTCTTCTCATGTTTCAAAAGGATTATTATTTGGGTGGTTTGTTTTGTTTTGTTTTGTTTTGTTTTGTTTTGTTTTGTTTGTTTTGTTTTGTTTTGTTTTGAGACAGGGTCTCTCTATGAGCCCTGGTTGTCCTAGAACTCACAATGCAGACCAGGTTGGCCTTGAACTCAAAGAAATCTGCCTGCCTCTACTTCCCTAGTGCTGAGAGTAAAGGCATAGAACACCACACGTGGCCAAAATAAGTATTGTTAATTATATTTTATAAGTACATTAAAAGTTCATGTTAAAAGTACCACTAAACCATGATTGATTTGAGAGCTCTGTTTTCATGGATAGAATCAGCCACTATGTAGTCTACAGATTCCAAAAGTTGCAGACGTAGTGACATAAATTAAAAAATATTTTCATATTTGATAATTGAAATATATTAATATCTTAAAAGCTATATTTGCTAAAGTGTTACTTAGACCATGTCTTTAAATGCTTTTCAATTATGAAATATAAAGTTTGTTTTAAATAGGTCTTAATCTTTCCAATACTTTCTTATTCTATTAGAAAAGAAAGCCATACAATTCCTTTTGGTATAAAACGAATTTTATTCATGTTTAAGCATATTTCCCATCTTGAAACAAAGTTCTCTGTGCTTAGAACCATGGAACACCCATTCTATATTTCCATCCAGAAGACACACAACCATTTTCCAGCAGAGTTATTAAAATTAAAACATTAATACATCTGGATGGTGCTTCTAAGTACTTGCGAGTTTAACTTGTTTCAATCACAAGTAAATAAACAGCTATACCCAGAATGCATTTGTCTATGTTTGCCTGTCTCCCAGTTCTGAAACCCTTATGCCTGGATATCAGTTCTTGTTGGTCCTGCACCAGATTTCAGACATGGTGACCATAACAATGAGGACTGTGCTGGTGTCAGTTGCATCTTGTGTCCTGTTTCATGCTAGGAGCAGAAGAAGGAGGCAAGAGTCCACAGGAGCCCTACAGGGAGAATAAATTAAGTAGAAGACATGTTGGAGAGTTACGCCATTTTTCTTTTAAAGTACAGACTTCTGTAAGACAAATGGCAAAAATGAAGATTTAACACAGCTGTAGATGCAGCAAAAGTGTTCAGAAAACATTTCTCTAACCCATCATTCTTTCTGCTGAAATGGCTCTGACAGAATAAGAGCCTCACTCAGCAGGGTGGTCTTAAACAACTCATACTTTCTCTGTCTCATCATTCTTGGGCCACAGTCATAAGACTTTGATACTTTTGCTAGAAAAATATTTCCTTTTCCTAATTCTCTCCCTTGGGCAAGATTTCCACAGTCTCATATTTGCAGAAGTGATTTCTTCTGAAAGGAAATCCAAGTGAACTATTTATCATGTCCCCAAACTGTAGAGTAACAGATTAACTCTGTAGCCTAAAATGCAGTTAATAGATGGGAAATTAAAATGGAGAGCCATTTATTTTAGCTGAAAATGTGAAAATAAAATACTTGTGGGCTACAGACCAAAAGCCTTGAAGGTATGAAAACTTAGGGGTTTCAATAGGAATGGAATGCTCAGTCTTCAATCCCTAGATCCAACCATTAGCTCAGAACAGAAGGACTCTAACCCTCTTGATTATACCACAGAGCATATTTTATCAATTTTGATATATAAAGCCAATGTCACATGTAGTAAGGCATTCTATGTACTCTTATAAAAGAACTAGAAAGAATATTAACAATAAGCCTAGAAAAGCATGCTTACTGCAGAAAATTTAAAAACTACAAACAATATATTTAACACTATTTTCACTTAATGTTTGCAAATACAATCTGAGTTCTAGAACTTAGCATCTTTCTGATAAGTTCTATGATGACTTGCAATGGGAAGGTGATGGGGGTGGCTGATCAAGAAACACAGAAATCTTAACCCCATAGTTTCATTTACTCTTAGACTATGACCATTAATATGTAAAGCACAGGAAGTTAGAGAGAAGAGTTAGCAATTAAGAGCACTAGCTCCTCTTCCAGGGGAATTCAAATCTCCACAAAACTCTCCATGCACATACACAGCACAGAAACATAAATGAACACTAAACATTCATATAGAAATTTAGAACTATATATATTATACATACTACTATACGTAGTGTGTGTGTGTGTGTGTGTGTGTGTGTGTGTCTGTGTGTGTGTGTGTGTGTTTAAAGCATAGACACAGGACTTAGGCTTAGTTCCCTTGCTAAATCCATAATCTTTATTAAAATTTTAATCAACATTGAAACTGTTTAGTGTTTCTCTTTTTTGTTGTTGCCTTTTCTCCCCACTAGACAGGGTATCACTTTCTAGCTTTGATTGTCCTAGGTTACCACTATGTAGATGGCCAATTTGGGCTTCCTTTGTCTCCCAAATCCCATATACAGTCACCAAACCCAGACACTATTGTGGATACCAAGAAGTGCATGCTGACAGGAGTCTGATATAGCTGTCTCCTGAGACAGCTATATAGCTGTCTGATATAGCTGACTGACAGAGTCTGACAAATACAGAGGCAAATGATCGCAACCATTAGACTGAGCATGGAGTCCTCAATGGAGGAGTGAGAGAAAAGACTGAAGGATATAAAGGGGTTTTCAGCCCCATAGGAAGAACAACAATATCAACCAACCAGACACTCCAGAGCTCCCAGGGACTAAACTAACAACCAAAAAGTACACATGGAGGGACTCATGGCTCGAGCTGCATATGTAGCAGAGGATGGCCTTGTCAGGCTTCAATGGGAGAAGAGGCCCTTGGTCCTGTGAAGGTTGCATGCCCCAGTGTAGGGGAACGTCAGGGTGGGGAGGTGGGTCATGGGTGAGGGAACACCCTCATAGAAGCAAGTGGAGGGGGGATGGGATAGGGGGATTCAGGGTGGAAACCAGGAAAGGGGATAAAATTTGAAATATACATAAGAAAAATATCTAATTAAAAAATATATAGCATTAAAAAAAAGATGTGTACCACTACATACTACTTAGAAATTGTCTTTTGAAGTATGAAAAAAGGAAAAAAATCTTTTTGTCATTGAAATATACATAGCAAATGTACTGAATGCAAAGAGAGACAACAATCCCAGTAGGAAAGACAAACCAAATCAAGGTATGAAAAGTCAGTTGAAATCAGACTAGATGCCACTGGAACAAGATAATTTGCTTTACAAGTAACCACAAAATGCCGAGTCCATAAATGGAATCCACCCCTGTGGTTAAAAGAAACCACACAAAAGGAGAAACTGATCTTCTCTTTGAAGATGGAATAAGATTTAGAAGATGAAGACAGCAACAAAAGAAAATGAGAAGCCACAAGTAGTTGAAAAGCCACTGTGTTAGCTATGACCACTGGAAGAGCTTGGCAGAGTGCTCATTTCTTCCTCACGTGATAAGACAAGAATTAAATTTCCACCCCATGTTCCTCATGATCACGATGCTTTTCTTCCATGGCCCTGCAAGCCATCAGAAGTTAGTCATGAGGAAGAAGAATGAGTTCTTTAATATACATCCTTTTCGGAAAAGCTTGTGACATGTAATTCTTTTCTTTGTGTAATACTACCAAAGGAAATTTAATTGTAAAATAATTCAGAGCTGTTTTACTTTTTTACACATACCAAAGACCCACAATTTATTCTCTCCTAAAGCAAAAGAAAGCTTATTCAACAAAGGAAAACATCAACATGTCAAAGCTTATGCAGATGTAATTCAAGTAGGGACTTAGACTCCCTCCCAAGCAGGCAACATAGGCCATGTGGTTCTGGCTTTAGAGTTTAGAAGGATGCTAGTGTAAAACAGTTGTGGCATCTTCCTCTATAATAAGGAAAGTTCTTGTGGCAAGGGAGTCCCTGCATGGAGACCCAGAGGTGCTGTTGTGTTAATCTGTGAAAGTAAAGCCTGGATTGTCTTGGAGACCCCAAGATGCTAGAGAAGCCAGAGCTATGGGATACCTGCCAAACAGATCTTCAGATGAAGCCAGCCAAAGAAAGAATTGTGTTGCAGTCAACTAAGCTGGAAGAAAAGAGGTATTTTTGGTCCAGTATGTCCTCATTATCCCCAATCTTCTCTTTTGGAATAGTAATGTATACTCTATGCCATTGTATGTTGGAAGTATATAATTTGTTTTTGCTATTTTCCAGAGGGTTACAGTTAAGAGATTTATTTGAGTGTCAAAATAAATCTGGAGTTTTAAAACTATGTTGAAACTGTGAATGACTATGGAATTTTTGAAATTGAATTAAACGCATTTTGCCTTATGATGTGAGCAGGATCCTATATGGGCCAGGGAATAGAATATGGTGGTTTGAATGAAAATGACCATCACGGGCTCTTATATTTTAATGATTGGACATCAGTTGGTGGAACAATGTGAGATGGATTAATAGGTGTGGCCTTATTGAGGGTGCCACTCCCTTCTTCCCCCCCACTTCCTCCCTCTCTCCATCCCTCCTTCCTCCCTCTCTCTGTGCCTCATAGTTGTTGTCATCTCAATCTATAAACTCTTAGCTACTGCTTCAGTTTCTACCTATTGGTTGGTAGAATGTATCAGTGATACCATTGTAGCAGGGATACCATTGTCTGTTTTCTGCATAGAGTGAGAACAGCGTGCTGAAGAAGGCATGTTAAAAGACATAGGTTATTTGGGGGTAGTCACATTTTCTCCAGACTGTACACCAGACCTTTAGAAGACAGACGCATGGCTCTGAACCTTGTTCAACCATTACCTTATTTGTACACATGATCCAACTAACAGCTTTAGCTGTCTATCTTTATAATGGATCATTCATCACATCCCAAAATTGATTTCACAAAGCCCTTACTGAAAACTGATCTTTGGAATGACAAGATGGCTCAAAGGATAAAGGCATTTGCTTCCAAACCTAATGACCTGATTTTGATATCAGGGACCCATGTAGCAGAAGGAGAGAGCCACTCACAAATTGTACTTTGAATTACACATGTGTATGTATATATATACACACACAAATTAATCATAATCAAATAATAATAGTAATAATAATAATAAATAGGAAGCTTCTTTTTCTTCTGGCAAAATCTTTGGATCCTGCAAATAGCTAACTGGTTGCTTACCTATGTTAACATATGAGTCTAGAATGTATATGCGTGTTAAAGCCTGGAGGTGAGGAAGAAACAACTAACATTGTGGATTCCTTGCTTCCATTCTTTCTGCTTTTCTGTTATATATTTTTGAATGAGACACTGATCTTAGAGTGCACTCTACCTCTGAAATATATCATCAATCCATTTTTAATTTTTAATTTAGAAGCAGGGTCTTGTTAAATTGTTCAGGCATTCCTTGAACTTGCTTTGAACTCAGATGACATTTGAATTTGCACCCTCTTGCCTAAGCTTGACAGACATTGTATTTCTCCCCAGCCTTAGCCTTCCAAGTAGCTGAGATCATGTATGTCTGCACCACTAGGTCTGGCTAACATTCTGGAATTAGTCTCATAACTTTTCTGATTCCCCTGAGACCTAAATATGGGAAGTAACTTTCATTTTATCATATTTTAAGCGAACAAACTCTATTTTCATTCTATTACACAAGTCTGAGGTTAAACACTGAAAATTCAACAAGCAGCTTTTCTACCTTGTTTATTGGAAGAATTGCCATGCATTCAATGCTTAGAAATGTATATATCTTTAAAAGTCAGAGTCTATTTGAACTGTATTACATATCAATGCCACATTTATCCTTCTGCACAAGGATAAGAATACATTGAGCATAACTTCACTTCTTCAATGAAGAAAAATCACTTCAAATTACTAGGGAAAATAAACTCAGTTGGCATCCATTTTTCAGAGACAGAATCATTCTTGTAGATTCCTTTGGTAAATGTTCCTTTGCAACCCTGATCCTTTTCTGCATTGTTTATCTCTTTCACACAATCCCTCTGTCCCAGCATAGTTTCACCATCACCATTTGGATGCTTTACAGTGCTTGAAGACTCTGCTTAAATTTTCTGGTTTCTCATCCAGTGTGGTTCCCCATTCGAGGCTTGGCTTCCAACTGCTGGAGGAGGATGTGTGGATGAGCGCCCGTGCTACAGCAGAGTGGCATCGGCAGCAATGAAAGCTCCTTGACTTTGCTGCTTTTCAGATGTCCTCTTCCAGACAAGACTAACCTTGTTTGTATATTTGTTAATTTAAGTTAAGGCTGTTTATTTGGAGGAGCACATAATGCATATGGAGGTGAGCAAACAACTTTTAAGAGTCACTTCTCTCTTTCTACTCTTTCTCCTTTATCTTCAGAGCCATTTTGCCAGCCCAAGTAACTGTATATCAAAACATAAACAAACAAAAAGAAACCCTTAACATTTTAGATGTGTATAATCCAGAGTTTTTATTAAAGTGTTAATAAATAATAATTCATATTCTTCCTTCTGGTACCTTGTAATACAGGCAAGATAGGTCTACATACTGAGAGGATTCTGGGTGAAACCCAAGTATCGCCAATACTGAAAGGACTGAATAAGTATACAGTCTTAGCCCATTCTCAGCTTAACATGATCATCCACCAAAGAAAAAGTATGTTCTTGGTTTTATTTTATGCTGAATTAAAACCTCAAAATATTTCAATTTGAGTTTTCAAAATGTTCAATCTAGATTTCTGAGACTCCTTGATGTTATGCAATTTTCCGTAATATTTTGCGTCTTGGTCATTTTAAATGATCTAACATAATAAATGTTTATGAATCAAGACCAATGTATTTATTTCTATATTGACAAAGCAAAAGTATGAGTTGTCCAAAGATCTGGGAAATATAATTGAGGCCAAGAAAAGCCACAACAGCACACTGTTCATTCACTTTATGCTATTTTCTCTGTGTCTTTGGGTTGAGAAAGAAAATATCCACAAAGATATAAAGCAAAACAAGGAAGACAAAAGGCAGGGAGGCATTTAGTTTTTTTCAAATTTCAGTATTGCAGAATTTGCATTATGGCTAAGTCGTCCATACAGAGCTGGGCCATACTTGAAGATGAATTCAGATTCTTCATGAGTCAAAATACAACACTGTGATTTGATTGTCAAATGCACAAGACAAACTGAGAGCCAGTTACAGGCTCATTCTGAGAATGGTGGGACGGGTCAAACATATACTTTCCTGACTTAAGATATTTCAGGGTTTCATCAGCCTGCTCTGTTCTCTCCATCTGAACTATGTGTGCCCAGCATTAACACAGGCTTTCCTTAACATATTCAGCCTCAAACCACCCCAACTTCATCTACAATAAACAGCACACGTGTAATTTTGCTAAAGTCTGTTCAGAAGAAAATTGTAAATGGGTTTCAGTTAGGCAGCAGCTGTTTCACATTAGCGCTGGGAAAAGTCTATTCATATTTTCAGTGTTAGAAAGTCTGAATGGCCACATTATTTGTCTCAAAATTACAGAACAGTTTTGAGAATTTTTTTTACTAGAACCTTAAATGTTATAAAATGCATATGTTATACTTGAATGTAAAAAATGAATTTAACCCTCTATAAGCCCACAGTTCTCTAAACAGTGGCAAAAAATTACCTTTTGAATTTCAACTATTGCAATATAGAGCCTTGGATTTCCATTACCCTAAACCATTCTGACTTAACTCACAAAGGTCAAAATGACTATTCATTAAAAAGGGGTTTTGTCTGTGTATACAAAAGTGTGTATCTGTTTCTGTATATGTTTCATGTGTTTTCTCATTGACTTTTTTCCTGTTTGCTTACTTTGTCCTATTTTGGATTTATTTATGTATTTATTTATTTAGCCTAATATTTAATAATAAAAGAGAGGAAGACAGGGTGTAGATTTAAGTGGGTGGGAAGGTGGGGAGAATCAGTGAGAACTTGGGGAATAGGAAATCATGATCAGAATATATTCTATAAAATAATCTATTTTCAATATTTTTTTACAAAAAGAATAAAACTGGACTCAGAACTTTTTATCTTGCTGATACAAAATTATGAGATTAGATAAGTGATACCAAATATTATATTTCTAGGGTGGTAGGTGAGCAGAAGTCAGCCAGAGGCCTACACACTAGACACCACTACCATGTGTAAGTATGTGGTAGAGAGATGGAAGTGACAGAGAAGTGGAGCCATTTATCCCTTTGGAGACCCACAACAATGAGAAAGAGCCAGTACTGCCCCTGAGGCCATGATTGTGTCTGGGGCCATGCTGCCACCGAGCTACTTTTTAAATCTGATTTTCTAAAACCTGTCTTTTAGAGACTTGTCAAAAGAGCATCCAGTTCCTCCAGTCCTTCTGCCAGCTCCCACATCAGGTTCCCTGAATTCACCCTGATGGTTGGCTCCAAGCATCTGCCTCTGCACTGGTCAGTTGCTGGCTGGACCTCTCATACAGGCAAAAGGGATGAAGGAGGGCAGATGTGAAATGGGTGTGTGTGTGTGTCAGAGGAGTAACCAGGAAGTGGGATATCATAGGATAGGGTGGGTAGAGGGGGTAACTGGGAAGTGAGATATCATTTGAAATGTAAATGAATGGAATGATTAACACAAATATACATATATATATACACATATATATATGTATATATGTATGTATATATATATATATATAAATCTTCTTAAAAAGCATCCAATTCCAGTGTATCTATTCTTGGATTTTAAGTGCACATTAGAATGACTTCCAACTGTTTATCTCCAAATGTAAAACAACCACAAACACTTGGCACCTTAGGACCTTATCAGTCCTTTGACTTTTTTTATTTTTATGTTTGTTTTTCTGAAATACTTAGGAGCTGGGCTTTGTCAGAGGAATTCAACAATGACCACAGATGCTACAGCACATTATATGATAAATTCTACATATGTTTCTGAACCAGATTTGGTCTTAATTTTGAGCAGAGAAGAAGATAAGAGCAAAACTGGCAATGGACAGTCTGGAAAGCAATCTGGAGGGCCTTTGAGCTTGCCTTTTATTTCAGGTATATGACAAACCCTTGTGGGATCTGTAAAAGATTTATAAATTTTAAAGCTTGAATGTTTGATAGAAGAAAAAAGCTGTGGAGGTTACTTAGTGGTCTCTCACAATAGGCAAGGGATATAATGGTACCTTAGATAAAGATAGCAGAAGTGGAAGAGGTTTGAAGTATATGGACATAGGTCACATACATTAAATTCATATGAGCCCATATCCACAGTGGATAAGTTATAAAGATTTTAGGAAAGACGTAAAGCATGACTTAAATGTATATTTGGGGAAAATACTGTATCGACATAAATCTATCCAGATGAAAGGTTTTATGAATTATGGTAGCCCTGGGGGTAGTGATCAAAGAGGGATCTTAGATAAGCTTTGAGCAGTTGCCCCAAGCGACTTCACTTGACTTAGCAGTTCAGGAACTTGATGCAAAATAACAACAGACAATTTTACATTGATCAATAACATGCCACTATCAAAGATAAATCTTACCCAATAGTTTCACAGAAACCTGTACAACTCACAGTCTCTGCTCATTGTAAATAGTGAAGGAATAAATTCAGTGATTTGTATGTTGAGCTTTATTTTCAATTCTTTATATAACGTTAGTATATGGTCCAAAGACCTCTTTTTTATGTTTTTTTATTAGATATTTTATTTACATTTCACATGTGATCCTCTTTCCCGATTTCCAGCCCACCTAGGAACTCCCTATCCCATCTCCTCTCCTCCTGCTTCTATGAGGATATGCCCCCAATAACCTGTATACTCCCACTTCCCGACCCACAAATTTCCCCACATTGGTGCATCCAGCCTTCACTGGACCAAGGACTTCCTCTCTCACCTATACCTAGCAATGCCATCCTCCCCTACATATACAGCTGGAGCCATGGGTCCCTCCATATGTGTTCTCAGGCTGCTGGTTTAGACCCTGGGAGTTCTGGATGGTTGGTATTTTTGCTCTCCTCATGGGTCCACAAACCCTTTCAATTCCTTTAATCTTCTCTCTCACTCCTCCATTGGGAACCCCATGATGAGTTCAAAGGTTAGCTGTGAGCATCTGTCTCTGTATATTTCAGGCTCTGGCAGACCTCTAAGGAGACAGCTGTATCAGGTTCCTGTCAGCATGCACTTCCTGGCATCCACAACAACAGGTGCCTTTGGTGACTACATATGGGATGGATACTCAGGTGGGGCAGTCTCCAGGTGGCCTCTCCTTCAGTTTCTGTCCCACCTTTTGTCACCATGTTTGCTCCCATGAGTATTTTGTTACTCCTTCTAAGAAGGACCAAAGCACCCACACTTTGTTCTTCTTTCTTCATGAGCTTCATGTGGTCTGTGAATTGTATCTTGGGTACTGCAAGCTTTTGGGCTAATATTCAATTATCAGTGAGTGCATACCATGTGTGTTCTTTTGTGATTGGGTTACCTCACTCAGAATGATATTTTCTAGTTCCATCCATTTGGGTAAGAATTTATCAAATTCATTGTTTTTAATAGTTGAGTAATAATCCATTGTGTAAATGTATCACATCTTCTGTATCCATTCCTCTGTTGAAGGACATCTGTATTCTCTTCAGCTTCTGGGTACTATAAATAAGGCTGCTATGAACATAGTGGAGCATATGTCCTTGTTATATGTTGGAGCATCTTCTGGGTATATGCCCAGGAGTGGTATAGCTGAGTCCTCAGGTAATGATATGTCCAATTTTCTGAGGAACTGCCAGACTGATTTCCAGAGTGGTTGTACCAGTGTGCAATCCCACCGGCAATGGAGGAATGTTCTTCCTTCTCCACATCCTTGCCAGCATCTGCTATCATCTGTGTTTTTTATCTTGGCCATTCTGACTGGTGTGAGATGGAATCTCAGGGTTGTTTTGATCTGCATTTCCCTGATAACTAAGGATGCTGAACATTTCTTTAGGTGGTTCTTGGACACTCAGTTGAGAATTCTTTGTTTAGCTCTATACCCCATTTTTAAAAGGATTATTTGGTTGTCTGGAGTCTAATTTCTTGAGTTCTTTGCATATATTGGATCTTAGCCCTCTATCAGATGTAGGATTGGTAAAGATCTTTCCCCAATCAGTTGGTTGCTGTTTTGTCCTAATGACAATTCCCTTTGCCTTACAGAAGCTTTGTAATTTTCTGAGGTCCCATTTGTCAATTCTTGATCTTAGAGCATAAGCCATTGGTGTTCTGTTCAGGAACTTTTCTGCTGTGCCGAGGTATTCAAGGGTCTTCCTCAATTTCTCTTCTATTAGTTTCTGTGTATCTGGTTTTATGTGAAAACTCTTGATCCACTTGGACTTGAGCTTTGTACAAGGAGATAAGAATGGATCTTTTTACATTCTTCTACAGGCTAACCTCCAGTTGAACCAACACCATTTGTTGAAAATGCTGTCCTTTTTCCACTGCATGGTTTTAGCTCCTTTGTCAAAGATTAAGTGACCATAGGTATGTGAGTTTATTTCTGGGTCTTCAATTCTATTCCATTGATCTCCCTGCCTGTCTCTGTACCAATACCATGCAGTTTTTATCACTATTGCTCTATAGTACAGCTTGAGATCTGGCATGGTAATTCCCCCAGAAGTTCTTTTATTGTTGAGAATAATTTTGTTATCCTGGGTTTTTTGTTATTCCAAATGAATTTGAGAATTGCTCTTTTTATCTCTATGAAGAATTGATTTGGAATTTTGATGGGAATTGCATTTAATCTGTAGATTGCTTTTGGTAAGATGCGTTTTTTACTATGTCAATCTTGCCAATCCATGAGAATGGGAGATCTTTCCACCTTCTGAGATCTTTTATTTCTTTCTTCAGAGACTTGAAGTTCTTGTCATACAGATCTTTCACTTGCTTGGTTAGATTCACACCAAGGTATTATTTGTGAGTATTGTGAAGGGTGTCGTTTTCCTAATTTCTTTCTCAGCCTGTTTATCCTTCGAATAGAGGAAGGCTACTGATTTGATTGAGTTGATTTTATATCCAGCCACTTTGCTGAAGTTGTTTATCAGGTTTAGGAGTCCTCTGGTGGATATTTTAGGGTCACTTAAGTATACTTTCATATCATCTGTAAATAGTGAAATTTTGACTTCTTCCTTTCCTATTTGTATCCCTTTGACTTCCTTTTGTTGTCTAATTGCTCTGGCTAGGACTTCCCATACTATATTGAATAGGTAGGAAGAGAGTGGACAGCCTTGTCTAGTCTCTGATCTTAGTGGGATTACTTCAAGTTTCTCTCCATTTAGGTTGATGTTGGCTACCGGTTTGCTGTATATTGCTTTTACTAAGTTTAGGTATGGGCCTTGAATTCCTGATCTTTCCAAGACTTTTATCATGAAGGGATGTTGAATTTTGTCAAATGCTTTGAGTTGGTTTATATAGTGGATTAAGTTGATGGATTCCCGAATATTGAACCATCTTTGCTGTGCCTTTGCACTAGGGTCTGTTGCTAGTTTAGGATAGGGTTTAGCACTCCTGGACCATAGCTGCATGGGTTTCTGTGTTCTGACACTAGAGAAATGCTCTCCTAGGCTGTGGCTTTTCAGATGCAGGGAACCTGTCAGCTGTATTCCTAGTTCCCATTTCCTGTTTCACCTAAATTTTCATCTTCACAAGTTGTGGCCTTGAAGGAGTGGGTTCTGGCACTCCAAACACTTTTCGTATTGCCCTAGTGCAAAGGCAGGTTTCTCTTTAATTACTTTAATCTCTTCAATAGTTAGAGACACTTTGTTGTCTATGGTCTCTCTGTTCACAGCTCTAATCTTGCTTCCACACTTTTCAAAGCAAATTCCACATTTTTAAATTACTTTTTCTCTACCTGGTGCTGTCTCAGTGTAGATCTGAGTGAGAAGGGTGAGTTATAACTTTAACATGGCCACAGTGTCAACTGCCTTGGAGTTTCCTCTGCCAAACAAATAGTTCATTGTTTTTCAATTCGGCCTCAGTCATGATCAAGGACACAGACAGAATGTAGACATATTCTTTACCAGAATATAATCTGAATGGTCCTTAGTCCAGCTCCTAGCAGAGTCCTTGTACCTTTCTGAAACCTTATGAGCCTGGTCTTGAAAGTCCATATTTCTCTCTAACTTCTGATCTTCCAAACTTCCACTAGAATGCCCATTAAACCATGCTTACAGCCCTTATGAGTTTCTTTAATCCAAAATTCTAAACTCTCCTACATTCCTCCCTCATACCAAATCCTAAGGTCTAAGAACCATATGGCCAGGCTTATCACAGTATCAGCCCTTCTCATACCAATTTATGTCTTAATTATTTTCCTATAGTTAAAAATAAAATATTCGACAAAAGCAATTTAGAGAAGAGAGAATGCTTTTTGGCTTTGAGTACCAGAGGATATAGTCCATCATGTCAACAGGCAGGATAGGCATAGTGGCAGAAAAACTAACTAGTTGGTGACATTGCATCAGTACTCAGGAAGCAGGTGGTGAAGAGGAAAGGAAGACTATAAATCTGCAAGGCAAACTCCCAATAATGCACTTGATCCAACAAGGCTCCACCTCCTAAAAGTTTCACAACCTTCCCAAAGAGTGTCACCACCTGGAGACCAAGTGTTCAAACATATGAGCCTATAGGAACATTTCACATTTGAACTATAAGGGGAAAGGGACGGTATGCTACATGATGACTGTAGCCTTTGTTGTCACTTTAAATGGATCTAGAATCACCTAGGACATTGAGAAATGCCTCTGGGTAGTTCTCAATTATAAGGATCCTTCCAGAGATACTGAGTTACTGATGGGGGAAGACATACCCTGAATGTAGAAGGTAAATTCTGTAGTCAAATTGATGGTGTACAGAGAATTAAGAGTAAGGAGGAAAAATCAGCTCAGCACATGCATGTCCCTTTCTGTTTCTTAGCCATGATGTACATGAGTTACACTTCATCACACCCTTCTTGTTATAAAGTACTGAACTCTACTGTGAGCCACCCTAAGTTCTTTCTCCTTACGTTCACTCAAGACTTAGTACAACATGAAGAACAACTAATAAAGTGGTTTTTAGATAAGTATATTTTAAACATCCTTTTCAAATTTGAATATCTCCCCTGGAAAAATTAAATGAACGTGGACCTTTATTTTTAACACTTACTGTGTAACTGTAGAAGGTCCTGGATACATGTCCAAACCTTAAAATGTAAATTTGAGCTGAGCTATACATTTGTAAATTAATCCTTGTGTTGCCTGCGGAGAAAGAAAGTTAACACAGCTATGTCTAACCTTGTACACCAGAAGGAATGCACTAACCTGAAAATAAGATTGTATTCTGCATTTTTGGAATTTGGGCACCATTAGCTTTCTAACTAGACAAAGATCACATGGGAGATTCGTACTTTCTTCCAGTGTAATTCCTCTTGAAAATGGGTACGTTTTCCACACAGCAAAATGATAAGGAGGCACTGATTATCAAACTATTTAGGGCTTTGCTAACATTCTTTTCTTGCCATTCCAGTTTAAAGGTGTTGAGAACACTCCCCTCATCAGAGTAGAGTGAAAGGTACTCTGTAAGAGTTAGGGTGGAAAATCTGGCTTCTGGTTAAACAATTACTTATGAAATGCAGTGTCTCTGAACCTCCCTAAAGCTGAGGAGCAGTGGTTTGAATGTTTTTGAATCTTCCTGCTGTTTTTCTTCATTCATATGACACTTTTAACCTAAAGGACAATGATGACTTTCTCCTTCCCTTTGTGTCCTTGTGCTAGCGAATCTTCACCCTTCTCCTTCAAGATCATTTTTAATATAATAAAGATATCCCTGAAGCAGACACTATAACCACATAGGCTCCTGGAACAGGGCAAGACACTTCCCCAGGGAAGCATGCCTCTCTGCTTAAAGTGTGGTTTTCAAGGAAAACTTGGTGGGTTCTGAATCCTATTTCTGCCACATATTAACTCTATAGTCTGTGGGAAGATATTTTATCGTTACAAATTTCAGCACAGTCAAAAATGTAAATAAAAGTAAGGATAATGGTGTCTTTTAAAAGCATTATGTAGATTATGTGCAAATCACTTGTTTTTTTTTTCATAACTATTGAACACATGTACCAAGGGATGAGAACTCATACTCTTAGGGATGGGTCAAGGGAAAGATAATCGTATTCAAATAAAACATAGGGAACTACAAGTCCTAGAGAAAAGGAAACTGTTCAATGTAAAGAATAGAATATGTTAAGTGATTCGTTCCTGAGGCTCTTTGTGCGGTTGCCGTGTTTCCGATATGTTTCGTCCTTGTGGGATTAATTTGCAGATGGTTGGCCTGATCAAGCAGTACAGGATGGAGGTTGGCTGGAGAGAAGGGCATCCAGGGAGATGACCTACCACCTTTTAAGTCTCAAGGTTTGCTGACAGCCTATACCAGGCTATGAATGGAGCAAGAACTCAGGAGGAGGAGAGCATTGGCACCAGGGAGCCATGGAGGCCAGTGTTGGTCTGATAGTGATTTCAGGCACTTCTGGAATACAGAATACCAGCCCTGTTCCAGCTGCCTGCCCAGTCCGCGGGGTTGGGAGTGGCCCACAGGCTATGCAGAATGCAAAGAAGACATATTTTTTGGTTGGGGAGTAGTGGTATGGTGTACACTGAGTGCTACTGGAAATAGAAAATATTGGCCTTCTATCTGTAGGAATAAAATATAACCAGTGATGTTTTCAAAAAAAAAAAAACTTAAGAGTCAGAAGAAGCAATAAATGCAAAGACTTGAGGTGAGGTTAGTATCCGTATTTTCTAGGATCAGAAATAAAGCTCATACCACAGGCGTGCAATGACCATAAGACGAATGATTCTGAAGTGATACAGAAGAAAAATATGAGTGACACAAACAAGGTCACATTCTGCCTCTACCACATGCCAGATCTCAGACTCAAAAGAGAGTATATGAACGTTTGGATTTTCAGGGTTTTTTTCTATTATAAATTTATATACTATTGAGTCACTACTGGAATTTTCTTCAAAGCGTAGAATATGAATAAATGCTTAATAAGCCACAACAGCTATTATTAGCAATAACATTGTGCTATTAGCATTGCTGAGATAGTCCGGTGCATTTACACCTAAATGAATGAGTGTAACCCAAGTCTAGCTTTCTATGGAGTAAAAAATTGCATCTTCGATGGACAATGTAATATTTCAACTTCACATAGGATAAAAGGCTATTTAAAAAAGTCTTTTTCAATATTTGTTCCAAAAGTTTTGTGCTATAAAGTATGATTCTCTACCACACAAGTATAGCAAACTAGGGTACTGATGGATGAAGGGCAAAGTGGTTTATTAAGTCCTTTTCAGTTTTCATTTGTTTTTCTTTGCAATAAACAAGGAAGTATCTCCCCATCATTGCTACCCTAATGGTCTGTGCTGCTGCATAGCATAATCCCCCTGCAAGTACTCTTACTCTGAAATCTTTTCCCAGTGTCTTAGTAAGTCTCCCAACACTGACCAACCAATTTATATGGCAATGAAGCTAAGTCATAAAAGCTAATCATGGCCCTGTTTTTAAAGGGTACAAGTTAACATTATTAGACTATTTAGAATGAGGAAAAGCCAAAAAACAAAAAATGGGAGTGGTGAAATGTTAAAGTTTGTGTCTGAATTATAATTCCTGTTGTATTTAACAAATAGTCACATTTGTAGATATCTTATCAGTTAAAGTATATGAAAGTTTTTCATTCTGACATATTATGTAGGTAGATAGGTATGTAGATACACACACACATACATACCCATATAACATGTGCTAATACTTAACTGTTGATTTAGTTAATTTCACTTTGTTTTGTGAGGATTTTTTAAACAATTGTTACTGGAGCTGTCATGGCATACTTGTGGAGCTCAGAGGACAACTTGCAAGTGTAGCTCTCTTCTTCCCATGTGGGTCCTGAGGAATGAAACTCCAGCCAACAGGCTGCCATTTTGCCAGCCCTCAAAAGCTATTTTTGTGATAAGGAAACTTAAGTTGCAGTTAAACATTTTAAAATTGGAATCTATATTTTTGTTATAGAAACACTACTTTTGTTTTAGGATATAACAAAAACTTTTCATTGTTAAATCTTTTGTTTATAATAAAGGAAAATAGAAAGAAGAGTGTACAAACCTTTCAGCGTGCTCCATGCAGGTCACGTGAGCATGGACATGGTGAGCGTGGAAGAGAGCAAGGATCCAATGGCAGATGCGACACATCGTAAAGCTCCCATGACAAACTGTATCAGACTCTGTAGATTACATGGCAGCAATCTGCTTTTTCAAATGCTAGAGATTCGGGTCTGAGATGGGTGAGCCAGCCGAATTGGTTCCTGCTGAGATTTCTTCTTTGTGAGTAAAAGTGTCCACCTGTCTCTGGTGTGTTCTTACAGCTCTTTCCTCTGTAACTGTGTGCACACCTCAGGTGTCTTGGTGTGTGCACATTTTTTCCTGTAGATGGAGCCCAGTCAGATTGGGTAGACTCACACCAATGGCCTCATTTGGAGTTTAGTACTCCTTTAAGAGCTCCAGCTTCAGATATAGTCACATGCTGAGATATGGAC
Source organism: Grammomys surdaster (assembly GCF_004785775.1). NCBI lineage: Eukaryota > Metazoa > Chordata > Mammalia > Rodentia > Muridae > Grammomys > Grammomys surdaster. Next base: position 1,153,633 of record NW_021605171.1, on the reverse strand, counting down.
TTAAGAATTCAAGTGACTTCTCAGAGACTCACTTCAGACCATAACACTGGCTGCCTGCTCAGACTTTCTCCTTCTTTTGTTGTCTGACGTGCTCAGATTCTTATGGATCAGGAATAAGAAAAATAAGAAGAAACAGAACAGAACACCAGAGTGCCCACTGTCTGTTTATAATGGGAACCAGTACCTCACTGGCCTTAACACTGTGTTATAGGAATGGTCATGTGCACCAGCAATGGTCACTGAAGGGTTTCTGGTTACCTCGAGATCACAGATAGACGTAGTAAACTTCACTGTTAAATATTTTCCTCCATATACATATATATATATATATGAATTTGCAAGTATTATGTTGTCTTAGAGACCTGAATTGCTTCGTCCTGAAGCCGATGGTTTGTCTCTTTATTGGTTACTTAGTGCTATTACAATATGGCCGTCAGGAAGGTTAATGAAAACAGCTGTTGGAGTTCTACATCTTTGTTCTTCAGCAATATAAATAAAGCTAATGTTAATCTATTTATTCATTAAAATTACTGTATCAAGAAATGCAGCACATTTTCTAGGCTGTTGGTACTGCAAACACTGTCCTATACAAGGATGACACCAAAGTACATTGTAGTAGCAAGATTGGAAAGTGCTGCTTCCCTGTGACTTCTGATTTTTGATAACTTACTAGAACATGTTGTTTGCCAAAGAATTTCCCATTTTGATATGTAAACAAAACAAAATCTTCCAGATCATTAAGATAAATTTTAGCAATTAATTTTATACATAAGGAACACATTTCTTTTTGAATTACAGACTGTCTTCTCTTCATTTTGCTATTGAATTATCTACTGATTTGTGTCCATTATTTGTATAAACAGTATGTTATGTTTGTCCTCAAATTTCAAAGGGGACTGTTATGACTGATTTCTGTTGTTATTTTGTCTTGATGCTTTTTAAAACAGTGTCTTACTCTGCAGCCTGGTTGACCTTGAACTCATGCAGTCATCCAGCTTCAACCTCCTGACAGTCAGATGACAGGTATATGCTACCTTGCCCAGCTCAGTGATAATTTTAACTGCCTGAAAAAAAACAGCTGCTTTTATGTAGTCCAAAGTTAGGATTTTTTCCCCTTATAATTTTCTCACATTCTTCCTTTCTATCCCTGAGGTCAGATTTATATACACATATGTGTATATGTGTAAACTTCGCTATTTACAAATTAAACTCCCTTTATTTGTCGACTATATGGGGTACAAAACTATGCTTTCCACGAAGTAAACAAGCACCTAGATCATTTGTTGCTAGAGGCCATGTGGAGAGCAAGAACTGTAGCTACGACCTTGAGAAAATTGCTTGCCCTCACAGAAATGTATTTCCTGAGAAATGAGGGCAACAGTGTGTACTGCCTAGGGTTGATGAGGATAAAACTATGCTGCATGTGTGAAAACACCTGCAGGCACTCCATGAGTGTCAGAGATTCTCACTTCTGCAGATGGGTTTCTGTCGAACATCAATATTGTCCACACTGCACTAGTTGTGTTTTCTTTATAATGCAACCCACTTCCTGGAAAGGTTCCATGGACTAAAATACATGAGCTTCCTAGAGTTTACGATCTCTTCAACAATGGGTAATTGGCCAGGTTTAAAGTGCCAGGCATAAATTGCTCGCTGTTGATGGACCTTAAGTCCAGTTAGACATGTGTTTTCATTACCTCCAAGCTAAAAGCAACACTGTTGCACCATTGTGGCTCTTTTGTTTGGCCAGTTCTTGTGCTTTGCTGGCTTGGTAGCTAAGTAGGAAACGTTTTTTGCTTTTGTTCCCCTTGTCAGCTTACCTAGCACCTTTGGATGCTGTGAGAGCTAGTCCCCAGAGGAGAGGCTCTCCAGTCACTTACAGATCTGTGGATGGGAAAATAGAAAGATGAGGTGAGAGAGTGTTTAACTGTAGATGGAGGGAGCAAAATGCAGATAATACAGAAGGAGAAGGAGAAGGGAGAAGGGCATAGCATTCAGGATACTTGAAAAGGCCATAAAGAAACATGTATAATAAACCAACTTAAACATACATATTATATGTGTGCATACATATATAGTTTAAATGAAGTTATGCCACATGCAGTAAGAATGTCCTTCTCCCCAATCCCAAGACATAAATAATCTGACAAACAAAGTAAATACATCCACTCCCAAGAACAGGAAACCTCCCTTCCAGTTGTTCAGAAAAGTTCAAGAAGCTCCCAAGCAATATAGGCTTTTGTTGTTGCATTGGGCTTTCTCTCAGATGAAAGATAGGTCACTATTTATTAAGACACCACACACTTTGCACACAGGGCTGGGGAGGGCGGAGCAAATAATCTTTAATACACTAAGGATGCCAGAAAGAATCAAAAAGAAATCGTGGAAATCTGCCCTCATTGATGTCACGTTTTACATTAGAAAAAGTAAAGCAACCAGTTATGTTTCACTCCCCAGTTTACCATTTGCTAAATGGTGCCAACATTTGCCCTCATTCCCACATGTTTCAAGCTACATCTTCAATTGCATCTCTCATCACCTTCACGTTATTACAGCTGCACAAACCATGCCATCTCAACTAGTGAATTTGATAAACTGTAACTAATTTCTAAACTCTATTCAACAACCTAAAGCAAGCCTTGAACTGGGAAAGGCTATCGCTACATCTGCCTCCAGGGCAATGTGATGGGTTCAGCTGGAGATACACTCTTAGTACAAATGGGAGAGAAATTCAATTGTTTGCCCTAACAGAACTAAAAGCCAAAGAATCCTTCCTCAAGATAAAAAGAACGTGTTTCCTGTAGAGTGAGATTAGAAACCTGCCTGGTATCATTAAATCACCCCACTCCCAAGCATTCATCATGTCACCCTTAGCTAGCACGAGAAAGAATTATCCTAGATATTAAGCAGTTCTGTCCCTCTCACCCTGGCTTATTCTCATACAACACCAGGCTTCACCTGGAGTTATCATTCATACAGTTCTTAAAGCCAGATTTGATAGCACTTTGCAAAGATATCAGAAAGAAATTATTTTTATTGAAATATGTTTGGCCCAAAAGCTAGTATCAGCTGTCTATAGCTTAACTACTTCTCAAGTTGAGCTTACTCTACCTTCTGAAAACTTTCCAGTGCTGATAAGTGCATTGCAAATTTCTCAGTGAATGACACATCTGTATGCCTTGTGGAGGGATGTAGCTAACAATTGCACTCAAAATTATCTTTAGCATGACATTCTGAGCCTAGTGAATTGAAACAAAACCAAAACACAAGGAGAGACTTTTAGTGGCTAATTTCTTCCCATCAAAAGGTTAATTTAGCAATACTGGTCATTTAAAGATCCAAAGCACACAGGACGGTGAGTGTAGTTCACTTTTCTCTCTCTGGCTCACCAGCCCAACTCTAGACAATATGGTGGAATAATACCATTGTAATTACTAGCTGCTGAACAGAACCAGGCAAATGCATACATTCTCTTAAATGTTGCTTACCAGAAAAAGTTCTAACATCGTTATACATTGGTTCACCCTTGCCTTGGCTATTTTGGTCTTCTTCAAATGTTTTTGATTAAATACCCACACACAGTTAGCTGTAGTATTTTAATCTAAATGAACCAAACCTGCAATGACAAACACATAACCAAGGCCAGGGATGGCAAATGCTGAGGCTACTCTAAATTAGATACTTAATTACATTTGTAATTATGGGCTGCAATACAATCAGCTTTCCCTTCATACTTCCACTCTAAAATACTGACAGAAATGTAAAGGATAATTTAAAGGCATACTTTCAGCTATATGCCTTTATTATCTGAGTTAGTGCAGTTCAAATATGGAATGCATCGTTGAGGACAGGTGGCTCCAATGAGAAGTGACTGTGAAGAATGAGCTCCTTGAATGAAACACACGAAACACAGAGATCCAGGGGGTGACCAAGGTTGGGGGGGTAAGGGGGAGCTAAGTTAAACCATTTGTATTTTCACCATACACACAGGTTTAAAAACTACAAATAGTGAGTCTGAAAAGATGACGCAGAAGTTAAAAGCCAAGGCTTCTCCACCAGAGAACTGGAGTTGAGTCTCAGCACTCACACTCACAACAGCAACTCCAGTTCAGGGGTCTCGTGCCTCCTTTTGACTTCTGCCAGCACTAGGTAGATCACAGACATATGTGCAAGCAAGCCATTCAAACGCATAAAAAGATGAAAAAATCCAAACACAGCATACCATCGTTGACTATACGCCATGCATCAGGAGCAATGCTGGAGGTTTTTATCTGAAATAAGTTAAAACCCTACCACAAATCATGAGTTAGATAGTATTCCAGCCCAGGTTTTATGAAGACCTTTCCACCTGAGTATCCACCCCATATGCAGTCACCAAAGGTAGATGCTGATGTGGAAGTCAGGAAGTACATGC
>NW_021605171.1:1147532-1148819 GCF_004785775.1 Grammomys surdaster | reverse complement strand
GAGTGTCAGTCTCTTCAATGGTGTAAACACTAATGGGCGCCCCTGCTCCATTAAATAACCTCCTACCCATGCTCCAGCAAGAAACGCTCATGAAACTCAGCGGCTGCACACAAAGAAGATGTGAAAGAAAAAAAAAACACATGAAAGAAGGAGAGGACTTTTGGAAAGAAAGGCTCTATCTAGTGAGAGAGACGTGAGAAGGGAAGCAAGGTGGAAATGACTATGCTTCATTATACGAATGTATGAAATTACCAAACAATAAGAACAAATTGTACACAGGAATCATAATTTCATAGACGTAATTTGAAAGTCATATCATTTTTTGATAATTTTTGAAGTGTTACGACTTTTTGGATTTTTTTTGTATGTATGTATGTATGTGGGCAAGTACATGTAAGTATAGTTGCTCATAAAGGCTAGATGCACTGCATCCCCTTGACTTGGAGTTACAAGCAATACCCAATACCTGGGATACCCAATGTGGGTACTGGGAACCAAACTTACCCTCTCCAAGAGCAGTCTGTGCTCTTAACCTGGGGCAATCTCTCTAGCCTCATTTTTTTAAGAAAAAATTAACATCTTAATGGCACTCAAAGTTAAGCATGCTAGAACTGTGCCATAATAGTTTGCATCCCATTTCTCACCTGCCACTCAGAATATATCCTCAAGAAGTAAGCAACATGAAAAAGATGGCGTGGATGCTGTCAGAGTTTTCCAGTGAACATACAGATGTAACATGAATTTCCCCCCAAATAACATATAATACATAAGAACGTTTATAGGACTTATTTTACTTTGGAATACATATTTTAGTCTTTCAATTTTAGTATATAAATTTGTAACATTTTGGATTGACATTATTTATTGACTTAATGAACCATAACTTTAACATGTTCTACCATCCTAATTTTTAGACTATTCCAAGTCTTCTATTTTAAAAGACATTTTTGTCAAGAATACTGTGCATTATGGGATTTTACACTACCTGAAAGTTAACTAGTTATGCCAACCAAAGTTTCTTGGATGCTGATAAAAGACATAAGTCTCCTGGGTCAGAGAAAAAAGTTTCTATTATTTAGAACACTGCGGGAAAGAAGAGCTTTGTCTTCGTGCCACTTTCGCTAGCCCTCTGAGTCCCACGACACATTGGTCAAGTATATGCTGGGAAGGCAGTGAGTTTATGTTACAACCGGGGCACTCCAAGCTTAAGAAAACCTAACGTTTTATAATTGAACAAATTTTTCTCTAGAGGGCTATGTAGTTCTCTCTCTCTCTCTCTCTCTCTCT
>NW_021605171.1:1110743-1147432 GCF_004785775.1 Grammomys surdaster | reverse complement strand
TGTGTGTGTGTGTTGGTGCGTGTGCATCTATGTAAATGTGTGTGTATGGTTGCTGTGTGAGTGTATGCGGTTGCTTTGTGTGTGCATGTATGTGTGTATGATATCTCTCATTGTCATTTAAATAAAGCAAGAAACCATCGTAACTTACGTGAGTATACATTTTAGATAGCTATTTATCAACCTTTTATTTCTGAAAAATGTTTCTAGCAGTTAGATAATCATCATTTTCAACAAGGGTGAGATATAACCCAGCATGGCTTCAAATTAATAAAACAGTTTCTAAGTATCAAATTAAATCTCCTGGAAACATTGCAGTGACAGAACCCTATCACTGATCGATCTACTAAGCATATGCATGTGTGGTAAAATAAAACTAATTATTTTAGACTAAGTAAAATTGCATATCACTGGGTAAAGTGCCTTGTTTATTTGAAAACAGCCGTGTTTAGTTGAATGTGCTATCTTCACCATGTCTCTGTACCAGCTTAGTTCACTCTTGATGTTACTCAAACATGACTTTCTAGTTGTTTCTGGACACACTGATATCTCAAATTTCTTGAAAATTTGAAGTAAAACATGCTTATAAGATGCCATATGAATTTCAGGGGCTTAGAAATATCTGTTCTCTTAAGAAAACAGAGCTGGGATGAATTTACCAAAACCTTGAATTATTATCAAAGACAACAGGACACTAAAAAAGAAAGGCTGGCCCCTGGGGCCCAGAAACCGTGAAGACACACTCTGACTGGATACTTTGGTAGAGTCAACTAGGTGAGAGCAGTAACCACAACATTCCTCCCAAAACACTGGATCATACAAGCACTGCTAGACCACAATGAAAGCTATTTCCCACAGAGTTCTCCATGTGCTTATTTTGGTGAAGACACTAAAATGTAAGTTAGAAATCATATAATTCTCCACAGAAGCACAAGGAACATGAAACTCCAAAGAATTTTAACTATTTCCTAAAATTTGACAAGGCATACAAATTTATTCATTCAGCAATATCTTTCTAGTGCCAACAGTTTGCAAGGAATTTGAGATTCCAGTAATCAATCAGGAAGACAAGGAACAGTGTCTTTGTTATGAAGTCCTCAGACTATATATTTTATTGTGTGGAGGGAATATGAAAAGGAGGATATGTAGCTTTTGTACTTTCTGTAGCCCTAAGCATAATGGCAAAGTATTGTTGGAAAATAATTTCACTGATAATATGACTTTTCCATGAGGAGAAACTAAACAGAACAGGAGAGAATTCTTACTTCAGCTTGGCAGCCTTAACGATTTCCCCATAATAGTTTCCAAGTTGCAACTCAGGTAACAAACAAGGTGAAGTGTAAGAAGAAATACAACCTTCATCCCTGAAAATGCTGAAAAGTAAATTAGGTGAGGAAAGGGATGAAACAGGTCCTCTCAAATGATGCCTCTGAAAATGAGAAGCACAAGAGAAACTAGAGACAGGGACACTTGTCTTCCTCTTCTCTCCCTCTAAGTTTTCTAATCTCTATTCCACAATTCACTGCCTTTAGACCAGGACCCTTGTCTTATCACAATCCCATCCCATAGAATTTTGTCTTTCTACAGAATGCCTTATTGATCTTTGGGACCTGCCAACCTGTGAAAACTCCTATGTGCATATAAAAATATTAAATAAATTCATGTACCTTTCTACTATTGATATGCTCACGTCAATTTTACTTTCTCATCAGAACCAGGCCAGAAAAAGACAGAAAATTTTGTTTTTGTTTGTTTGTTTTGAGAGGGAGTTTCACTATGTCAATCAGACTGGGCCCAAACTCACAGAGATTCCTAGCCTCAGTCTCCCAAGTGCTGGGATTAAAGGTGTAAGTGATCACATCAGGCTTAACCTTCACTTTAAAGTCATTAGTTCCAAGTGGACAGTCTTTATATAGGGTAGAATCATATCACTTATATTTGTTTTGTATGCTACATTGAATGTAAGAAAACACAGGGAGTTTATATAACTTTGCATATTCTGTATGATATTTTGAAGCATCTTTGATGATCAGGAGAAATTTTGCTTGGTTTTTGGCAAATTACATATGATATGCAAATCCAAGCATGATGAATGTTCCAAAAATAAGTGTTTTCAGAAATTCTTTATGGCTAAAGAGCATTATCATGTAGATTAGACAACTTATTGAGTGTGGTATAATTTAAGGAAGATCTACTCTCAGTGAGTAATACGAAAGCGATTGTCTACATGTAATTGTGGCACTCAGCTCAAAGCCATAGCTTTGTCACTCTGAAAATTTGGGCCTGAAGAACATCCTCTAGGATAGTCAGTATATTTCTGTTGAAGGGATGTGTTTGCACCACAATTCTTATTTCCCTCCATTTCAATGCAAAAAAGTTCTCCAAAAACAGAGTGTTTGTCAGGTTAAAAGACATCAGCCATGGATTGATCCTCACTCCATTGCTTCAAAACTTGCATTTCTCCTGGGATGAGCTACAGTAGTACTATGTAATTCACAAAGCAGATTGAAGATCAGTCTAGGAAGGCAACATGAGACTTTGTCAATAAAGGAAAATTCACAAGAAGAGTGGACATCCAGCACAACCCTAGTAAGTCTCTGGGTTCACTTCCCAGTTCTGCTCAATGAAATGAACATGAAACTTACATGTCTGAAAGGCATTTCCTGCAGTAAAACTTTACTCTTTACTGTACTTTAATTTTTAAAAAGAATTGGGAAGAACAGTGCTGTGCTTTCTTACCTAGCTAAATGGTACAGTGCTTTCTTACCTGGCTGGAATACTTAGGGATGGTCTATGTTGACGTAGGCCCTGGTTTATGTACAGACAAACACACTTCCTCTCTAACCCACTTAAGATAATAATAGAGTATCAACTGCAATAAATTTAGGTAAAACAAAATTATCTGAGAGCACTTAGGTATTTAGGAATGCAAGCAATCCAGCTTTCAGAAAGGCTGTTTGATTACCAGTGTTAATACCACAGAGGATAAAGGGTGTTATGGCACATGTCACAGATGTAACCAATTGTGATAGCACTAACACTGACTAAGGCTCCCTAGAGCTCCTTATCATGACACGGACAAATACTAATGTTAGAAATTTGGGCAAGAATTAATTTTTCTGTTTTAAAAACAAGATCATGTTTTTCTCAATTCATTTATTTTATCATACTTCATTTTTGTAGATAATTCAAGAAAAAATAAAGTAATTATCCAGGACTCATTCAATAATCAATATGTTTTAGTTACCCACAATAACTATAAACTTGTATTCTTTCAATAACTAGATTCTCCCAATTATATATATATATTACATGTATGTGTGCTATATTTTATACATTAGTAGCTTATTTAAATACTTTAAAAGGGTAAGAAGAGGAAGGGGAAGTGCTTTCTTTAATGATGAGATGGATATCAGAGTGTCATCCTGATATATATTTGTTAAGTGTTCATTCTACAGGCTTCCTCTGGGTGAAATGGTCCTCTCCTATCTGCATCCTCAGATAGCACTGCCATTTTACTTAACACATCTTCATCACAGCCATCTCACCATATCCACCTCTCTCACCTTTATCAACCATGTCCACTCCTTCTGGTCTCTCATAATGTGATACTCAGTCCAGGTCCTGGGCATCCTCTGTACACAGGATGCCAATGGTCTCCTAACACATTATCATGACTCTCACGATTCCTCCTAGAGCCTCTTGGTGATTAAACTTTTTCAAAGATTGCCCCTAACCTTCAGCATAAAACCTGAATTCTGTAGCATATAACATGAGAAACTTTCCCCTAGTTAGGCTTACTAGCAAGCTACAGTTCATCATCAATGGAAGCAGAAGCAAGAATTGAACCAGAGAGACCATTGAGGACTTGCTTCTTCCTTCCGGTCCTTAACAAAATTTTCTTTTGAATCATTTTATTTATTTACATCCCAAATGCTGCTCTGCCTCCAGGACCCCCTTGCAGAGTTCTCCACCCCCACATCCTTTGCTTCTGAGAGGGGACATCCCTGGATGTCCCCTTCCCAAAAGGGGGTGTGGATGAAGTATCTATAGGATTAGGCACATCCTCTCCCAATGATACCAGACAAGGCAGCCCTCTGTTACATATGTGCTGGGGACCTTGGACCAACCCATGTATGCTCTTTTGTTGGTGGCTCAGTCTCTGAGAGCTCCCTTGGTTCCAGGTTAGTTGACACTATTGGTCTTTCAGTAGGGTTGCCATCTCCTTCCTTCTCTTCCTTCTCATCCCCTGACCTCTGTCCAGTGCTTGTCTGTAAGTATCTGTGTCTGTCCCAGTCACCTGTTTGTAGCACCTCTCAGAGGGCAACCATGCGACATTCCTGTCTGTACGCACAACATGGCATCAGTAATAGTGTTGGGGATTGGTGCCCACGCATGGGATGATCCCAAGTTAGACTGGTCACTAGATGACCTTTAATTTAGTCTCTGCTCCATTTCTGTTCCTGCAATTCTTTTAGACAGGAGCAACTCTGGGTCAAAAGTTTTATAGGTCAGTTGGTATCCTCATTCCTCAACTGGGGGTCCTATCTGATTACTGCAGGTGGTCTCTTCAGGTTCCATATCTCCACTGGGATTTTGGCTTTTCAGCACAGGTTATCCACATTGAGTCCTGGAAGCCTTCCCCATTCAAGGTCTCTGGGACTTCCTAGAGATACCCCCCAACCCCTGGTCCAGCAGCTGCATATTTCTATTCATTCTCCTGGCCCTCTAGCCCTCTCTCTTGTCTCTCTCCAGACCTGATCCTGCCACCATATTTCCTTCTCCTTCACCTCTCCCACCCAGTTCCCTCCTTCCCTCTGCCTCCCATAACTATTTGTTCCCCCATCTAAGTGGGATTTAGGCACCCTTACTTGGGTCTTCCTTCTTGCTCAACTTCTTTGGGTCAGAGGGGTATATCATGGATATTTTGTACGTTTTGACTAATATCCATGCATCAGTGAATACAAACCATGTCTTTCCTTTTGTGTCTGGGTTATATCACTAGAATAATATTTTCTAGTTCCCTCCATTTGACTGCAAAATTCATGGTGTTCTTGTTTTAAATAGCTGGATAGTGTTCCATAGTGTAAATGAACCACATTTTCTGTGTCCATTCTTCAGTTGAGGGACATCTGGGTTGCCTCCAGTTTTTGTCTATTACAAATAAGGCTGCTATGAACATAATGGTGCATGTGTCCTTTTGGTACAGTAGGGAATCTTTTGGGTATATGCCCAGGAGTGATAATAGCTGGGTTTTCAGGTAGAACTATTTCCAGTTTTCTGAGGAACCACCGGAGTGATTTCCAGAGTGGTTGTACAAGTTTTCAATCCCATCAGAAATCCAAAAATGTCCCCCTTTCTCCATTTTCTCATCAGTATGTTCTGTCACTGGAGTTTCTGATCAATGGAATAAAATCAAAGACCCAGAAATAAACCTACACATCTATTCACACTTGATCTTTGACAAAGAAGTCAAAACCATACAGTGGAAACAAGAAAGCATCTTCAGCAAATGGTATTGGTCTAACTGGAGGTCTGCATATACAAGAATACAAATTGATCCATATTTATCTCCCTGAACAAAGCTCAGGTTTAAGTGGATTAAGAACCTCAACCTAAGTAACAAATAGCCTTGAGTACATTAGCATAGGAGAAAACTTCCTGAACAGAACATCAATGGCTCAAACTCTAAGATCAACAGTTGATAAATGGGACTTCTTGAAACTGAAAGTCTTCTTAAGGCAAAGGACACTGTCAATAGTACAAAACAGCAGCCTTCAGATTGGGAAAAGATCTTCACTAACCTACATGGAACAGAGGAATAATGTTCAAAATATATAAAGAACTCAAGAAGTTAGACTCCAAAAAACCAAATAACCCAATTTAAAAATGGGGTACAGAACTAAACAGAGAATTCTCTACAGAGGAATCTTGAATGGCTGAGAAACACTTAAAGAAAGGTTTAACATCCCTAGTCATCAGGGAAATAAAAATCAACACAATCTTTAACAAAATTTTGTATACAGCCCAGAACCAACTGACTAGGGACAGCCTTTCCCACAGTGGACTGGGCCCTTATAGTCAATTAACAAACAGTAAAATGTTTCTACATCTTCACATGCCAATCTAACGGAGGCAATTTATCTGCTGAGCTACCTTCTTCCCAAGTATGTCAAGTAAACAGCCAAGGAGAAAACTATCACAGGACCCAAAGTAATGTTTGCTACCATCCATATACACAAGAATGGCCTCATAGTAGATGTGGTATGCTAAGAATATGTGAATACATTCTATGATTACCTAATTTCACTCATATATAATCCTTCCTGGTCCTCTTTTTACATCTACCACTATGTTCTCTATATTCTCTTGAAACTTACTACAGACTTGAGTTCTATGTGGAATAAAATAGTAAGTTTCTTCCTAGAATATTTCCCGAAACTCACTGTCATTCATAGCTGCTTACTTGAGAAATATAGTGCAATAGGAAATGTATGATTTCTAACTTCTCAATCTGATGGCTACCATCAAAGATGGCATTTGCATTAATATTCAAAACAATTAAATTTAGGGAAACTATGCATCTGAAAAACCTTTCAGAATATTGGAATTAACTTGATGTGCTTCAATTTACAAATTAAGTTTTCTGAACAATTATATTGGTTACTATATTTACAGACTTATTTAGTGTGCTACTATCCAATGCTACAAAGTGTTTTGCATTGAGCTTTTGTTGCTCTAACACAGCAATGCCAGGCCTCAGGTGGGATCAGCGATTCATACTGCTGCAATAATCCCCTTAGGTGAAAAAGTTTCCTTTTCTAGAAATCATAATTATTTAAAGTTTAGAATCATAAATATGACTAGTTATACAATACTTTTAAAAATAATTTCCAGTACAACTTAAGTATACAGGATACATCATTCTATATCATAGAGTTGATTTAGATACATGTTAGAAAACAAAATATATTCTAAAAACAAACTAACTTAATATTCTAAAACTAACCTTAGAGCTTAACATCACTAAATATGCACAGACTCTGAGCAACAAAACTGCTTGTGGGATTCCTGCAATCACTCTATGCATATTTGACACTGTTGACTTTATCTGTTTTGTAGACCATGGAGCCCTCTGTTAGCAAACCATCATCAGCCCAGCAGGCTTAGCTCAGAGGGCATTCATTAACTTCCCTCATGCTTCGAGGATCCTTCAGCATTAGTACTCTAATGAGACACCACCACGGGTCTCATTTTATATTAAGAGCGTCTTCATGTTAAACCAGCTGCTGATCCATGTAAACCAAAGTCAAAACCAGATAAATGTCCTTGAAAGAGAAGTTTATATTTTGTGAATACTTTTCCTAGCTTGGCTATTTAATAATACTTATGTAATCACTTACAAAGGAAATTAGTTAATTGGGGCTCACAGAAAACATTGGTCTAACAAGAGTGAATTTTGGTACATTATCTGCCTATTTAACTTGCTTGTGCAAAGCAAGAAATATGCAGTTTAACTTGATCAGGTGATTTGTGAGATGGGAATATTTTAATGGTGAAATTATGAAACATTCTTGACTCTGTCCCAGCTCAATATTATGTGCACCCAGCCGTGCAGTGAATATTCTAGCCTCAGGCAGATTTCCATAAGAGGAAAGATTGTTTTTCTTTCTTTGAAGGTATACATAATGTTCATGAAGAGCCATGAAACTATGGGAGAGGGAGGAAATGTTAAATCTGCAGGGGCAGTGTAGTGTTATATATACCCTGAAAAATCACTGCAAAGATTGGCTCCAACAGTTTAGAACATTTTTTAAAAAATCTGAAAATCATAGGTGTACTTTTCTGCCAAAAAGCTACTTACACATTCACTACTTTATTTCTTTTATGAGTTTGCTCTGGGTTTGCTGAAATTGATATCCTTACAAGTGTCATTTCTAAAAACTGATCCAACAATTGTTAAGTAGGACACTAGTTATACTTTCTGTGCACTCACATATTTAAATTTTCAGCTGTTCATATGCTCTGAAAACACCCACATTGTTGACAGAACAACACCGTCCAAACAATGCATATACCCTCACTATACACAGAACAACACAGTTCACAGAACGTTCACAACATATAATACTTTCAGTAAGACTGAACTACGTAAGAATTCTGAAAGCAAATGTAACAACCTCTGGGCAGGGCAAAAGGGACTGCCTTGTCAACATTGCATTGCCAACATCAGCATGGAGGACTTTTACAAGAGTTTATATGAGTGGCAGTCAGTCATCCCTCCTCCATGCCTTTTTAATTTGCATTCTGAACTTCCAGATTCCATCGATGTTTTTTTTCTCCTTCCACAATGGTGGATGTCACACCAGAGAGTTAATTGTATGACTGCATTGCTTCCTGAAGCTTCTACATCTTTGTCCCAGAGTACCTAAAATAAGTTTCCAAATCTTAATGATCATCAAATTTGACAGAAAAGAAATATCCAATTAACATTTATGCTTAGATATTTAAAACATAGCCACATCAATTTCCATATTCATGCATTGTCAAACATTGGTTGAATGCCCATCTTATCTAAATGCGGCCCTTTAGGAACTGTGATCAGAAGGCACTTTGCCCACATTGAGAATTGTCAGATGACTATATACAGAATCAGCTCATCGGTGTGGTACAGGAGCCAGAACTCTGTGTGCCTTTATTCTGTGCACACATTTATGCTGTTGAATAATCCTATAATTCAAGACAATCTCAAAAAGTAGATGCTTCTTATGATGTCTTTAGAAAGTCCAAATTCTGCTTCAAATAACTTTTACATAGTAACCACAGTATATCAGAAACATCTATGGTTGTTTAATCAAGCTAGCAAAAGGTTGTTTTAAGTGTACACATTTTATTTTCAAAGCCTTTAACTATTAACGTGTTTAAGATATTACAATATCAACCTCAAGATTAAAAACAAATCACAAATGCATTTTGATAAAAAAAAGTTTAGCTCATCAAGAACATATAAATAGCAGATAATTGCATGAAATACATACATAACTAAACAGAAAGTTTCCTTACCACATAACATGATTTCAGAAATATCTTGAATATTTATGCATAATAACAGCATTTTCAAAATCTGTTGATATTTTAAAGCTCTGTTACAAAGCTTTAAAAATAAAATATTAAATGATTAAAATAGATTTCTCCTGTTTCTTACTGCAACTCTGATTATATGCAAATTTATCACCAATTAGAGAAAATGAGCCGAACACTGTAGAGATGGCTTCACGCTAGTTTGTCAAAGGAATCGGGATTTTTATCCAATGCAGACCATTTGATTATGTATGCAGACGTATCTATGTTTGAATAATGCATGGAAATTATAAGAGGCACATTTTGATGTTTCATAATGAACTGCAATTGAGCTCAAGAAACAAAGAAGACATTTCCTTATTAAGTATCTCTCTCCTTGGAGTCCTGAGCAGTTGAGTTTATCTCCAGTGAATCTCCTGATTGATATCAGCTACTACCTTTCAACTAATCACCCTTTCACACCAGGATAATGTCTGACATTTCTAAGGGAGACATGAACATAAATTCCTATTCACCTCAGATAGGAGAGTTTAAAAAAATTATCCCAAGTCTAACTTGATTACCCAATTGATGTACTATACTACTTATAGAGGTATAGCTATTACATTGTAAGGCCAGAAGCAAAAAGTAACATCCAGCATGTAAAAATTATTGAGAAAATGACCAAAAACTTACATCCATAATAGAATAGAGTAATAGAATACAGTAAGATAAAAAATTACAATAGCTCATTATTTCAAAATAGGCATATGAAGCATGGTGGTGCATGCCTTTGATCCCAGCACTCAGGAGGCAGAAGCAAGTGGATCTCTATGATCTTTATCTTCAATATAGTCTGGTCTACATGGAGAGTTTGATGCCAAACAGAGATACAAAGTAAGACCTTGTCTTTAAATAAAAATATGCATATTACTTAGGGTTATTATTGCTATGATAAAACACCATAACAAAAGCAACTTGGGGATGAAAGGGTTTAATTGGCTTATGCCTCTACATTGCATTTTCTTATCAAAAAAAGTCAGGACAGGAACTCTAAGTATGAGCTGATGCAGAGGCTGTTGAAGGGTGCTGCTTATTGTTTTCCTCCTCATGGCTTGCTCAGCCTTCTTTCTTAAAGAACACAGGACCACCAGTCCAGGAATGACACCACCCATAATGGGCACCCCATCAATTACTAGTTAAGAAAATTCTCTACAGCTGTTGCAGTGAGATTTCGGCTGCACCACTTTGTGCTCCCAGCTGATTGCAGGCATGCTGGGATGCTATCCTCAGATGAAAGACACACGGGCACACACACACACACACACACACACACACACACACACACATTAGTTTATCTTTAACATGCCTTACTGGCTCAGTAGCTGGGCCCATCTAAGCCTCCTGCAGCTGGCATATCCTTCTCTCCAGTACTCCTGGCTAAACACCTTCCAAATCTGTTGTCCAGTTACCTTCTGTGTTGCCCATTTGTCTTTGCTGTCCAAGACACTTCCAGGCTGCCCTTCTGTGAACTGCTTTCCCTTTCTTCCTACATTTCAGATATCTCCCCTGCAGCTCTGAGTCTGTTCCAACTCTCTCCCCCCTGTCTGGCAATCTCCTGTGCATACTCTCTGCACAACTTTGAGTATCCCATCTTATGTCTAGTCATTGTCCACTGGCATCTTTATTGATAGATCAAAAAAAAAAACAACTGGGACAAGGACCTTCAGAGTCTAGATATACAGATTCAAAGCATTATCGCCAATAACCAATATACATCATTGTCTACAGCCTGATCTATGAAGGCATTTCTCAGATGAGGTTCTCTCCTCTAAGGACTCTAGCTGTGTCAAGTTAACAGAAAACAACCTAGTACACATAAGAAGAGAAATAAGAAGACACTATATAAGAATTTTTAAAACAACTGATAAATGGGCTAAGAACTGAGGATTTTTTCTACACTACTAGAAATTAAAAACAAAAAACCAAACTAAGTAGAAGTCAAAGAAATAACAGCATGCCAAGCATGCAAGCAAGTACCATAGTTAGGGCTACTATTCCTAAGATGAAGCACCATGACCAAAAGCAACTTGAAAAGGAAAGGGTATATTTGGTCTATCCTTTTACACTGTAGTTCACTAAGGCAGGAGCTGATACCGAGGCTATGTAAGAGTATTGATAACTGGCTTCTTCCCCAGGGCTTACACAGCCTTCTTGCTTATAGAATTCAGGACCATGGCCAGGGGTAGCGCCAGGCACAGGGGACTGGATGTTTATCTCTGAGTCTGTTCCATCTCTCACTAGTGTTCCCTCAATCACTAATTTTAAAAATGCTCTATGGGCCTGCCCACAGACAAATGTTATGAAGGCATTTTCTCAACTATAGCTCATATATATACATATATATATATATATATATATATATATATATATATATAACTATTGTTTACATAAAGCTAGGCAGCACAATGAGACTGTACCCATAAAAATGCATTATTACTTTAAAAATACCAACCAGAAAATGAAACCTTACTTAAAGGTAAAGACATCTTTCTTTATGAGTTATGAGGTGCAAAGTCAGTATTAATTCAGTAAATACATAGGCAATGATAGTGTATTGAAAAGGCAGTGGATAATTCTGGGCTAAATGTCATAACTGGATAACTTTCTGAATTGATGTTTTCACCAATGACACTGATATAGTCATCACAGCTTATTGACACTTGTGGCAGATTCTTTGAGAGAGATGATGGACAGATAGTCTTTCTTGAACACAAAATGAGGGTTTTTAATGCTATCTATAGGCAATTTGACCCCAAATTTTGTTAACTAGAAGTAATAATGGGTCTAAATATAAAGTCCACCTTCAAAGCTGCATAAGCATAAAAGTAACCAGATTATCCTTCTAAAATTTTGCACAAGCGTAATTCCCTGTATCAAATATAAGGAATTATCTTTAAAGATACCACAACTTGCATTATTTCTTTCAGTTTGAGCAAAGATAAAGTTCCAAGTAGCTCATAGGCAATTTTGGCTAAATATCTCTAACCAATCTCTGTAACCATCAAGTGGGACCAACAACAGCTTCACTATAGATGAGAGTACAATTTTGCAACAGTGGAGAGCCAATTTCAGCTGATCCAATGACAGAGAGATATGGTTGGCAAATTTCTTGTACATTGCAAATGTGAATGATAGCTAACATGATGAGGGACATGGTTGTGAGGTACTCATTCCAGACCCTCCTCCCAACATTCCTCATCTTATTCCTCCAACCCTGTCTTTGAAAGGATTCTCCCCAATCCCCAAGCAGCCCCATTCCTTAGAGCCTCAAGTCTCTCGAGGATTAGGTACTTCTTCTCCCACTGAGTCCAGATCAGGCAATCTTCTGTTGTGTATGTGTCAAGTGTCTTGGACCAGCTCATGTATGCTGCATAGTTGGTGGCTCAGCGTCTAGGTACTCCCAGGGATCTGGGTTAGTTAAGACTGCTTGTCTTCCTATGGGGTCACCCTCTTCTTGTGCTTCTTCTATCCTTCCCCTAATTCAACTATAGGAGCCCCTAACTTCAGTCCAATGGTTAGGTTTAAGTATCTATGTCTGTCTCAGTCAACTACTGGTTGGGCCTCTCCTGTCTATAAGCACACCATAGCATCAGTGATAGCATCAAGCCTTGCTCTTCCCATGAGATGAATCTTCAGTTGAGTTGGTCACTAGACAATCTTTCCCTCAGTCTCTTCTTCTCTATTTAAGGGAAAAGACACAGTCAATAGGACAAATCAGCAGCCTACAGATTAGGAAAAAAAATTCTTCACTTAACCACATCTGATAGAGGCCTAATATCCAAAATATATAAAGAACTCAAGAAGTTAGACTCCAAAAAATAAACAACCCAATTTGAAAATGAGGTACAGAGCTAAACAAAGAATTCACAACAGAGGAATCTCAAATGCTGAGAAGCACTTAAAGAAATGTTCAAAGTCCTTAGTCATCAAGGAAATGCACATCAAAAGGACCCTGAGATTCCGTCTTACTCCAATAAGAAATTGGGAGGTGAGGGGACCCTCTAGAAAGCACCAGAGACCAGGGAAGAGAGAAGCTCTCAGGACTCGATGGGAGTGACCTTAGATGAAATGCCCAACAGTGGGGAGAAGGAACTCAGAGTCCATCTCCAGTAGATAGGGCCTCAAAGGAAGGCTGGTGTTACTCACTCACAGTAAAAATTTCTGACCCAAAGTGGTCTTGTCTTAAAGAACTGCAAGGACAAAAAGGTGAAGAGCTTTTTTAATTTTTATTTTTTCAATTATCCCCAAATGGGTGGTGATGCTTGCTACATGCATGTTTTCCTCTTTAAGATGGTGACAAACACCCTTTTGAATGACATGTCAAGGAGATCCTCATAAGTGAAACTTGTCACTTTACAACACTGTATTTACTCTTCGCGTTTGCAACTAAACATCCTTTCCATCTTCTGTAGAAATACAAGCATAACCCTGACCAAACAGATTAATGTTTGCACGCAGTCCCAATCTCATCTATTCACAGAACTGGCTGAGGAGCAGCTGAAATATTGGTTTAGCTCAATACCACTACACTGCTGAACATGCATGATCATCCAGAATTTCAAAATTCTTAGAATATAAAATAAGGGAAAATAAATCTTTTGAGGAGGCACACTTTCTCCCCTTTACATCTTTAAGAAACATTTTGGTAGTATAATGTTTGTATTCAACTATGGTTTGGCCTTGTGAATTTTAAGGGATGTCTGTTAAATGTTTCATGTGTCAGTTAGATAAGAATTTAGCAAAGTGAGTGTAGGGTACCCCCAGAGATTATCGGTATTAAGAGTACTAGTTTTGTTAAGTTAGCTAACGAGTTTAGTAATTGATTGATAACATGAAAGGTGGTGTTGTGGCCCATGGCTAACCTGAATAAGTGTCAATCACAACATAAACAAAGGGCAAATGGCCAAGAATGAATACAAGTAACTGACCACCCATTATATTTATTTCCTTGGGAATTAGACCACCCGTGAAAAAGGAATATTTGAAAAAGGCATAGGAGGGATTGGAACTGATGATATGTAGTGTTTAGCATATAGACAAAGAAGAACATTTTTTTAAAGAAATAGTCTGGACCACATATAACTATACGCTAGCACAAAACACTTTTGATAGATGTAAAGGCCTTAAGCTCCTGTACTTGATAATTCCTCTTTACTAGAGGAGTGAGAGGTCCTGAATGAGATGTGATACAACTGGACTATAAAGGATATATTCATTGACTTATCAATTGTTTAACCTGAAAAAATTTTGGAGGTAAGGTTATTTTTCTTTTGCATAATGGTGGCCATTTCTAAAAGTGATAGTGAAGGTGTAGCATATCCGTCAGAGGATTAAATACAGAGGAAACATCCTTTAGTAGTACTTGTACAATGTACAAGTCATTTTGTTGTGTTGACAAAAGAGATACTAATAAAATCTTTATGAATATCCAATCCTAGGTTGCTCATCCATAATTGGTACCATCAGTAAAATAGGTAGAAGCTCCCTCAAGAGGGGAAGTGGGGAAAACTTTAGAAAGTATCCAGTAAATGGAATTTTTTCATTCATATTTCTTTTTGTTATTATTACAATTTTATTGGTTTACATTTCAAATGATATACCCCTTCCCTGTTACCCCTCCACAAACCCCCCTATCTCATCCTCCCTCTGCACCTTCCCTTTGCCTCTATTAGAGTGCACCTCCACCTATTCACACACTGCATCCCCCTACTCTGGGACATCAGGCTTCCATCCCCTCCAATTGATATCAGATAAAGCCATCCTCTGCTACCTATGTATCTGGCGTCCTGGCTCCCTCCATGTATATGCTTTGGTTGGCAATTTAGTCCCTGGAAGCTATGGGTGGTCCACTTAGTTGATATTGTTTGTTCTATGGGGTTTCAATCCTTTTGAGATCCTTTAGTCCTTCCCCTAGCTCTTCCATTTGGGTCCCCTGGCTCAGTCCCATGGTTGGCTGTGAGTATCTGCATCCGTATTGGTCAGGTGCAGATAGAACCTCTCAGGGAATAGCCGTATCAGGTTCCTGTCAGCAAGTGCTTCTTAGCATCAGCAATAGGGTCAAGGTTTCATGTCTGCAGATGGGACACATCCCTGAGTGGAGTGGTCTCTGGATGGCCTTTCCTTCAGTCTCTGTTCCATTTTTTGTCCCTGTCACTCCTTGGGACACATTTCTGGATTAAGATTTTTGAGATGAGGGGGTGGCCCCATCCCTCAACTGGGTGCCACGCCTAAAAAAAAAAATGACTTCATGAAATTTTCAGGCAAATAGGTGGAACTAGAAAATATCATCCTGAGTGAGGTAACTGAGACACAAAAGAACATACATGGCATGTACTCACTGATAAGTGGATTCTAGCCCTAAGGTTCAAAATATCTATAATACAATACACAAACAATAAGCCAATTAAGAAGAAATGTAGGTCAGAATGTAGAAGAATGAAAATTGATCCATTTATATCTCTTCATACAAAGCTCAAATCCAAGTGGATAAAGGATCTTCACATAAAACCAGACACACTGAAAGTAATAGAAGAGAACGTGGGAAAGAGTCTCGAATACTTGGGCACAGCAGAAAAGTTCCTGAACAGAACACCAATGGCTTATGCTCTAAGATCAAGAATTGACAAATGGGATCTCAGAAAATTGCAAAGCTTCTGTAAAGCATAGGAAACTGTCAATAGGACAAAATAGCAACCAACAGATTGGGAAAAGATCTTTACCAATCCTACATCTGATAGAGGGCTAAGATCCAATATATACAAAGAACTCAAGAAATTAGACTCTGGACAACCAAATAACCCTATTAAAAATGGGATACAGAGACAAAGAATTCTCAACTGAGGAAACTCGAATGGCCGAGAAACACCTAAAGAAATGTTCAACATCCTTAGTCATCAGGGAAATGCAAATCAAAACAACTGTGTGATTCCATCTCATACCAGTTAGTATGGCTAAGATCAAAAACTCAGGTGATAGTAGATGCTGGTGAGTATGTGGAGAAAGAGGAACACTCATCCATTGTTGGTGGAATTGCAAGCTGGTACAACCACTCTGGAAATCAGTCTGGCAGTTTCTCAGAAAATTGGACATAGCATTACCTGAGGACCCAGCTATACCACTCCTGGGCATATACCCAGAAGATGCTCCAACAATTAACAAGGACATATGCTCCACTATGTTCATAGCAGCCTTATTTATAATAGCCAGAAACTAGAAAGAACCCAGATGTCCTTCAACAGAGGAATGGATACAGAAAATGTGGTACATTTACACAATGGAGTATTATTCAGCTATTAAAAACAATGAATTTGATAAATTCTTAGTAGAAAATATCATTCTGAGTGAGGTAACCCAATCAAAAATGAACACACATGGTATGCATTCACTGATAATTGGATATTAGCCCAAAAGCTTGCAGTACCCAAGATACAACTCACAGATCACATGAAGCTCATGAAGAAGGAAGACCAAAGTGCTTTAGTCCTTCTTAGAAGGAGTAACAAAATACTCATGGGAGCAAATATGGAGACAAAGTGTGGGACAAAAACTGAAGGAGAGGCCATCCAGAGACTGCTCCACCTGGGTATTCATCCTATGTGCAGTCACCAAAGGCAGATGCTGTTGTGGATGCCAGGGAGTGTATGCTGACAGGAGCCTGATATAGCTGTCTCCTTAGAGGTCTGCCAGTGCCTGAGATATACAGAGGCG
Organism: Grammomys surdaster; assembly: GCF_004785775.1. Classification (NCBI taxonomy): domain Eukaryota; kingdom Metazoa; phylum Chordata; class Mammalia; order Rodentia; family Muridae; genus Grammomys; species Grammomys surdaster. The sequence continues at coordinate 1,130,605 of NW_021605171.1, read as the reverse complement.
GATGCGCACAGCTAACCATTGAACTGGTCACATGGTTCCCCATGGAGGAGTTAGAAGACTGAAGGAGCTGAAGGGGTTTGAGGCCCCATGGAGAGAGCAACAATACCAACTAACCAGAAATCCCAGGATCTAAACAACCAGCCTGGGTAAACCACCAGCCTGGGCCTGGAAGCACATAGGGCTCCAGCTGTATGTGTAGTGGAGGATGGCCTTGTGGGCATAGGTGGGAGAGGAGGTACTAGGTCATATGAAGGCCTGATGCCCCAGTGTAGGGGAATTCCAGTGGGTTGGGGCACAACCTCATAGAAGCAGGAGGAGGGGTGATGAGATAAGGGAGTTCTGGGGGGTGGGGTGGGAAAGAGGATAACATCTGAAATGTAAGTAAATAAAATATCCAATAAAAAAAGAAAAAAGGGGAAAAAAGGAAGACTGAAATGTAGGTGCTTCAATCCTGTATAAACGAGCAACAAAATAATCATAGCAGGTAGAGCGAGGGATGGATCTGGCAGGGAGAGAGGAGGAGGAGGGAAAAGTGGGGGCAGGAACAGGTATTGGAAGGGACAGGAAAGAAGTACAGAGGGTCAGGAAATAGAAACATGAAGCAGTGGGGGATGGAGAACTGAAGCTAGCCAATAGAAAGTCCCAGACTCCAGGGAATTGAGAGGCTCCCAGGAGTCAATGGCAATGACTTTAGCAGCAATACACAACAAAGGGGAGACACAGCCTGTAGAAAACACCTCCAATAAATGAATTTTTAAAAAGCAAAGTTTGCTTTGGCTTAAACTTTAACAGCGTATACATAAGACTATATTGATCTCTCCCTCCAATCTTATCTCTGAAAATGAATTATTAGATTTGTATTTAACATGATTATAAACACTATTCTGGGTAAATACGTTTGACCATCTATAAAGTGCCTGATCATTAACTTTTATGTTTTAATTACATTTGTTTTAACAGTTTACTATTAGCCACTTTTTTAATATTAAAATTTTATAAACTACAATAATGAATTCCAGTTAAGAATTTTAGCCTTAACAATTAAAATTTTTGAGTTGAAGCTTTTTTAGTACCAAAATAAATTTTATACCACAAATATAGTCCATCAAGAAACTGGGAACTTTCGAGAGGCAGAGACAGGCGGATTTCTGAGTTTGAGGCCAGCCTGGTCTACAGAGTGAGTTCCAGGACAGCCAGGGCTACACAGAGAAACCCTGTCTCAAAAAAAAAAAAAAATAGAAAAAGAAAAATAAAACAAAAAAAACCTGGGAACTTCATTTTCTTAAACTTTTCATAGCATAGTTTTATAAAATCATAATTAATTTAACAGATCCTGTATATTAAGTAGTTTACTTTATCATAAGGGTATGATTACATGTGAGAACTTTTTATAAGGAGATATTTATAAGAATAAAAAGTAATGCAATTAATGTCTACTGTAATTTTTGTTATGACTCAGTTTTTTCAGATAGTTAAAACTTAACATGATTATACATGCAATTTTAAGTTAGTTTTTATTCTCATGAATAAATTATTGCAGATTTAAGAAATTATAATCTTAATCCTCAAACATATATCAACCTTATTTATCTATCATATAAAAGTATATGATAGATAAATAAAAATACTTTACTAAAACTATTCAGAATATAACCTGATATTTTATATTCTTTTTAACACTTTATTTTCATATCTATTTTCAAAATGCTATTTTTTTAAACAAAATTGAGTCCAAATTACATACATGGTATATTGTTACAAATTAAGGTTAACTGTACATTTACCTTTAACTATTAACCTTTTTAGTATAAGTTTTAACCAAATGTTTCTCTACTTTAAATTTTCCAAGCTTTTTAATTCCCCACCATCACCACCACCATGTTTTTTGGATCCTGAGAGTAATAAACTTTACATTTTAGCAAAAACCTCGGAGGTGTAATGAGCTTGAATGAGGAACATGTTTTATAAGTGAGAAACAAGAGAGCTACTCAGCCAAGCATCTGCAACTACATCTAGGCAGCTTGACCTCTATACACAAATTTCTCTTTCTTAAAACAGTTTAAATACCATGACATAATAACATTAATAAATTTACCATTTATTGCAAAAAAATTTTAAGGAGGCAATATCCCTTTTTATTGGTTCATATACTCAGTATATTTAAAAGCCTTTTCATAGTTGTATAGGTGTTCTTACCAACTCTGTTCTTAGGTTTCAGCCTGTCCATCTTAGTTTCTTCAGAAACCCTTAAGGCCTCATGCAATCGGGGTCTAATTACATACAAGTAGCTGGGAAGAGTGACTGGATACTCAGTTGAGGGTTCACTGACCTTACCTATCTCCTCCTTTTAAAAGGATATTAACATTTAACCAGCCCAGCTGTGAATATTTTAAACAAACACAGCTGGAATTATTATTGAGAGTTTTTTCTTTTAGACAGAGGGTCTCTCCCATCTCCCCTTAAAAATATAAACATCTTATTAGTTATTTACAAGTGCACCAATCTCTCTCTCCCCTACTCCTTCTCTTGTTGCAGAGTCAGGAGGCCAACCTGACTCAAGACAGGGGCTTTGAAGGAAACTTTAAGACAAAAATGCTTGGCTCTGGAGTGAGCCAGCCAAATACAATCTTAGAGCCAGCTATTCAGTGAGTTAAACAGCACATGATAATATTCTTTTAAATATTATCCACAGCCAAAAGTCATTTGAACCAGACATCTAAGGAACCTAGAAAGTGGTGACACCTGTATTTCTGTAACTGAGAAGTAAAAAGAAAAGCAAGAGTACAGGCATAGGGCAAGGGATCACCCAGAACCGAGACAACACCTTAGTTCAGTTAAAGGCAGCAGACTTGGAAATGCAACATCTATGTAATCTAAATTGCTCCTTGAATTAAGTGTAAAGCAAGTTGGCATTCTACATTAGCATTGCTAAGAAGGCTAACATTTCCACTAACATAACTCCAAGAACAGAGTGGGAGCAGTCTCTCTGTGCTATCAAGTCTTGAGGCTAACATTTCCACTAACATGTCTCCAAAAACAGTTTAAGAAACAGTCTCTCCCGGACATCAAGTCTTGAGTTGAAGGAATTCAGCATGTTTGAAACACATGCTACCCTGCCTGTCCCAGTTATGGGGTGTTAGGCATTCTCTTTCAGCTATCCGTCAGAACAATCTCATAGTATATGGAGATGTAGCTGTGTAAGAGGAGACTAGCTTGTTTAAAACCCTTATCTATCTTTTCGGGAATAGGAATATGTTCTGCATGTATGCCCCTTTCCCAAAGGACAAGTATCAACTTTGGGTCCAAAAAGTTAGAAACACATTTGGCTACAAGAGACAGCATTAGGTATGCCTCAAGAGCCCTTCGTTTTCAACTAAGTAAATCCCCAGAGCTAGCTCAGAAGCATCAACTCTTATGGGTGCGTAGAAGTAGCTTGAAAAAGAATTTTTCATCTTCTAAATCATCAAAACAGTAAAAAGATTGAGAACACTCTGAAGGTTTAAGGTAAGGCTCTTTTGAACCTTGTTTCTGCCTAAAGGAGTTGCCTTTTCTGTGGTTTCTTGTTTTGATGGGACAGGAGTCAATTGCCGTGGCTGAATCCTAAGGTGAGCAAATTACAAAGAGACCAGACATTCAATGGGATCTCCTCTCCTTTGATAAGCCTGCTTAAAGGAGCACCAACATCTTCTCATTGCTTCCTGAGCAATGTTCTCTGTCACGGTATTTGTTTATGTATTCTGACAGGTCATAGAAATGTTACTTTTGTACTTTTTTCCCAGATGTTTCTATCGTTGTGTGCAATAAACACATGTGGCCTCCCATTTTGCTTTTAGTTTGATCCTTGATTACCCTTGTGACCCAGATTGAGCCCCTTGCATGCCTACTATGTTCCCCCATGCCTCTCCAGAATTCCTCAGTATAATTCCTTTGCTTCTGTCAGATCCCTGTTCAGGGCACAACCTATCATGACCTGCCAGTGACCTCTGCCAAAAAATTGAAGTCATTTGAGACTCAACAAAACCAAAGGACACCAGGCTATTACAGTTCAGGAACTCTTTACTGGTCTTCTCTGAAGCTTTTATTCTAAGGTAGCTCAAAGTTCAAAGTAAGGACAGAAAAGCAATGATAAACATACAGATTAGTTCTCACTATCACCAGATGTGCTCAGAGGCAGAATCTCAGGGCTGAATGGGGCAGTTTACACAATGCCCTTGAGAGTATTAAACTGCATTGCTTGGGGTTGAAGGGCATCTTTCCCATGGAATTCCTTGACCAGGTGGAGGCCTTCTTCCCAAGGGAGTAAACATCTCTATGGAAATGGAGTTCACTCAGAAGGATACTCTAGGAAAGTCTATAATATTCAGGACAGTGCACTATTTATTAATATTAAATAGAAAAAATCTTGAGACTTAAACATAGTTTATTGCAAAATTATAACAATATCAAAAGTGACTAAAAGTTGTCCTCAAAGTGTCTAATTTGCAATTTATTTATAAAAATTTTTAAGGAGTCAGTATGACACAACAGCAAAATTTATCTATTTAGATTGGTGGTTCTCACCCAGTGGGTCATGAACCCCTTAGAGTCAAACAACCCTAACACACAGGTCAACTAAGACCATCAGAAATACAGATACTTACATTATGATTCATAAAAATAGCAAAATTACAGTTAAGAAGTAGCAACAAAAATAATTTGATGGTGGGGGGGTCACCATAACATGAGGAACTGTGTTAAAGGATCACAGCATTATGAAGGTTGAGACTAAGTGCTTTAGATGAAAGAACTGAGCCCATCCTAATCCTGGAATTAGTACAGAGTTTGACATGAAAGCCTGAAAGTAGGTGAACAAGTTTTGCCTCCTCTCTGATGTGGCATTTCTATAGTCTTCCAGATAGTAAAGTGTTGCCTAAAGTGTTGTGTGAGGTCTGTGGCAAGGTGTCATATGACCAATGAAAGAGGACCAAGCAAACAAGAGTGTACAGAGTACAAACTCTGGGAGACTTAGAAGCAGTAAGGCTGTTTGAGTCCTACAAGTCAAGTCAGAAAATGAGATGTACTTGTGGATTAAAACAAAAGTGACTTCACGCTAACCAGAATACAACTGATTAAAGCTCTTCCAAAAGAAATAGCCAGAATTATTCAGGGCAGGAATGATGGTTACCACACATGAAGGTTGCAGTCACTCCATGCTGTGTGTTCATATGTAGAGAGCATATCTTCAGACACTATAATATTTATGTCTTGGAATTAGATTTCTGGAGCTTATCTCTACCAATGTATCCTTCAGAACCTAAGGACTGAAACAAATATATGAGTTTTTTAAATTTATAATTATTCCTACATTATCTGTGTCCCACACCAAAGTTATTATCATGAGAAGATAGAGTGTTCATTTTAGAATACAAGTTTCTTCACAGTTCAACCAAACAATAACAAGCCTCTTGACTACATACTCACGTAACTCCCTTACTTATCACTCACTTATTTTTTTTAATTCAATACTTTTATACCTTTCCTACAATACTAAAGATAATCCTCATGAGTCATACGTTCCTCCTTTTCTACTATACTACTAAAACAATAGACATGGATCTGGGATTTCCCTAGAACTCTTATGATAAAAAATAAAAGGCTGAAACTTGGGAGGAACTGGTCATTGAGGTTTCACTCAGTTCTGAAGCCTTGTCAGAATGAAGTATCTTCCTAGGCAGATTGGAACAGAAATGGTGATGATGGGTGTGGCCATGCCTTGACCCTGCACACTTAATTATGCATGTCTCTTGCCTGAACCTCATGTCAGGATCCCAAAGAAGATGGTGGTGACAAAGAATCACTAGACTGAATCACTCTCATTTTATTTCTTTACTTGGTTAATTGTCTTCCGTTAGCCTATTCATGACAAGTGGCTGCGAGGGCTCAGGTTCTGACCCTACCAACTCCAGTAAAACTTTAGTGTACCTGTAAGACCCTAACTTGAATTTCTTGCTACTTCCCGAAACTCCTTACTCCAATCAGACCATATGTAGGCACTGTGCATAAATGCAGCAAAAATTACCACCTAGCACTGAAGGAATTCATCTTGATATTAATTCCCCAAAATCAGCAGAACATTTTAGAGGGAAAAATATAACTTAGGAGAGAATGGAAATGGGCAGTGATAGGTAAAGAGGTCAATTAGGAGTGGTGTAAATGTGGAACTGGTTAGACATGATAGTTATATGATAATATAAAATATTATGAATATTCTCACTCCAATAAAAAAGAAAAACAAACTATAGGTGCTATCCCAATTCTGTAGAAATTGGGATACATTCTCTTAACACTCATGTGGAAAGAAAATTAACATTCATTTCAATGTGATAGAAATTGACATTTTTCTTCATTATAAAAAAGGAAAACTAAAAATTTAGTGTGCAAAGGGGATAGAGATGAAGCTCAGCAGGCAGAGTACAGAAATGGCATACATGAAATCCTGGCCTCCCTGCCCAGACGGAACAAAGTGGCTGTGCACACCCAGAATTAAGGTGTTAAGGAAGGGAAAGCCAGAAGAACAGAGTTCAAAGTCATCCTCAACTAACAAGTTTGAAGCCAACCTGGTATATATATCAAATATATATGAGATTCCATATAAAAATAATCAATAGGAACATAAGGAACTTATAAAAAAGACAGTTATAAATCCAAAGAAACTAAGATGAGGAAATTGTTAAAGACAAAGGTTGAAATTAAATGAAAGACAAAACTGGTATGATAGATTTTAGATCAATCAATTGAGAATCTCAAATATAAATTAAAATAGTAAAAGCGATATGTCATTTTGGGAGACAGGAAATGTACAAATGTCATAACTATAGTTACAATACCTAAAATATAGAGCAAAGTACCAATATTAAAAGATGTGAGTGAAGCATATTACTCACATACAAAAACAAACACCTTCAAATAACTGAAGTTATGCCAGCAGCAGCCCTAAAACCCCTAAATGTATGGAATAATATGTTTCAAGTCAAGAAATATGTAACAACACTTTCTTTTTAAATTGATGGAAAAGTATGATTATTATAAGGCAAACACACACTAAGGATGTTCTTAACTGCCCCTCTAGTTCTGCAAAAGGACTTGCAAGGCTACTATTCAAAAAGAAAAGATGGCCAAGTACAAGAACAAATACATTTCAAGAAAGAAACAGGTGAGACAAATCCAAGCTGGAAAGTACTCTACCATGTCTAAAACAGCAAACCAACAATCACCCAATAATGATGGAGCAGGAAGAAATACAGAAACAATAACTCAACCAGAAAAATTCATTGTTTAAGTAAACAGCTTATTTATTTGAATACTTGGTCCCCAGTTTGTAGTTCTGTTTAGGGGCTATATTAATATAGAAATGATTTATTAATCTTTGAAAATTATAAATATATATGAACTAGAATATCTGACATTTCACAAAGCAAACACTAATGAACACAAAAGATCAGATATTTACTGATACTATAATAGTGGTGGACTCCACTATTATCTCTATAGAGAGGCTATCCAAAACAAAACTCAGCACAGAATCATCAACATTAAAATGCTTCATAGATCAAATATATAAAATGTTCCAACTAACATACAAAATAAAACGGCTCATGGAACCCTCCCTAAAGTAGATTTTCTATCCACAAATCAATTCTTATCAAATACCAAGAAATCACAATAATGTTTTACACCTAATTAGAACATAGTGGAATAATACCCCAAATCACTAGTAGAGAAACTAAGAAAGCTAAATAAATACTTGTACTAAGAACAATGCCTATACACCCAATGGGTCTTAATAGTGCAAAACTCAAAAAGGAAAATTTAAAATTCTTAAAATCAAATGAAAATAAAAATAAAAATACAGCTTGCCAGACCTTAGTGTAAGACAATTCTAAGAATGTTTATAGCTGTGAGTGCTTACAGAGCCATAGTAACAAAAGTAGCATAATCCCAAACAAAGCAGGTCAATGGAATAAAATAAATGATCCAGAAATAAATTCATAAAGCTACAATCATTTTTTTAAGTACCAAAAGTATACATTGACAAAAAGACAGCCTCTTTAATAAATGGTGCTGGAAAGATAGATATCTACACATAGGAGATTGAAAGTAGATATATATCTTAACCTGAACAAAAACCTGCCCCAAATGGATCAAAGTCCTTAATGTATGATGTGATACTTTGAAACTGTTAGAAAAGGACACAGAAAACAGTTTAAAAATTCAGAAATAAGCAATAACTCTCTGAAAAGGACTGCACCCTCCAAAGAAAAAGAATTAACAAATGAGATTACATAAAACTAAAAAGCTTCTGTATAACAAAATAATTTAAAAAACATTGAGGTGAAAACACAGCTTACAAAACTGGAGAAAACTTTGCCTATCTATACTTTAGACAGGGGATTAATACCTAAACTTTATAATGAACTAAAAATTAAATACCAAATCCTAAACAACCCAGTTAGTGATAAAAGAAGAAATAGTTCTCAAATAATAAAGAAAAATGACCAGTGAATATATGAAAACATTTTCAACATCTTTAGCAGAAGTGGAAATTTCTGGTTTCTTTGGAGACCCAATTGTGTCATGTGATGTTTTTCTGAAAACTGTGATATAAAAGAATGTTTTTTGCTGAAGCAGACACGTAGGAGGATGTTATGCTGAAAACAGACATGTGGTATTTTTTCTAGCCTGGAAAAAGGGCATGTGATGTTTTGCTACAGCAGACGTTTGAAAGAACATGTGATGTTTGGAAAGGGTATAAATATAATCCAACAGAGAGTGGCATTGGTGTGGCATTGGTTTGCCTTGCCACACTTTGCTCATGATCTTTTGTAATGACTTCATAGAAAAATACCAAAGAACTTCTGGTGGCTTCTTGCTGCTTCCTCAGACTCAGACTTCCAATTGTCAGAGCCTTGAGGTTTCTTCTGGATGGAATTGCCATTGCTGATTCATAAATCATGCATATGAGTGCATGGAGATACCACTGCTGATTCAAACGAACTGAACTGCTGATATCCTCACAATGCCAGTTAGATTAGCCCTAAAGAATTATTTCTAAACTATTTTTACTTTGCTCTATTAACCTTTCCTTTCCACAACCTTTGGTAGGTTATGGACTAGAATGGAGGTTAAAGCATTTTAAGTACACTTATTAAAGTAGGTTTTTAAAATATAAGTCTATATTTAGCCATCAGGGAAATGTAAATTAAAACTATGCTGGAAGTTCACCTCATCCCAATCAGAACGGCTGTCACAGAGAACCTGATAACAGTAAACTAGTAACAACGTAGAAAATAAGGAATCCTTTACTATACTGATAGAAATATAAATTAGTAAAACTGTTATGCAAATAAATAGACATGATGGCGCTTTCCTTCCAGGGAGCCCAAGTTCACTTCCCAACATCCATAAGGCAGCTCACAAACATCTGGAACTCCAGTTTCAGGGTACTAGTCACCCACTTTTGTCTTTCAAGGGCAGGGGCAATGCATGCAAGTGGTACACAGATATCCATGTGGGCAAAACACCCATACACTTAAAATAAAAATTATAAATTTAAATAAAATAAAAAATTAGGACAATTACATGGCCAGCAGACATCATGGTTAGATATGCATTCATGAATTATCCCTCCCTATGTCTGATAATAGATGTTATGTGACCAACTGCTTCAATCTCCTGATGTTTGGCTTCTCGGTCATGATGGACTGTGCCTTGAATGGAGACTTAAAATAAACTCTTTCTCTCTGCAGTTAATTTTTTCAGAGTATTTTATCATGCTGTGCAGGTAAAGAAATCACTGTCTGTGGAAACAGAATGTACAGTTAACAATCTCATCCTCTCTCCATGAAAATTACATTCTGATAGGACACAGAAAGCACAGATATAAATGGCTATTTACATTCACATCTATGTGTCTAACCTCACAGAGGAAAATTATCTTAATAAATAAAATATCATGATTAGTTTGGCCTCAATTTTCATCATTGATGTTTTTCTTCATTTTGGTTTTGAGTTTTGGGTTTTGTCTTTGTTTTGTTTTATTTGTTTGCTTGCTTGCTTGCTTGCTTGTTTATTGAGAGACAAAGTTTCACTCTACAGCCTTTGTTGGCCTGTCTCCACTTCCCCAGTGCTGTGATTACCTGTCTGCATCACCTTGTCTGGCATGGACTTTTAATATATGGCTGGAAGCATAAACTTCAAAAAATAAAGTGGGCTTATCTGTAAACATCATAAATGTGAAAGAATTCATAATTTACCTGACTGTTTTTTCAAAAAGTAATCTCTATAATTTATATGTATCTGTCTAGGAACAGAGAGTTTAAAGGCATCATAATATTTCATCTCTTTCCAACCTCCTAATAACACAGAATACTAATAATCCATTGGCCTGTCAGAGACCAAACCATGGCAATAAAGACTAATTACACTGTGATTTCTCTCTATTATGTTGTTATGAAAGCCATACCAAAGTTAGATTTGAAATCTGTGTTTCCCTACAATTAAAATAAATTATATACAATCAAAAACTGTAAAGATTAAAATTGATTTCCTGTTACATTGGCATCCAAACCATTCCCTGTCCCCCCAAAAGCTATGTTGTGCTTTCCTAAACTGGGAGAACAAACACATCATTTGAGGATACAGGCATATGATTATCTCGATAACTGTATGTGTACATTCTCATAAGGCTCCCAGTGTGTTACTGAACAGCTAAAAAGGCATACTGAATACATTCTTACTTACTGATTCATGCCTATGAATGAATCTCAATACAGTTTAGGTGATCATAGCCTTCAGGAGAACATGTGATGTGTATGGCATACCTTTAGCCATTTTCAAATACAAGCGTTGTTCTGTGAACAGCTGTCACTTTGTGTTGTTAGATATCCTGATATTCTGAGCGTTCTAGAGCATGATAAACAATAGAAGAACAATGGAAATGTATGTATGTGGCCTGTCCCACAGCAAGATAGTGTAGCTGTGTAGTAAATGAAGAAGATTAAGCTTGAACTCATATGGAAAACAAAGTCAAATATAATTTTTTTAGTGGTTCCTTCTCTCAGCAAAATAAAAAGAAAATATTTTAGCAAAATCCTGTAAAAGGAGTTGCCTTCCCTGATAGAAGACAATCCAGAGGCAGACTAGGAAGCTAAGGAACATTTTTTGTCTGCAAAAGATCGCATTTTACAAAGATTTAGCTCTGTCCACTCTGTTCAGCATTGATTTTACCACATGCTGAAAGAAACAGACACTCACTGGGTAATCATAATAGACAAGTCTGAAATACAAAGACTTAAGAAAGCAAAACTGACCCTACTCCCTAATAACTCACAATCTAGTTATGGTCTAAAAATGTTTTTAAAAGGAAGTTTCTTCAATAAAAAGAGATTTCATTTATGTATGTTAGTTACCAATAATAAAAAAAAGGAGGTAAGACATAACAGTTTCTGGGGGTCAGGAAAAGTCTTATAGAGAATTTGTTATCAGAGTATAATTTTTTATACTTCCACATTTTGAAAGTACAACGATCATACAATGTATCCTTGAGTACATTGATGTATCCTATCCTTGACAGGATAAACCTTTCATATGTGAGGTGCTGAGCCTTAGTCTTTTTGTTGTTGTCCTCTTCTTGCTCCTCCTCCTCCTGCTCCTCCTTCTCCTCCTCCTTCTCCTCCTCCTCCTCCTCCTGCTCCTCCTCCTGCTCTTCCTGCTCCTCCTGCTCCTCCTCCTCCTCCTCTTCCTCCTCCTCCTCCTCTTCCTCCTCTTCCTCCTCCTCCTCCCCCTCCTTCTCCTCCTTCTGTCTTTTTCTAGCTTTAGAACTCATGGAAAATTTCTCCTTGAAGGAGTCTTCCTCATTTCTCCCACATCAGTTTATGACCCCATTAAGCATTTACTGTGTAACAAGAAGATCAATTGTTTGAGGCCTTGGAAGAAATATGTTCTGAAACAAGTTCCATGCTAATGAAAGAAACAATAAAAGAATACATTAAATAAGCTTAAATAAGATTGGCTTTAGTGCCGGGCAAATGACACCAGATCCAGGGCCAGAATGACACTTATAATTGGGTTGGCAAACTATATGATACCACCCTCTTATAAATAGAATTGGCTTTTATACAGATTTGGTCATTTATTTAGAAAATGGCAGCAGTGATTTCCACTTCAATAGCCTATTAATCATAGCTCTGAAAGAAACCACGTGATCCACAAAGCCTGAAATATTTACCACATGATCTTTACAAAAAAGATCTGCTCATACTTCCTTAGATGAATGGAATCTTCTCAGTTCCAAAGTTTTGAATATTACACTCTGTTGTCCCTTACCTTAAGAAATAATCCAACCAAGCTTATCAATAACTTCCTCACCCCCAGAAAATGGAGGCACGACATGAAGATAGGAGGAATAACTAATCACTTTAATGAGATAACTCACTTGTTCTTCCAGAAGCTCCACCCTGACTCAGTAGGTTACAGACTTTTACTATTAAACCTGCCTGATTTTTGAGCTCTAAACCCAAATGTGTAATTTTCCATTCCCTTTTTTTCTGCTGTCTTTTCTCAAAAACCTTAGTATGCTTTTCTGAGACCTCTAGGCTTTCTTACTCATTCCCTGAAGCCTTCCCTCCTCTATGCAGTGGCTTAGAGACCTCTATTGCTGAACATGCTGGTTTTCTCAGATCCTAAGTCAAAAATCTTGGCTTTCTCTCTTTCTCTTCCACATCTCCTACTGTTGGCAGCTACCAAGATTTATAGCTTGTCTGCGCTGTTGTTTTTCTCCAAAACTCTGATAAAATTGTTCTTAGACTTATTTCTGAAACTGAGAAGATTTCTGTATGGTAAATTCTTTTATTAACAAGACCTAGAACTCAACAAAAGAAGTCCTGATTTCTCCCAGTAATAGTTTTCTTTATCTAGAATGAGGTGTCTGGGGGTGGTTTTTCCACAAAGTCTCAACCACTTTCAAAACCAAAAACAGAATAAAATGTCTTTCTGTATTATATCTTTTCCTAGGCAAATATATGGCATTATTTTTCTAAGTGATGTAACACTGAAAAGGGCCAAATAGAGAAATCAAATTATTCTGTATTGTTTTAATTTTAATGAGGTCCCTATAGAAATTTGTTTATTATTATAGCTGTATAACAAGGTTATATAGCTATAATAACTATTATAACACAATTTAAATCAAACTAATCAATAACATTAAGGGATGGCTTAAAGACATTGAAGATCAAAACACCCTCTAACTGCATCTTGGTTAATATGGTCATTCAGGGAGTCAAGACAGAATCTTCACTAACCATGATTATGCACACCTGTGCTTCTTTATGGGCTGAATTTTGGCTGCATAGAAGTTTCTTTATCCTTCAAAACTGACAGCAATCATTGTCAGTCTCCTGGCTACAGTATACTGATGAAATTTAACAGTCTTTGTAATGCATCAAACTTCATTAGAAATATGACTACAGCAAAGTCCCTTCTGAATTATCTCTTCCTTATTCGAGGATCTCCCCACAGACTTCAGAAATTAAGCTCCTTTTGTGACTTCAAACCCAGCCTTTTTTTTCTTAATCAATTGAAAAATAAAATGACTGCTAATGCCTAAAGTTAATGAAGACCAAAGCAATTTATAAAGTTGATATCTGAATGAATGTGATTAGCATTTTCCCTGCAAGAGAAAATTGTCCCACTTCCGGTCTGGGCCCGAGCACTCAGCACATCCTGAGTGGCAGCTCTGCACCCAATCTCACAGAACCCAGAGGAAACAGGTCTCCCAGGAGCTCTAATCCCGGCAGCATCTTAGGTAAGGAGATAGCAACATCCACCCCAAACAGGGAGTAACTGGGACCCACTGGAACCCAAGAATCCACTCCTGGCCCAGAGCACTGGTTCTTTTCGGTCTGGGCCCGAGCACTGAGCAGATCTTGGACCTCAGCTGTAATCCCAGTAGTAACACCCACCCCACACAGTTCTGATACAACCAAAATAATAGGAAAGACAGGCCCCAATCAGAGACAAGGCAGGTAGCACTAAGGAGATCCAGATGGCAAAAGGCAAGCGCAAGAACATAAGCATCAGAAACCCAGGGTACTTGGCATCATTAGAACCTAGTTCGTCCACAGTAGAAAATCCCGAATTCCCCATATCACCAGGAAAGCAAGACTCAGATTTAAAATCACTTCTAATGATGATGATAGAGGACTTTAAAAAGGACATAAATAGGGCAGAGATGTAGGAAGATGGAGAACCACACAGGCCGGCAGTGATGACGAAAGCATAGAAAACTGCCCTTTCTCATAGAGGGTCTTCATGATCCTTTGGCTCAAAGGAGTTGTGTTCAGTGTCACAACCGTTGACCTGAAAAGGAAGCCTGCAGATCTGCAGAACTTGGCTCCGGGGACCCACCCACCATTTATAACCTTCAACAGCAAAGTCAAAACGGATGTAAATAAGATTGAGGAATTTCTTGAAGAAGTCTTATGCCCACCCAAGTACTTAAAGCTTTCACCAAAACACCCAGAGTCAAACACTGCCGGAATGGACATCTCTGACAAATTCTCTGCTTACATCAAGAACTCAAGACCAGAGGCTAATGAAGGACTGGAGAGGGGGCTCCTGAAGATGTTGCAGAAGCTGGATGAGTATCTGAATTCTCCCCTCCCTGATGAAATCGACGAGAACAGTATGGAGGACATCAAATTTTCCACACGTAGGTTTCTGGATGGTGACGAGGTGACATTAGCAGACTGCAACCTGCTGCCCAAGCTCCACATTGTCAAGGTAGTGGCCAAAAAATACTGCAACTTTGATATTCCTAAAGGAATGACGGGCATCTGGAGATACCTGACAAATGCCTACAGCAGGGATGAGTTCACCAACACCTGTCCCAGCGACAAGAAGGTGGAAATCGCATACAGCGATGTCGCCAAGAGACTTACCAAGTAGACAGCACTTTGAGAGAGATGCCTTCAGATTCCCCCAAGAATACGCTTTCCTAACAGACTGTTCTGCCTCCTCTAAAGTAGAAGTGTATTTTGCACGACCACGCAGTTACTCAAGACTAGGATTAAGGGTAGACAAAGTAGACCTCTCCAGTACTCACTCCTGAGCAGTATTCTAAACTCCTCTACCCAGCCCAGCTGCCCCGCCCAGCTGCCCCACCCAGCTGCTGCCCTCCAGTTTGGAGGCACTTCGCCACAAGCGTGTCACCCAAGAGACAGTTTGCTGTCACTCTGGAGCCCTGACCATCATATCAATTCACTGTGTAGATGGCAGAATTTGAGGTGCAGGGTTCAGCCGTTAGAATAGTGCCTGCAGCATCAGTGGACTCCACGCTGCTGTGTGCATGGTACAGGAATATTTATGTACTGGGGGAGTTTTAATATTGAGTAAGGAGTCTAGAAGGATTACTACTGTGCCAGACATGCTGTTCTGGAGTGTTTGACAACACCGCTTCTGTAGAGAGGATGGTTTCTTGGTAGACACTTAATTTTGCCTAAAATGTGTCATTTGTATAAATTGTGACATCTGATACTACATAGTGAAGGACTGAGAGTTGGGAAGACATTTTCAAAATGACAAGAGAAGATTGGGCGGGGTCTCTGTCTACTTTACCTGCTGTGAGGGTATCACCCAGGGCCACTCATACATCTACAGCAGTAATGCTGCCTTCGTTGTGACAGACTTTTTCTTTTCTCTGTTTTTGTGGTGCTTGGAATGGAACCAAGGGCTTTGTGCAGGCCTGACAAGGTTCTGTCCCTGAGCTGCACCAAGCCCCACCTCCCTCTGTGTAAAAAGCTCTGGGTAAAAAAAAAAAAAGAAGGACATAAATAACACTCTCAAAGAAATTGAGGAGAACACAGGTAAACAGGTGGAAGCCCTTAAAGAGGAAACACAAAAATCTCTTAAAGAATTACAAGACAAAACAACCAAACAGGTAAAGGAATTGAACAAAACCATCCAGCACATAAAAATGGAAAGAGAAACAATAAAGAAATCACAAAGGGAGACTACCCTGGAGATAGAAAACCTAAGAAAGAAATCAGGAGTCATAGATGCAAGCATCACCAACAGAATTCAAGAGATAGAAGAGAGAATCTCAGATGCAGAAGATACCACAGAAAATATTGACACAACTGTCAAAGAAAACGCAAAATGCAAAAAGTTCTTAACACAAAACATCCAGGAAATCCAGGACACAATGAGAAGACCAAGCCTAAGGATAATGGGTATAGAGGAGAGTGAAGATTCCCAAATTAAAGGGCCAATAAATGTCTTCAACAATATTATAGAAGAAAACTTCCCTAACCTAAAGAATAAGATGTTCATAAACATACGAGAAGCCTACAGAACGCCAAATAGACTAGACCAGAAAAGAAATACCTCTCGTTAAATAATAATCAAAACACCAAATGCACAAAACAAAGAAAGAATATTAAAAATAATAAGGGGAAAAGGCTAAGAAACATATAAAGACAGACATATCAGAATTACACCATACTTCTCACCAGATACTATAAAAGCAAGAAGATCCTGGACTGACATCATACAGACCCTAAGAGAACACAAATGTCAGCCCAGGCTGCTATACCCAGCAAAACTCTCAATTACCATAGATGGAGAAACCAAGATATTCCACAACAAAACCAAATTTACACGCTATCTTTCCACAAACCCAGCACTACAAAGCATAATAGCGGAAAAGCTCCAATACAAGGAGGGAAATTATATCCTAGAAAGAGCAAGAAAGTAATCCTCTTCTAACAAATCCAAAAGAAGATAGTCACACAAACAATGCCACCACGAATAACAAAAATAACAGGAAGCAACAATCTCCTCTTCTTAATATGTCTTAACATCAATGGACTCAATTCCCCAATAAAAAGACATAGGCTAACAGACTGGATACGTAAACAGGACCCAGCATTTTGCTGCATACATGAAACCCACCTCAAAGACAGACACTACCTTAGAGTAAAAGGCTAGAAAACAATGTTTCAAGGAAATGGTCCTAAGAAACAAGCTGGAATAGCCATCCAAAAACCTCCAGCGTGAGAACACATAGAGAGGGACTCATTGCTCCACCTATATAGGTAGTTGAGGGTGGCCTTGTCAGGCATCAGTGGAAGTGGAGGGCCTTGGTGCCTGAAAGTTTGGATTCTCTAGTGTTGGGGAATTTGAAAGCAGGGAGGCCAGAATGGGAGGATTGTGGGAGCACATCCTCATAGAAATAGGAGGAGGGTGGATGGGATAAGGGGTTTGGGGGGGAATGGGAGAGGAGATAACATTGAAAGATAAATAAATAAAATATCCCATTAAAAAAAAAAACAGATAATGGGTCTGGCAATTGTAGTTGAACAGTCAGACTTTTTGTCAACAATTTATTATGGTGATTTCATATAATCCTCAAGGACAAGGTATTGTGGAAGAGGCCCATGGAACTTTAAAAAGATTGGTGAGACATACTGTTGCTGAGACAAAGAATGATGCCAACCTGTGAGCTTGCTGAGTGCCCTGACCAGGGTGACTGGGAAGCTGTATTGGACATATGTTCCTGACCCACCTTTGCTTGACTATATCCCAGATGGAACAAGCTGCCTTGCCTCAAGATTTTAGACTTTGTGGGATAGAGAATCAAAAAGAGAAAGTATGTCTCTTGTATTCTTCTTAAAGGTGACCAGCTATTAGGACTCAATCATGTACTGGTTTAGAAATCAACACAACATGGGAAATAACAATCTACTTTTGGAAGACTGGATCTGGACTTTGTCAGAGACATATTTGGAAGTTCTCTATGATGTTATGTTAACAAGAGATAAAGTTGGGACAGGATATGGAATTCAAACAAGGGTTAGTGCATGTTTTAAGGCTCTTTTAATTGTCAAGTTAAAATGGTTTTGTCTCTTCTACAGCATTTATTGTAATTTGCATTGACTGTATAATTTCCAATTATTTTAGTGTGTTGAAACCTGGCATGTCTGTTAGGGGAGTCTATCATCCAGCTTTTGTCTTACTGCCCTGAGTATTACAAAACCTTGATTCTCTGAAAAAAGCTTGAAAGTGCTGGAAGAAGTGAGTTAGGCTTTAAGTAGAAGCAAGAGGGTAGTAGGCTTGAGTATTGCTGGTACAACAGCTTTAACTCTATTAATTTCTAGCACCACTGCTTCTGCAATAGCATTGACACAAGGAGTTAAGACAACTGTTTTTGTTAACCATCTAGCAAAAAAAAATGTTACAAATATATTGAGTATACAAAAGGATTTATATAGATATCTGGAACAACGAACGATGCTCTATAACCCATTCAAATTATCTGAAGGAGGTTCAGGGTTCAAGAGTTAGGAGCCATCCCAAGTGTCATTACAAATATCATTGGAGTAGTGTTACTTTTGAAATTCACAATGGTTGTCATTATAATTAGAAAAAAGTTTAAAGACATCTGTAGGATATTTGGCATAATCCTAACTCCTCTCTGGGTATGTTAACTTTGCATAGTGAGATTATGAATTTAAAGAATGCTGCTTTGTTGACCTTTGATGCTGCAGATAATGTCAAAAATTTATCTATGGTCTGAGGTCAGTATTTCCATTTTGGATAAACCTCAGGAATGGCATATATAGCTTGATGAGGCTAGCCCTTCTTGTCCTGGGAATACTTTCATTCCTGTCCATCCTGTTAAAGCTTATCTTTAACAACATAAACATGTTGACAGCCAAAGTACATGGCTTAAAACTGAAAATAGACCCCCAGAGTTATTAAATTAACAGGCTGGCAAGCCAAGGACCAGTAAGATTCTGCACAGAGCCTTACCGACCTAAGACATAAGTGCCTTTGATAATGTATATTCCATGATGGGTAAGGAAGGCATTCTTGTCAGAACGACCTAAGACAGGCTCAGTCTTGTTAACAAAATAAAAAAGCGGGAGAGATGGAGAGCCTTTAGGGCTGCTTGGCAAGAAGCAGACATGGGTCAAGGACAAGGAAAGGGCCTGCTTGGCAGGAATATGACATTGGCCAAGGACAAGGAAGTAGGCTTCAAACTGGAATATGACGTTAGACTAGAACAAAGAAGTAATTTCAGGTAGGAGTCTAAATCGTAGGCTACAACAAAGAAGTAATCTCAGGCAGGAATCTAAATATTAGGCCAGAACAAAGAAGTAATTTCAGACAGGAATCTAAATTTTAGGCTAGAATAATGAAGTAGGCTTCAGACATGAAAATGACCTTAGGCTAGGTTAGGGAAATAGGCTCAGATACTTTGGTCATCCTGATAAGCCCTTAGAAACAGTTATCATGGGAATGTTCACGTAACTGGGTTTAATGCCTTGCTTTTTCTTTGACTATTTGTGTTTATTGTATTGTGTGTTCCTCAGCTACTTGCATCTATTGTATTACTAGACCCTTAACCTAGAACTTACCTTAATACATACATGTAAACAAATTGGTATAAAAGCATAAAGGAAGAGGGGTTATAGGATAGGGGGTTCTAGTGAGAGGAAATGACATCTGTATTATAAATAAATAAATATTTTTACTTTTGCAATTTGGTAGGGCAAACTGGCCTCTAACTTGCTATGCAACTGTCTATGGTGGTTTGAATAAGAACAGTCTCTATATGCTCATGTATTTGAATCCTTAATCATCAGGGAGTAGCACTACTTAGAAGAATTAGGAGGTGTGGCCTTGTTAGGGTAGATACGACTTTGTCAGAGGAAGTGTGTCACAGGGGTGGGCTTTGAGGTTTCAGAAGCTCAAACCAGGCCCAGTGCGCTCGCGCTCTCTCTCTCTCTCTCTCTCTCTCTCTCTCTCTCTCTCTCTCTCTC